>NW_022196900.1:47114285-47124583 GCF_008632895.1 Mastomys coucha | reverse complement strand
GGGACGAAGCTGGCACTGCACAAAAAGATGCGGCTGTCTCTGGAACAGGGAGGAGCAGAGAGCCGAGACTCTCATTTTCAATGGTAAAAAGACACAGGAACCCAAGGATTGGGCTGATAAGCATGACCCACATGAAGAAAATCACAAGACTTAGTTGGGGCTCATAAAAAGTAGGGATATACGATAGTATGCATAGAAAAAATAATACTATAAAGATGTCAATTTAACTTATAGGTTTAATGTAATCTAATCCAAACACTGTGGTATTTTTAAATTGATCATGTGGTGCTAAAACTTAGATGGAGCAAAAAAGGTTCACACGAAAAGTTAAAAAAGAACCCAAAAAGAAAGAATGAGTAAAGATTGGCCTTACTGGGAATTAACTTAAAGTCCACAGGATAGAGATGAGTATTGCTAAATTTCCAGGAACAGAATCAAATTAGATATTTCCCAAAAGATAGAACATTAAATAGTAAATGAGATCAAATCAGCACAATACAATAGGTGGGAGAGATGGGTATCTCTGTGGAGCTTTTGTAGATAAGAACATTCCAACTTAAAGCAAGTGAAAGAAAAGACAAAGGGGAAATAGAGGAGATCTGATTTAGTGGAAAATCTGAAGCGTCTGCAAGAGGGAAAAAAGTAACTTCAAATCAGACCAAAATTTGGAAAGAAAAATTTTTCCAAAAGAGACAGTTGAGGTGTTTGCATCCGGATAAAAGGACTCAGAATCCACACATCTCCCCAGGAAACAATAGTGTGGACATAAAAGTGAAGAGTCCTCAGTGGGTCTTTATGAGTAATTCTATTTCTAGCCATCTAGCCTAAATTTCACCAGGGTGCACAAAAAGCAAATTTATTACTTATGACAGGAAATCACTCAAAATAGCCTTTCTCTCCCGCTGAAGGAAAAGACCTAATAATCATACCTCCACATGAGAGAGTACACCTGTTAAAGTGATGCTTCCCCAGAATGTCTAGTCACCTGCAAAACTCACTAAACGTTATGTGTGGGAAAGGCAAAGTACAACATAAATGTCTGTTCATGTCAGTTTATGTGTATTAACTATGTAGTACATATGTCCTTACATATGTCCATACAGATACATGTGTGAAACTGGAAGGATACTTCAAAACATTAGCAGCGGATTAAAAACCAATGGAAATACTTTTTTTCTTCATTTTCTTCTTAAATTATTAAGTCTATTTTTAGTTGGCACAAAAATAAATACATATTACTTCAGTTACTTTAAAAGGTCTACATATGCCGGGCGGTGGTGGTACACGCCTTTAATCCCAGCACTTGGGAGGCAGAGGCAGGCGGATTTCTGAGTTCGAGGCCAGCCTGGTCTACAGAGTGAGTTCCAGGACAGCCAAGGCTACACAGAGAAACCCTGTCTCAAAAATACCAAAAAAAAAAAAAAAAATCTACATATATCTTACAATTATTAACCTAAGCGAGAACCAACTTTGATGGCTCATGCTTCCAGATTTCGAAATTTACAACAAAAGTGCAGTAATCAAAAAGCATATGTGGTGTTGCTTATGTATGTGGAAACATGTCAGTGGAATAAGACTGAAAGTTCAGAGTTCAGTAACGAAATACATATATATGTGGCCTTGTCAAATTTATGTTGTTAATAAATATTGTGGCTTCAATTGGTCTGTGGCCTCCACAGACTCGTGTTTGAAACCTTGACCGTATGGACTGGTTCTGTTAGGATGTGTGGCCTCGTTGGAGAAAATGTGTTACTGTGGCAGGCAAAGTCTCTTATGCTCAAGCTCCATCCAGTGTGGAACATAGTCCCTTTTTGCTACCTGTGGATCAAGATGTAGACCTCTCAACTCCTTTTCCAGCACCATGTCTGCCTTCATGGTGCCATGCTTTCCACCTTGATGATAATGGACTAAATCTTTGGCTGTAAGCCAGCCCCAATTAAATGATGTTTCCCTTTATAAGAGTTGCCTTGTTATATAAATTACAATTTCAACATAGTGCTGATACAATTGACAACATACAAGAGAGTGGTCAGATCTTTACCCCACATGATATATAAATGATGCCACAAAAGCAATGCTAAGTCTATAAAGCTCAGAAGGAAACAGTTGTGACATAGCTTGATGGTAGATGCCAGTTTCTTTATTCTTTTATTTTATTTGTGTGTATGGGTATTTTGTCTGCGTGTCTGTGCCATGTGCATGCCTGGTGCCCATGAAGGCTAAAAGAAGGTGTCAAAAACCTTTTAAAGACCAAAAGAGGGTGTCAGATCCCCTAGAACCTGATTTCAAACAGTTGTGAGTTACCATGTGGGTGCTGGAAATTAAACAGCAAAAACTGTTAACAGAAAGTGACGCTCAGCTGGGTGGTGGTGGCGAATGCCTTTAATCCTAGCACTTGGGAGGCAGAAGCAGGTGGATTTCTGAGTTCAAGGCCAGCCTGGTCTACAGAGTGTGTTCCAGGACATCCAGGGCTACACAGAAAAGCCCAGTCTTGAAAAACAAAAACAAAACAAAACAAAAAGAAAAAAGAAAAGAAAAAGAAAGAAAGTGGCACTCAGGGGATAGGAGAAAGAACTGAAAGGGTTCCAGGTTTCTTTGAACAGTAAGAGCAGTACCCTAGAGTCCAGTGGGGTGTGTCCAACCTATCACATGTGTTCTAGGATAGTTATAAATGTGAAGGACAGAACTAAAACTTAAAATGTTAGGTGATATTTTATGAATTTTTGTTTATAATTCTATTGCATGATTTTCAATCATAAGTTTTTAACATGACAACGTGTCACTCAACAAACATGTTTGCATTGTCTGTCTGTCTGCATTTGTGGCTTTAATTTTATTGGAGTATGGGGCTTCAAGTGTGTGAGAGTTCAAGCCCAGACAGCTAAATTAACACTATTGGATGCTGTGCCACCCTATCTTATGAATGCTCTAATAAAAAGCTAATAAAGTTCTTTGCCTTGAAAAAGTTTGTACCAGAACTTAAAGATAAAATCTGGCTTATGGATTTAGGGGGTTTAATGGATTTAACCACTCAGTGAGTTAAACATCTCTTTTCAAGGTGAAACCCAATTTATCCACACATTTCAAATCCTTCTCAATGAAACTGAAACTATGAGAAGCTCAAATGAAGGCAAGCATTTATGCTTTTCCACACACTGGCTAAAAACAGTCCCGGG
This sequence comes from Mastomys coucha, assembly GCF_008632895.1. NCBI lineage: Eukaryota > Metazoa > Chordata > Mammalia > Rodentia > Muridae > Mastomys > Mastomys coucha. Next base: position 47,121,407 of record NW_022196900.1, on the reverse strand, counting down.
GTCAGTGAAGGCATATGTACCTTTGCTTCCTTGCTTGATACGAGAACTGGAGAATAGCTTTCAAGTCTTCTCAGAAAATGGGTGATTTTTTGGTGTGTTTGTGATTCCCTTTCACCAGGTATAAACGTTACTGCTATTTTCCACATGGAAGGTGTGCGTCTGCAACCTGACACATCCGACTTACAGGAGAAACGGATCACATTTTTACCATCATAGTCTTGTTTTTCCAGAGACAAGTATCCCTCGAGTTGAGATCATGCTTTATTCCTGTCATTTTTTGGCAGCTCCTACAATTGTGAGAAAATATTTTCAAGGACAAAGCACACTAAGAGTGCAACTGGAAACTACCGATGAAAGGTAACAGGTGTGCAACTTGGTCTTCAAGTGGGTCTCGAACAAGTGGAGCCGAAGCTGTTGCCTGTATGTGGGATATGTTTTTCTAGCTATACTGCTTTGTCTGGCCTCAGTGGAGAAGAAGCACCTAACCTCACAAGACACTCGGTGTGCTGGGGGCGGGGCGGGGCGGGGCGGGGCGGGGCGGGAGCAGGAGAAGGGGGAACCCAGAGAGTCCCCACCCTCTCAGAGGATAAGGGGAGAGGGATGGGGGAAGAGTTGTTGGACGGGGTGACCAGGAGGAGGGGCAGTGAGCAGAATATAAAGTGAATGAATAAAAATAAAATGAAAAAAAAAGAAAAAAAAAGAAAGAAAGAAGGAAGGAAGGAAAGGGAGGGAGGGAGGAAGGAAGGAAGGAAGGAAGGACAAACAAATCTGCTGAGCATCATGGGAACTCACTGAGAACTCCAGCTCCTTCTGTCAAGCCAGGTACTGAAGTTCTATTACTTAGATATGTTTAATTTTTATTAGTGATCTGATTTGGAGACCTGTTAGAGGCTTTTAAAGACTTATTTCTATTTTAAAATTTATATTCATGTGTGTGCATGTGTATACGCATCTGCCGTATGTGTGTAAGTATGGAGCTGAGAGGAGGGTGTCAGACTTCCTGGATCTGGAGTTATGGGAGGTTGTGAGGCACCTGCCATGGCATGGCTACTAGGAACTGTACTTGTGTCCCCTGGATTATCAGCACTTGCTGTTAACTGCTCAACCACTTCTCCAGCCCTTCCTAATTAATAAAAGGCTCTGGAAACAGGATACCATACAACTAGGATTATCATATTAAAGGTGTTTGTTTGTTTGTTTGTTTTTGCCCATTTTTACTGGTGGATATCGTAAAAGTCATGCACAAACATTGTGTAATCAGCTTTATTTATGAAGTCCTTTTTCTTCAATATAATCCAGAGATGCCAAAATGTTGGATAACCCTGGTTTTAGAACATTTAGACTATTCCAAAAAAAAATCATCGGATTATACCCATAAATGATTAAACAGTTAATTTCATGTCACGTGAATTTTATTTCCATCAGGTTTTTACATTATTCAACATATGCTTCACACTAAATGCAAATGAAGTATGTGTCTGGGCTCAGCTATTCCATGTGACCAGGTTCTGTCAAATCTGGACACATATGCTAAGCTTTTAGTCCTTTCTTCTTATAAAGATAAGCCTGTCTCTATGGAGGAGGTTGTATTTCCGTCTGAGTTGTTGTAGGGTTCACAAAGGCACCGCATACATGTGCACACACACACACAATCACGTAGCTTACAACACAGAAATTCAGAGAAAGGCTTTACAGGCTAAAAAGAAATGTCCAGTTAGGAAACACTCTCAGAGAATGGTATCTCTTTAATGTGGTTGGAAGTTACTGAGATACAAACCAGTGGAGACTACAGTTGATCAGATGTTGTGGGGATTTTGTTTGTTTTCGTTTGTTTTGTTTGTATAGGGAGTCTGGATTGGGTTACAGGGAGCTAGGAGACAGATGTAAGAGAGAAGTGTTCACATCACACATGCGTCTCAGGAAGGGGTCTGTTGGCAATGCATCAGAAAACCCTACACACGTATTCTCAGCAAGCCAGTCTGATAGGAGCTGGCTGAAACACTGCAGGCAAAAATATGTACACAGAATTTCTCCTGTCCAAAGGAAATGCAGGGACAAAGAGTGGAGCAGAAACTGAAGGAAAAGTCATCCAGAGACTGCCCCACCTGCAGATCTATTCCATCTGCTGACACCAAATCCAGACACTATTGATGATGCCAAGAAGTGCTTACTGAGAGAAGCCTGGTATAGCTATCCCCGGAGAGGCTCTGCTAGAGTCTGACCATTACAGATGTGGTGTACACAAGTCAAACATTGGACCAAGCATGGGGACCCCAATGGGGAAGTTAGGGCAAGGACTGTAGGAGCTGAAGGGGATTGAAACTTCATAGGAAGAACAACATCAACCAACCAGACCCCACCCCTCCCAAACCTCTGAGGGACAAAACCACCAACCAAAGAGTACACAGGGGATATTTATGGTTCCAGCCGCATATGTAGCAGGGGATGGCCTTCTTGAGCATCAATGGGAGGGGAGCCCCTTGGTTCAGTGGAGGCTTAATGACCCAGGATAGGGGAACACTAGGCTGCTGAGGCAGGAATGGGTGGGCAGGTGGAGGAGCACCCTCATAGAGGCAGGGGGAAGGAGGAGGGGATAGGGGGCTTATGGAGGGGAAACTGGGAAGGGGAGTAACATTTGAAATGTAAATAAATAAAATATCCAATAAAAAATGAAAAAAAAATCTAAAGGGTAAAAAGAGAGGCTTGAAAGGAAAGCATTTTAAGACAGAGGCCAAAGCATACACAGTAGATATAGAGTTAGGCAGAGAGGAGACAAATGGCTGCTAAGGGGATTCTGTTGTTGAAATCTGATATGCTACCATACAGCTTGTCAAGACTGGTCTTTCTGAAAAGGGGCTGGCACGGTGAGGAAGTTACGTTTTGTTTGTCACATATCAAGGATTACACTCTGCAGCAATCACAGATCAATGAATTGCACGAAGCGAACTCACCCAAACACATATGCCAGTCAATAGCAATCGACTGTGAATATCACTCAAACGTTAACCTGCAATGCAGGGAACAGAACCTTCTTATTCAACAAAACATCCTTTATACCTAGAAAATTTCTGACATGAAATAAGTTGTCAAATTACATTTGTACAATGAACAATTAATCTCATTTCTAAAAAGCAATACAGTAGAGTCTTGCTGGAGTCTTAGAGCCCCCCCCCACACATACACATACATACACACACACACACACACACACACACACACACACACACACAGGGAGAGATAGAATCAAACATGTGTCTGGGTTCAGATCTTCCATGTGACTCAGTTCTGTAAACTCTGAACACATTGTTAAGCTTTTAGTCCTTTATTTGTATCTTTTAGCCTATTTCTACTTCTATTGATCTTTTGCTTCTATTTTATTGATCATGTGTTCCTCTTTTTGTGTCTTCCCCTTTCTCTATTGTCAGGGAGAGGTCCCAAGCCCTATGCCCCCTTTCAGTTCTAACAGTGAGTGATGGGACAGATTCCCAGGCAAGGGAACCTGATGGGTTCAGATTAGACTAGATATCAGCTATAGCTTGAGGAAGAATGACACATAGTGATGTGTATAGCTAATATTTATGGACGTGGGTAAAACAAAAGAGAGAATACGGGCCAACAAAAGTTGACTAGTGTCTCTGGATAAAACTAAATACCCAGATATCGCTGAGAATCTGGGACCAATATATTGTAAAAAAGTATTTATGGGTTTGGAATCATTAGTGAACAGATGTGCTTGAAGTCACTGGTTCAGATGAGAAAACCTAAGGAGAACATATAGATTAACATATGTAGAAGTGATGGCAATCAAGCATTACATATCACCTTTTCTGGGATAATGTGAGCAAATGCCTATTCACCCCAGGTCAGAAATAACAGACCAAAGTAACAACTGTAGACCAGCCTAGCTTAGAGAACCATGGAACTTACTGGACTTCTTTACAAAAACATAGTTTAGGGTTTATCTAGCAGGAGGTGACTCTTATATAGTTATATCACTGGAAAGCTTCACATACTAGGGTTGGTGAGAATCCCAAAAAACCTGTACCGCTGGGCTCTGCACAACTTGCAGGCTGATAAGCCACTGCTGAGTCTCCTCTACCTGAGCAAATGCTTACTACTTAAGTAAACTCAAGGAGATCCTGGAGAGCCTTCTAAATTCCATGAATGTCCTGGGCCTAATAAGTTCCTTGCACAGTTAATGAGCTTTCCCCTTTCTCCAGTAGAATATTTCAGTCTGTAAGAAACATCTTTGCAACCCCAAGTTACAGAAATTAGAGAGGGACAAAACTTATGAATTAGCGAAATAACTGTCAGGAAGACATGCAAACTATCAAGAGAAGGTTCACAGATTTTTAAGAAAGGGGAAAATATTTAAGAAATAAAACGATAATAACTACAACTTAGTGCTGTTGCTTTTAGCTACTCCCCAAAGGTTGAAGGTAAGTCCTTTTTGCTGAAGATGCCACACACTTCAGACAAAAAGCCCAGAGGCCCCTGAGCTAGTTATGACCTGGATGCCTCCTCATTGAGGGTGAGCTTTCAAGGTACCAGAAGGTACAAGGCAAGTTTCCAAAAGAGGGAAGCATCCCACTGTCCTATGTAGGGATGACAGCTATTAGCCACAGCAACAATCAGCTTGGTGGCACAATAACCCTAAGTATGCAATAGTAGCTTGCATTCCTTTGTGGTAACCAACAGCTCTCTAATTGGACTTAAGACCCACACAAGAAGAAAATCATACCTAGTACTGAAAACCTAGCCGACTACCCAGACTCAGTAAAGTCATGGATCTTGGAGGAAATCCTACAACCACTACTTAACCAACACAATTCCTAACTACACTCTGTTTTTTTCTTATATCCACAGATAAATGTAGTCCTCATCTCTCATCAAAGAAACTTCTCCTTTCAACAGATGGACACTAATGGAGAAAAGCATAGCCAATCAAAATGCAGAGTGTGGAGAAGCTAAGCCCCAGTGAATATATTTATCAAAGAACTCCTGATCTTAAGTCTCAGAGAACATTGAAAAAGAGGGCATCAAAAAGAGCCAGAGGATGAGGGTGTTGAAATTGTGTCTCCTAGAAATGTCATGAGAGATACCCATACAGTCTGACCATGTGACTGCCTAAACATGAGCTGAACAAGGACACCAATAGATATGTCAAAATGAATGAGGGAAGAAAACCTATGAGGCCTCAACTCTACACAAGGAACTACAAGCAACAGGAGTGTTGAGTGTGGGGACAACAGCCTTCTCCCAGAGAAGAACACACTAACTGGTTACCCAATACCAAATGATCAGCCCTGAAAACATACATACATACAAGTAACAAAATACAGATAGAGAAGGTTGTATTCGTGTATTCAGAAACATGTATATATACTCACATACATGTATGTAACAAAGTTAATGGAGAAAAAGATTATGGATTTGAAAGAGAGAACAAATAGGTATATGGGAGGATTTGGAGGGAGGAAAGGGAACGGAGAAACGATGAGATTATAGTTAAAAAAAGAAATAGAGAAGTCTTAATTTTACAAGGATTTGTCCGTTTCACAAGCCCGTGAGTTGAAGAAAAAAAGTGTGTACAGTGTTTCTGGATGCCAGTCACGTATTTGTCCATTCCTTTAACGACATCATTGGGGATACAGTGGAAAAATGAGTGCTGAATGGAGTTAAGATGGAAGGGTGCTCATTTAGCCAAGTAAAGAATTGCATAAGATTGCTAGCTAATGGAAGGCTAGCCACCATCAAGGCTCTAATGTAAACGTAGAGGGTCTAGTCTAGCCGTGTCTTTGTGGACACTATAAATTATGGGGATGTAAGTAAAAGTGGTTATTACCTAATTTGTGAAGAGCATATACCAAGGAGGAATTGTATGTGATAGAGCTAAGGTGCCTTCTGTAGTCAGTGGGAAAGGTAAGAGTATTGCTATGTAAATTGAGATAAAACCATCTGTTGGTGGTAGAGAGCAGGGTAGCCATGCTCTCATTTTGATTACAACAGGATAACTTATGAACTGACTGACACCAGTGATTTCTAGCCCTAGTTAAATCCCTATCAATGGGATAAGAATGGGAATTCATATGTGTAATCATTTTCCAGGGTGCTCTAATGCTCGCCAAAATCATCCAACAGTCAACACACTAGGAACGTTGATTTGACCTTAACTAGACTAAGATTCTTTTTTGTTGCCATAACAAAATACCCAAGCCTGTATATTATAAAAGAAAATAGACTTATTCATCCACAGTTTTATAGACAGAAAGCCCAAGATCAAGCAGCTACCTGTGTTCAGCATTTGGTCAGTACTCCATCTGATGTGGCATCAGAACTCAGGAAGTGATCACATAAGTAAGACAGGAAGCCCGAAGGATGCGGAAGCCAGGCTTTTCTTTTTATAATAACCCACTCTTAGAAGAACTAAGGTCTTGCAATATTAATATTTTCTGAATCCTTCACCCACTACCCAATTATCTCTTAGTAGAAACCACTCCTTAACAGCCACTATCTCACCACATCACCATGTTGAAGGCTCAGCTTCTAGCACATGAGCTTTTGAATGGAAACCCAGAGCTTGATTCCCACATCTCTAAAATGAGAACTCACCATCATCCCCAAGACCATTCTAGCCTTACCATTGGCATCTGTTCTTGGAAAATAGTGACTTGTGTCTTAAGAAAAGAAAATTTGCCTAACACCTACCTTGCTGCTGTCCTGAGTCCCTGTGCTGGGGATTTAAGGACCCACATGATATCGCATAGTCATGAGTCATCGTTCTGTGGGGCTAGTGAAGCCGTACAGTGGTTTTATAAAGGAGGCTGTAAAAGTGATACACATTTATATAAAATTAGTTGCATAAGTAGGTAAATAAAACCTTAGTTCTCAAAATCTGAAAGACTCAGCGTTATGTAGACGGCCTTTCTTTTCATCATTGCCTCTATAACTGTTGTTTAACCCCTGAACTCACCCTTGTCTAAATGTCTCAATTTAGTCTAAATAAACCAGTGTGCTGGGGAAACAACTAGAAAACTAGTAATAAAGTGAATCATGTGTAGGATGCCGTCCCGCAGCTCCTACTTGCGTGGGGTCCCACGAACCGAGGATTTGGAAACCTGT
>NW_022196900.1:47074203-47109744 GCF_008632895.1 Mastomys coucha | reverse complement strand
AACCCCCAGCGAGCTAAGTCTCTGGTTTCGGATTTGAGTTCTTTCAAGAACACAGCAGGGCTACCACAATCATGAATGTTTCTTTATAAACTGAGTCAAGTGATTTTGCCACCACAGAACAGACCAAATGGTCCAGTGATTGGAAGGTTTAGATGCATCTCTTAATGCACAATCCCTTTTGATAGGAGGAAAAGCTGACTGTCCAGTGATAGTTGAGGGAGAAACCACAGTTTGAACTAGGCTCTACATCAATAGCCCCAAATAATTCCATCAAATCCACAGAACAGCCTGGAGCAATCTCATCTGGCACCTCACTCTGAGCACATTAACTAGGTGCCAATTATCTCCTAAAGGAAGCCATAGCCTGTTGGAAAGAACAAACAGTTCAAAAATAATATAAATATACCATAGAATCAGGGAAGACCATTAGCCATCCCACCCTTGGGACAAGTAACAGAAGATCTGCAAGTAGATCTAGCAAGGTATTAGTGGGCCAGATAGGTCCAGGACAGAGGCTTCGGCCAATATAAGTTTAAGTACATGCACCTCCTGTGTGTGCTGTGCTTGGATACCTGCAAACAGACAAGTCAGGTGTGACTAGCCATGAAGGCAGTGATGAAAATGTGGGGCTCCCCTGAGGAATTTAGACTCCATCTTGTAGTGATGGATGAGTGTGCTCTATAGCCTGGAGGATGCTTGAAATCAGTGGTTTACAACTTTCCTAATGCTGTGACCCTTTAATACAGTTCTTCCTGTTGCAGTGACCCCCAACCAAGAAATTATTTCATTGCTACTTCATAACTGTAATTTTGCTACTGTTATGAATCATAATGTAAATATCTGCATTTTCTGATGGTCTTAGGTGGCCCTGGTGAAAGGATCATTTAATGTCCCCAAAGAGCCACAGCCCACAGGCTGAGAACCATTACTTTATTTTGTTTGTTTTTTTGTTTGTTTGTTTTTCGAGACAGGGTTTCTCTATGAAGCCCTGGCTGTCCTGGAACTCACTCTGTAGACCAGGCTGGCCTCGAACTCAGAAATCCACCTGCCTCTGCCTCCCAAGTGCTGGGACTAAAGGCGTGCGCCACAGCCGCCCGGCAGAACCATTACTTTAAACAGACCTGAAAACAGGGACAGAAAGACTGAAGTTTTTGTTTTTGTTTTTGTTTTTTGACACCTAATCTCACTATGTAGCCTTAGCTGGCATGCCACTCACTATATAGACCAGGCTGGCCCCAAATCCTTAGAGATTAGCCTGTTGTTCTTTTTTAAGTTTTTTATTTTAAAATTTTTAAACATTTAAGTATTGTTCACTAATTTTTATGATATGCAGGGTAAGGAGTGGGCCACTGGGATGGGTGTCCCATGCCTAAGGCAATAAAGTGACTACGGTATGTCATCTTATAGTCTGCTGCGGTAAAGGCACCATTAGCTGTCTTATAGGTCAGTGCTTCAGAGGCTTCCACATGACATGACCTACCCGTGGACCTTGCCATGGTTCAGACTCTGATGCAGTGGATCTGAGGTTATGACTGCACACATGACAGGGCCACAGCGCTACTGTTGGTGATGACGGCCCTTCAATGTGCCTGAAGTAGTAAGGCTCCAGACCCTTGCATTTGCTGATTAAAAAAAAAGTCACAGAGTGCTGAGAGATGCTCAGCAGTTAAGAGCACTTGTTTTTGCAAAGGACCAGAGTTTGATTCCCAGAGCCCATATAGTGGCTCACAACTGTCAGAAATCCCAGTTGCAGGAGATTCACCACCTTCTTCTGACCTCTGCCTGCACTAGACACACAGATACTACACACAGAGACATGAGTGCAAAGCACTCATATACTTAAAATTTTAAAAAATACATCTAAAAGACGTCTTCAAAATATGTCTGGGGCATAGAGGAACATTTGAGAGCTGCAAATGTCACATAAGACATAGGAGCTCAGGATGAAGCTTCACTCATTGCCTCTCGGGCTCAATCCCGTTGATCCCCTATGGCATTTTGGAAGAGGTCACATGGGACATCTTCAGGCTCACAGACTTCCTTCAGTTACATGTAGAATCCCACTCCCATAAACCCTGTAATTTTCCTATATATATAACTGTATATTTCTGAGATTTCACATCAGTGCACAGCTACATATTGAAGCATACTAAGAAGTGGAATACGCCTTTTAGTTTGTACCTCTACCTGTATTCTTTTATTAAATGTTTTTAAATTTTTTTATTTTATATGCATTGATGTTTTGTCTGCATGTACGTCTGGGCAAGGGTCTCATATCTTGAAGTTACAGACAGTCGTGAGACCATGTGGGTGCTGGAACCTGAACCCGGGCCTCTGGAAGAGCATCCAGTGCTCTTAATCACTGAGCCATCTCTCTAGCCCCTTTGCCTACATTCTTTAAGGATCTCATCTAAAAGGATGGACATTACAGTTTTTCTTTGTTTTATCCTGAATTATGTATAATCAACTAAATGCAGTGTTACCACCCTCCAATTTATATGTCAAAACCTCAATCCTCGGTGTAATGAAATTTAGAGGTAGGGCCTTTGAGAGATAAAGACAGGGGGCCCATGATAAGACTAGTGCCTTAATAAAAAGAGAGAAAGAGACCAGAATGGATATATGGATCTAGATGGTTTGCGCTCTGTGCTTTCCTGTGTGCTCCCCACCTTCCTGTCTCTCTCCTGGGGATAGTGTCCTATCCCCATAAACTGACCAAGCTAAAATCCTGACTTCATACTTCCATGTTCTAAAACTGAGAGAAATAAATGGTTCTGTTCTAGATCCTCAGTCTATAGTATTTAGATCTTAGCTCTTGTTCTAGTTTGTTTTCTTTTACTATGATAAACACTATAACCAAATGCAACTTGGAGAGGAAAGAAAGGAAGGAACTCAAGGCCTTAGCTTGAAGTAGGAACCATGGAGCAATCCTGCTTATGGACTGGCCTTCTTGCTTGTTTTCAAGCTCATGAGTCAGCTACCTTTCTTAGCCTAGGTCCACCTGCTACAGGATAGTTCCACTGATAGTGAGCTGGGTCCTCCTACATCAATTAGAAATGAAGGAAATGTCCTCAAAGACATGCAAATAGGCTAACCTGATGGAGGCAATTCTTCAATCGAGGGTCCTTCTTCCAAGATGTGTTAACCTGACAACCAAGATTAGCATCCCAGCTCCCTAAGCTTCTTTGTCACTGGATCTGATAAATGAGAGTTAAAGAAACTTAGAAATGCCCATTAAACTCTCATTTTCAAGACCTTTTTTATATACAGCCTACCCCTATTTTTCTGACTGAACTATAACATAGCAATTGTTACAAATTATATTCTGGCCTCCCACTCTACAGAAAGAGAGCCGGGAGCCAGATCTCCTGCATGTCTCCTACATCACTGATGTCTGCTACTGACAGTGGGAATGCTTTCAAAGTCTTTCAAAGCAACTCACTGCTGAATACAAAGAGTTCCCATTCTTCCTGGGCTGGCCTTGTGAACCTGAACTTAACAGCTGCCTGGCACTTCCATTGTTGTTGTTGATGATGATGATAAAGAATTTCTTTGTTGTTAAATACTTTTCCCATTAGAAACACTTGATTGGTGATTATCTAGGTCCTTTGATTTATAGAAGGTCAAGGTTAATCTGACATAGAGAAGCCCTTTCTCTGCCTTGAACCTTCTTTCTCAGTCTTTAAAATCCAGGTGCAATATTCCTATTTATTTTAGCCCTCCTGAGGCCTTCCTTCCACCCAGCAAACTCGAATTCTCTTTGTGTACCACTGTGTTTTGTACATATGCCTAGTACTACATCATTTGCAGTTACTCATAGGAAATGGTCTTTGCCACCATGACTCTGGGTCAGTCACACTTGCCCACAGCCTGGTTGTCACAGCAAGAGATCAGTCAATGTTTGTCAGTCTGGTACTGAATGAGTGAATAAATGAGTGTCTCTCGGGGAATTAGGGCAAGATTTGACAGCTGGAAAGGAAAGGATGCTAGGAATCAACAGTGGGTCATGATGCGCCTTTGCTCTATACTGTTTCACTGTACATTCAGAATTCAAACCAAGGATGACTTGTGATGCAGATATGAACTTCATAAACCTTAGGTGTTTTTCCAGCTCTTCCCCTCAATGAAGCACAACTTTTCCAGAATGGTCATTTGGACTTAGTTTTCAGGAGAGTCATAGTAAGAGAATGTGGCAGATACCAGAAGACTGAGCCCTAAAGAATGTGGAGCAGGACAGAACTCCTTTCCTTCAAGCCTTCTTCTAAGTATGGCTTGCATTTTTAGGTAGTTGTCACATACTATCCTTGTTGATTTATCCCTTGAGGTAAGTCTTATTAGTTGTTTGTCTCTTTGCTTACCCATTCACAAATGGGCAACTGAAATTCATAAGAGACAATGTTCTTCTCCAACCACTTCATGGTTTCAATAATAGCAGAGTTGATACCCAAGCCTGACACCCAAATCCATTCCCTGAAATAGACCAGCAAAAAGAAGGGGAGTGATGTCCACTTCAATCTAACATACGTTTAACATCACTCAAACACCAGGTCAATGCAGGTGACGAAAATGTATTGTAATCAAGCCACTACTGATCAATCAACAAGGGCTGAGGACAGATGATTCAGGAGCTTAACTACAACCTTGGTGGGATGTTGTACAGCATATTTAAAGTATAAAACCATAGAGAAAGGGGGAACATGGTTGGCTATAGCATTGTCCAATCATATTTTCACGTAAGGAGTTGAGCAAGAGAGTTTCCATCAATCAGGATAGGATTTGGTCCTTGAGACTGGGAACATGAACTTGTTTCACCCTGCCACCAAAATGAAGTGGTCCCTGAGATATCTGGACTCCGACAACTGTTTCCTTACAGCAGAAGCTCTTCAGCTATAGGGAAGTCCCCAGCTCCCCTAGAGCCTGGATCTTGAATTTAGTTTCTTCCTATGACCAAGTGGAGTCTGAAAATGAAATGGTAGTACTTAAATTAAGTTTCTTTGGCTTGTTCCTAACAGTTTAAATGAGAATGGCCCCCATAGACTCATATGTTTGAATGTTTGATCCCTAATTGGTGATATTCAGAAGGATTAAAATATGGGTGGCCTTATTGGAGGAGATATATCAACCATCTCTCTCTCTTTGTTCTCTGTTTCTAACTCATGGTCAAGATGTAAGCTCCCAGCTACTAGTCCAGAACCTGCCTGCATGCCACCATGCTCATACAATGACGATACTGAACAAAGACTCTGAAACACTAGGCAAGCCCCGGATTCAATGCTTTCTTCCACAACAATAGAATATGGCCTAAGACATGTTTACAAACACTGATATGGACATCAACATAGACATGCTCCTGTGTGCATACACACACACACACACGCACACACACACACACACACATGCACGCGCACACACACAAACACTATTGTGTAACAGAACTTTTCCTGGAGAGACACAACACATCTATTCACCCCAGATAGGTACTACATGACTGACCAAAGCACTGAAGTCCAATCTGATGACCCAGTGCGTTTTATTGGGGTTACTTTAAGGAGTAGCCTGCAGTAGCTCAACAGGTTGGAGAGTATGATTTCTAAGTGCTTCAGTTCGTCTAAGCATCTTCTAGGCAGCCTGACTGGTTCCTGATTCTTCTAGGCAGCTGGTCTGATCTGAGGCTGTTCAGTTTAGGTCTTATGAACAGTCATAATTGTTTACTATTGGGAGGAGGGAGTCCTAGTGAATCAGGTCCTTTTCAGGAACTTCCTGAGAGTATTTTGAAGTTTACCTTCTTGCTTAAGGAGCATCTCAGCAAGATGAATTGTTTCAGTCTGAGAGTAAATTACTACACTAAATACACACACACACACACACACACACACACACACACACACACACACAGACAGGCACACAGACAGACACACAGCGAGAAACAAAGAGAGACAGACACGCACGCAAATTGATTTTTAAAACTTTTTAATTACTTGATCCTGATCTGGTCCAAATCTTTTTCTTTAAAGTTATTTTAAATAATATTTAAATAAAATAATGGTGGCTCTCTGTTTGTTCCTTCAAATTTTCTGATAAATGTATTAAAATGTATACTTATAAAATTCATTCTATGTACATTGTGCATCTTTTAAAACTGGAAATTCAAAGCCATGCACTCTGCATCAAAAGTGGCCTAGTTTTCTTTCAATTGAAGTAAAAAAAAAAAAAAACCCACTGTAACCAAAAGCAACTTGGCTAGGAAAGGGCTTAGTTACTTGGCTACATGTCCTCTTCATTGTCCACCACTGAAGGAAATTAAGACAGGGACTCAAGCAGGGCAGGAACCTAGAGGCAGTAGCTAAAGCAGAGGCTGTGAAGGAACACTTTTTACTGGCCTGATCCTCCATTCACTCCACAGCTTGCCTCCTGCATGGGGGTGGCACTGCCCACAGTGGGCCGGGCTCTCCCAAATCAGTACTAATAAGGAAATGCACTACAGACTTGCCTACAGGTAAATCTGACAGAGGTGTTTTCTCAGTTGGGGTTCCCTCCTCCCATATGACTCTAGCTTGTGTCAAGTTGACAAATAAATTAACGAACACACTATACATTTAATAGGCTTTGAATTTTTTAATATTAGAGGATAAAATTTTAATTCTCACCTTTATAGTTATAGAAAGTAAAGGCAGAAGATGAGGTTAAAAATCCACTATACTCAAACTAGGACCCAGATCAATGGCTTTGAAAGCATTTCCTGCGAGTCAGTTTTCCCAGGGCAACACCCTAAGATGCCTTTGCTCTTTGGATATCAGCATCCTCAGCAATTACTATGAAGGAAGCTTATAGTGAACTCTTCTAATCCACCATAAATTTCAGTTGGTATAATTTCTACTTAGTCACTAAGAAAAATGAGTGATTTTTAAACTCTCCCCAAGCCTTGAATTAAGCATCTTAACAGGACAATATACAAAAGGTATGCCACTGAATATTTTATGCCCAACATGTAATTTAATATTCACATTCACAATGGTATGAAACTATTTTCCCAATTCTATAGTTTAAGAAATTAAGGCATACAGGTGCTAAAATGTCAAAATGGCATTTAGTTTAAAAATGAAAAAAACTAAAGGAGCACTTAGGCTCTGATGGTGTCTGTGACGTGGGTTCAAATCCTGGCTCTACAATTTAGTACCTTTGTTGTCAGAAACCAAATTACTGTCTCCTTCCAATCCTCCACAGAAGTCATTTACTTAATGGTGATGATATCAGTTGTATTTTCCTCTAAGGATTGCTATGAGGATTACATAAAATGTAGTAATCAATAATTGTATCTATGCTGAAGATGACAATGATTTATACTCCTTCATAAAGTGTTTCCTTTTAACAGAATACGGTATCTTAAACCTGGCAATCCAAAGTCATGCACTGCACATTAGTGTTGTCTGGCAAATATTCTGCTTTCAAACTGATTAGAAAGATTAATGCCATGTGCCTGCCTAAATTGTTCAGAGTGTAAATGCATATGGACACAAATTTTGAAAAAAAAATAAGAATCTCAGAATCATGTGCACAATATTTACAGTATGTTTGCAACAGACTCCCCCATACACACTCATAGGAATCTTCTGGTTGGTTAGTGGAGATATTTAACTTTCTGCATTCAAGAAGGTCAGGAGAGTGTGCCACATGCCCTTTCCATCTACAAGAGAATACTCACATCCTTCTAACCTCCCCATTCCCACTTTCACCCAGCAGAACTGACTATGCCATCAGGATTTATTGGACAATTCTTCAGTTTAATGGTGAGAAACATCTTGCTGTCTTTTAGGCTCTGCTGAGCTCATTAGGTACAGAAGGGCCCCAGGAAGATAGGAAATGTATTCAGATTTCTGTTTGTCTGCAGTTTGATGTAATATTGTTTTATTTTTGGCCCCCAATTGCTCAGCAAAAGAAAAAAAAAACCTTGGTTAAGCTGCTGATTTCCTCTGAATTGCTGAGCACAGGAATTGAAACTGATGAAGTCATTTAGTGCTGAATGTTTTTATTCAAACCGTGCCAGTGGCTCTGGCTGGGGTTTTGCATGAGGAATATTATGACATTCATTCTCATGGAGTCGAAACAACTATGATTTAGCTGGAATACTACCTTGTAACTACCTTGTAAGGGAGTTTTTTCAATTTCTATTCCAACTTTAGGATATTAAGATATAAATTTTCAGCTAGGAACACAGAATGAAGGGATAGCATGTAAACTCTGACTTAATAAAACCAGCTGCTGCATCTCGAAATATTTCTAAGTCCTGTAAAAGTACGTTGAGCTTGAGTCTGCAAGGCGGTACACTGGGGACATTTTCTAGGAGGTCCATCTGGAATAAAAAACCACTACCACCACCACCAACAACAAAACAAAAAAACAAACAAATAAA
Source organism: Mastomys coucha (assembly GCF_008632895.1). Taxonomy (NCBI): domain Eukaryota; kingdom Metazoa; phylum Chordata; class Mammalia; order Rodentia; family Muridae; genus Mastomys; species Mastomys coucha. The sequence continues at coordinate 47,101,334 of NW_022196900.1, read as the reverse complement.
AAACCTGCCTGGTTTTCATATCAACACTGGAGGAAAAACTGGATCAAGATGAAAATACTATTTGAATAATAAATGTACTTCATTCTTGTTTTTCTCTTCTTACTGCCCTCTTTATACCTTTTCTTCCACCTCTGCAGGGAAAGCAATGAGCTAAGAAACTAGGGCATACTTACCCAAATGAGAATAAAATGGCCAATGAGGAAAGCCATTGGGTCTATGCCTGTCTATGCAATAAGTATGTATTTGCTGAACACCTAGACAAGTATTTGCTAAATACATGTAAAATAAAACAGAAGTTTACTAATCAGTTATCCATGCAGCAGACATTACCAATTAGCCTGTATTGATTAATAAAAAATTAGCATAAAAGTGATGGCTATACGCTGAAAGAAAAAAAAAATGTGAGGAAATCATTCAGACCCAACCTGCATTTACAAGACTAAGTTTCAGAGAAGAATAGAGGCTATCGCAGAGCACAAGGCACAACTACTGCCTCCCCTCAGCTGTCTACAGGCTCAGGAAGCAGTCTCATCCTCATTGTGACACCCTGCTAAAACAGTCCTTTCAATATCTACCCATTCTTCTACAGTGACGTAAGTATGGATGTACCTGGATAAACAAATGCCCAGGATAGACCATTTCCCAGTCTTCTTTTTATAGCTTGAGATTAAGTTTTGGTCATTGATTACAAATAGAAATAGTGTTTGTGTAACGTCTAAGACCTGTCTGTAAGAGAAGTAGAATTTTGGCTGCTTTCTCTTGATGCTTTGGTTTCTCCAGGCAGGTAGTTGGCAATGGAAGCTACAGGAGCCTTGCTGGACCTCCAGATGGAAGTGTTATGTGTAGGATGGCAAGACAATGTGAGCTGTGGTCTAAAGCCACTGAAAATTCAATTGCATTTTGTTTCACAAAGCTTAGGTTCTTAACTACGTTGAGCCTAATCTTAAGTCTATAAAAATGAAAAAGAAAAAAAGAAAAACTATCTCCTTGCATATATGTTACAAGCCCGAATTAAGAAAATAAATTTAATTCACCTCGAACAATGTCAGGCTTACTATGCACACTGTTACTTTTATAATAATGGTCTCTCCCTACCTGTGTCTCTGTTTCCCAGTATTTTAATTTAAATGAAATCAACTACCCAGCTCCCTGACAGCTGATCCACCCATGGAGTTGTGATATACTAGTGAAAGAGCACACACTGGGGTGTGTGGTGCTCTAGGGCCTAGACTTCACAGAGACTACATGCTTCCAGCTTGGAAAAGGTCATTCTCCCAGATGGTGCAGCCTTGGGAAAAATGCATGGACTGACAGCAAATGAAGGGACTCCTTGCTAGAAAGCATGGTCAATTCAAATGACATGGGTGGGCAGAAAGCTAATATGATAGGAAACCATTTTCTCAAATTGCCCCACCTTAGGCCAACATTCCTCAACCCATTTGCCTCTCTGCGAATGTATATATGAAAACTAGGTTCATGATCATAAATCACCATTCATGGGAACATTCTCTTAGAGCAAGCTGAAATGAGTGGAGGCATGATAATTAGAGAATCTCTCTTCAGTAGGGTGTATTTGGAGAAATCAGAGGGAAATTGGCCAATACTTTTCTTTCCCCATGCTTGCTCCCATGATCTAAGGAGACTTAGGCTAACTATAGGCTCAGTATGGCCAAATGGCAGCCTTGGGGGAAGCTCTTGGGAGGAAACAATACTAACCAGACAGGATCCATTTTCTGGTTTGCCACTGCGCAGCTGTGTGTCATTGGACCACAAGTTGTTTATGTTCTCCAGAATTCAGTGTGTGCACCTGCAAGTACAAAATTAAACTAGGAATTTATCTGGCCATGAAAATAAACAATACATCTAGTTAGTGTTTGTAGGATGAAATAAGCCTTATAACTGAATGTTGATCTTGTGATAATCACATAGCTGGATTTACCTCAGTTCTTAGTCACTCTTAACAATGAAAGTTAAAAATCTGCTTTGAAAAATATAGATAGCAGAAGCTCATCATCTGTTGGCTGAATCAGTCAATCATCAAACACCTAAGGGATATCTGCCTTAGGTGTATGAAGCATTGTATCGGGCACCAAGAAATTGTGATTAATAAGAGGTATTTTGTGTGTGTGTGTGTGTGTGTGTGTGTGTGCGCGCTTGCGCGCGCGCGCGCATGCATGTGTTTTCTATTGCAAAATCTTACTGTTAGAGGAAGGGGTAAAATAACAGAATACCAGTAGAACAAACTAAGTTTTTATGCTAATAAATGCCTGGGAAAGTAAGAAAATGTGAGGCAGGCTGCCTGGTAATGAAGGAAGGAGGGACATTAATTTAGACATGGTAGCTATGGAAGCAGACTGCTTAGTTAAAACCTGAGTTAGGCAATAGGGCCAAGCTACAGAGGAAGGGTTCTCCTGAGGCAGAGCATCAGATAGGAAACCCCTGGAGTAGACTGAGGTAGGCATGTGTGAAGGACAAAAGGAGGTCTGTCTGTGTCAATACAGAGAAAAAAACTAAAGGAACAAGGCGGGATTTGAGTTTGAGGGGAGACAGATTGCGTATCATCTGCTCAGCAGAGGCAGAGTCTGGATTTCATTCTTTTTCGCAACGGGAAGCTTTTGGGAGTTTTTAACTAGGACACAGATATGATCTAATCTCTCCTTTAAAATGCTTTATCTTTCTGCCTCCTAGGGAAGCTATTCTCAAGAGGACAAGACAGGGTGACATAAAAGATAAGACACTATTGCAGTGGACCAGGTAAGAGTTAACAGTGGCTTCCATGGCAGCTGCAGTGGGAATGGGCCAGCTAGGAAAGGCTCAGAATATGTTTTTGACAGAGACAAATGATTTCCTGAATGAAGAAGAGAAGTTAAAAGCATTTCCTAAGCAGTAGAAGATGATGTTGGGGTAGATGAAGAGAGAAGAGAGTTGAGGGGGAGAAATCAATAGTCCTTCTCTCATATATGCTAAGTGTGAGATGTTTATCAGATAGTCCAGCACAAATAAATGCTAAGCAAGCAGCTGGGTGTGGGATACTTGATTCTGTAACTAATAAGAAATGTACTGAAGGAGCCATACAGCTGAGACTAGTCAGCATGAGGATGCTATTAAAAGCCATGGGGTAGGGTGAAATGGCCTGCAATGGTAGATACGGAAAGGAACAAGGTCAGAGGCTTGAGGAGTTCCAGCATTTAGAGGTCACTAGAAAATGAGTGTTTGGTGGAAAGAGACAAACCAACACACTGATCCAGAAACCTAGAGGCACACCAATTTGAAAAGAAAATGCCTAATTAGACCAAATACTAATGGGATGCCAAGCAACAGAGGGGCAGAAAATCACCCATTAGCATGAGATATAGGTCAGTGGCAACTTGTGTACTGTAGGCTTCAGAGATACACCCTAACCACTGTTGTTTCTCTTTATTCATGCCTGTGTGCAATCTATTTCTCTTAACTGTGGGCTGGATCTAGTCACCTGTTTGCAATAGAGTACAGTGGTCATTATGCAATGTAACCTCTGAGACTAGTTCAGAAAGGAGTCACTCCTTGGTGACACTCTTCAATATTATTTGGCTTGGGCTTTGTCATAGTATAAACAGGTAGTAAGACAACTGTGGTTGGCGAGGCTGATGGGATTGCTCACTGGGTAAGGGCGCTTGCTGCCAAGCCTGGTGATTTGAATTCAAGTCCTTGGACTCATGTGATGGAAAGAAAGAAGCAACTCCTACAAGCTTTCCTCTGACCTCTACACATGTGTCATAGCATGAGCATACAAACTTAATGCACTTGCATGCACACACAAAAATAAAAAAAATGTAAGCTTTATAAAGCTGTATTGTAATTTTTTCCTAGGCAATTGTTATAGAGTAAGAAATAGATGTATAATTAAAGACAGTATTGATGGCTCATATGCTCTGAACTGGATAAGAAAGAAAGTGGTGATATGAAGTGCATGATAGAAGGGAAAGTAGCTGATCAGGGATTAAGAAACACAGTGGGGCATGGTGACTCAGTGGAATAAAGGTATCTTAGGTATCTAAGAAAGAAAAGACTTTCTTAGGAGTAGAACAATACTTTAATCCAGCATTGGTGAATATAAAGACTAATGTGCAACTCTAGAAGTAAATAGAGAAGATGAAGTAAAGGAAGACATATAGAAAGACACCAATGATATGAAACATCGCTCATGTAGGTGTGGCACTCATCTATATGAAAACTTAATAGTAACATAGATGCTAGTGCCACTAAGTGCACATTAGATGTGAGTGGCAAACTGGTGGTTGATAATAATGAATGGAGATCTATGGATGGTTTTCCAACTACTGAGGATGGGAGTTACGTTTCTCTTTGAGTAATGGCTAACTACTAAAGTAAGTTAATCCTCAAATGCTGCTTCTATATCATCATCACCATCATCATCACTATGTATTAGACACCAACCAAATGCTCAGACTTCGTTGCTTTGTTTTCGTTTTCTGTAGGTGCTGGGTGTCAAGCCTGAAATAATGTGTACCAGTAAGGCAAGCACTTTACCACTGTAGCCCAAACAGATTAAAGACATCCCCAGGGTAGAGGCTATTTCCCAGAGTTCTCTCATCAGTCTGAATTTGCATTCATTGGGGTTATTCTAGACAGGCATTAGTGCTGAATGTGAATGGCAGAAGTGAAGCTGGCATCAATGCACTGTGGAGATTAGTACAGGAGCACAAATTATTGCTTCTTGACTCATCTTCATGATCCAGGTCATTGGATCTACTCTTTCCACTTCTTCAGCCCGTAAAAATGGAGTGTGTGCAGTTCTGTCATGTTCTTGGTTAGGTCATCAGGTTCTCTGGTGGAACCCTGGAGTCCCACGGTTGGATGTGACAAGAAACAGAACAGGTCCTAACTTGGGTTTGTGGATACTAGATTTTCCTTATGGATTCAATACTTCCTTGTTTCTCTTGCCCAACTCTGCTGTGATGGCTATTCTTGGTTGTCAACTTGACTACACCTGGAATTAACTAAAATCTAAAAGTGGAGGCCATAGCTGTGAAGGATTTTTGCTTAATTTGAAGTAGGAAGATATGTGCTTCTAATCTGGACCTAGAGGCATAGAAGACACACATTTAATGTGGACCACATCTTCTGCTGGAGGCCCTAAAGACATGGAAGAAGCAAGATTTTACTCTTTGCCTATTTGCTCTTGCCTTGATACCAAGTCTATTTTTCTCTCTGGCATTAGGGCCCACTTCTTTGGGATTCTAGTGTCTACTAAAGACCAGCTTGAGACATCCAGTCTCATGGAATAAGCAATTTCTGGATTCTTAGACTTTCTATTCATAACCAGCCATTGTTGGATTACCTGGACCACAGCCTATAAGTCATCCTAATAAGTCACCATCACACACACACACACACACACACACACACACACACACACACATTCATTCATTCATTCTATAAGTTCTTTTTCCATAGAAAGCCCTGCCATCAACATCAAATTCTTCCCACCTGCCTTCTCAGTGGACCTGTAGCAACTCAAATCATCATCACCTACAGAAGCAGAAGGTTCTAGACTTAGGATAAATCATAGTCCAAGTCATCTAAAATGAGTCTGCTTCCTTGACACTCTTGGATGATACATCAAAAAGTAGATAAAGTCAAATTAGAATTATACTTTTGCTGAATACATCCCATTTCTATTGCTCCAAGATACCTCTTATGCCTGACAGTAACTCATATATTTAATGAAAAACTATAGAATCAAAATGATAGTGCTCACAGGTAATATTGGTGGTGCCTCAATGATGCAGTAAGTCTGCAACAGCGCCAGTCATACTGCGATCCTGAGGTTGGAGATGCTGAGTGAAAAAGATGAAAACAATGGGCAGGCTGATCGTGTATTCCTCATTATTTATTTTTGTCTGTGAGCAATAAAGGCAATGCAGGATAAATAGCAAATTTTGGCAAATGAAATGAAACGTAGCTTATGAGCAGATCTTTCAAGTCATTTATACCTGATTAGAAACATGTTTAAGGAGCAGCACAAGTTCTTATAAAACCATTTCTGAGAAAAAAAAATTAAAAGTTAGTTTAAGCACATTGTTCACAGAATGAGAACAGGGGAAGGACCTTCTTAAGGTTGAGAGGTTACTTTTAAGTTATCTTCGAGCTTGAGTGCTTAATTAGCACAGGTAGACAAGATTACCTAAGGACTCTGCACTCACTTCTCCAAAGTGTCATGAGAGTCATTTGAGGGTCATGAGAAACTGGGAGAAAGAACATATAAAAGGTAGGTAAACGTGTAATTTCTGAATCCTCTATGTTTCTGCAGCAGCATCCATATTAAGCCAACTATTATCCTTTCTTGACCATCAGATACCTGTCTAGGCCCATGGCCACCTTCCAATAATGCTGGTGTTCCTTCTCCTTTGGAAAACCGTGCTCTCCTCTGTGCTTCCAACCCCCCTGGCTGAACAACTGTCTATGCCCCATAGTGATGCTCCAGGAATACTCATGTCATTTAGTGTCTTCCTGTTCATCCCAAGGACTTAGGGGATATGTCTCCAGAGGCCAGCTGTCCTGCAAGGTTGACTCACAGATGAAGGTGCTGAGGCGAAGAAGAAATTAGAATTGAGAATCCCTTTAGCAATTTCTCTTTCAAGGCAATGGTTTTTAGAGCTGAGATAACCCTGACATGAATTAGCTCCAAGCTGCCCCTTTGGACCTGCTTTTTCATTTAATGTAATACTACTCAGCACAGAAAAGCTCAAAGATAACATCTTTCAGATATTCTATGTTGTTAGTTGCTTGCTTTTTGATCACATAAATCAATTCTCCAACTTATGGTTTCGCTTTTACATCTCCATATGAAGCATTTTTCCAGTAAAAACAAAGTGGATACAATATATTTTTTGTTCAAGTATCTTCTATCCCTTGTCCCTTTAGACCTTCAGAAGACTGCTATGGGAGGAACAAAGCCCAGGGGGTTACAGCTGACAGTTGGAAATGAGGAGCACTCTCTCTAGGCTCATAGCTGTCAACCATTCTATCCTTGTACCAAGGGGATGAAGAGAAGGAGCCTCAGAAGTCCCTATCAAGCACCAAAGACCCAAATGCTCTCTCGAGGGGAATTGGTATTCAGTCATCATTAGAAGGTCAAAGAAGCACGAGTCTATCATCAGGGATGGACAGCGCTAGCAATGAAAACTCAGGAAGAATCAGGAGTGGTAGACAGGCAGTTGTGCTTTCACCTCTGTCCTCTTCGTATCTGAGAGTTGCTGCCAGGAACATTTTTCCCCTCTCAGTTAACCCTCTCTACAAATGTCCTCAGTCAGTCACAGACATATCTCCTTAGTGATTCTAAATCTCTTCAAGTTGGTAGGCCAATTATCTCCAGACTGCTTCTTGACAGCTTGACATCCAACCACATCTCTTTATTTCATTATTTCTTTTCAAATTAAGGTGATAAAAAGTTCATAGTCCTACCAAATGTGATGTAGATAAGCCACAAACAACCCAGCAAACACTGCTTCTCTCATAGTCAATAGCCAAGTTCCTTGAAAAATCCTTATCTTTCATAATTGAAACATGGTACTATGGATTTAACAACACTTAAGTACTGATATTAATCAATAGTACATGGTAAATGAAGAGTAGAAATAAAATATTGACATCAGCATATCACAGGTATACACAAACATATCCTTCACAAAGTGGGACAGAAGTACTCATACTAATTACAACCTTTGTTTCTATGGCTTGTTATGTGGCTGTAGCTAATATTTATAACTGCTTTCCTCTATTATCAGTTTTCTATGTATCAATTCCTCTGTTATCAACACTCAGCAAGCACCTTAGCAGATGTTTGTTCTTTACTAGAGGTGAGCCACACCACCCTGCCTAGGTTGGGTTGCTGCAGTTTCCCATCGACAATAATCACAGGACCCAGTACATGCAGCTCTAAAGGATCTCTCACACTCCAGGCACATCCTTTCTTACTTCCACTGAGGATTACTAGTGCGATTTCTCTTTGGTAGTATAGATCAATTACCCCTTTGTACATTGTAATTCTGTTTTAACCTGTTGACTCTGGGTATCAGGAACCCAAAGCAGTCAGGAGAAAGTCTTATCTTTCACTTCAATGAAATGGTTGTTGAGTCTCTTGGTCAAAGCATTTTCCCATCTGGAACCAAGACTTCTAAGCTAGTAGAGTATTAGGTCACATGAATTAAGAACAACAACAAAAAATGGCTATGGTCACTGGGAGTGATAGTAAGTGATAACATTTCCATTTCTATGCCTTGATACCTAGATGCATGAATCCTGGTTATGAGAGAAACAACTCCTATCTTGGATGCTGATTCAGAGCATGTACAATCTTCTGGAGAATGCTGCCCTATCCCTTCTAACTATTGCCATATAATTGACAGTGAAATGGCATCTTTAAAAGTCCATTCCACTGTTCTATCAATCTGTCTGTTTCACAATAGTGGGAAGCATTGTAAAACTAGTGAGTTCCCTGAGCATCAGCTTAATGCCATACTTCTTTGGTTGTAAAGTGAGTTCCTCATTCAGGAGCAATGTTGTTTATAATACCATGATTATGGGTATTCTATAAATCCATAAATGGTAATTTTAAAAGAAGCATCATATGTTAGAAGGGAAAACTGATACCTAGAAAAATGATCAGTAGTAAGAAGCAGAGGCATTTGGGCTATTTTGTGTAAAATGCTCATACCTTCAAATTCTGCTTGAACTCATTCACATTCATACAACTTTGGTTTGATAATGGATTGCTATGGTGCATGCCACCCCCGTACACCCAATTCTATCGCTTGATGGATCAGATGAAACCCAGCACATGAGGGGTGTCTCAAGTTCCATGCTAACTTGGTGACTCATTACCCATCCATGCTTGAACTTCCATTATGACCCAGTAGCAAGCCAAGAGTATCTCTCAAAGGGAGAATCGTTGTCTGTAGATGGCTAAAAGGCTTTTCTCCAATATCCCACAGGCTGTGACTTACTTTTCAGAGCAAGCCAACACTCTAGGGACCATCCCTATTTGCCCCTGAAACACACTTCAAGTATCATCAGGTCTGCTATATATAAGGTTCAAGTGGCAGAGCACTCTGCTCAGAAGTCCGGACCTGACGAGAGTCTTCTGTTGTCCTGAGCCCCCTTCAAAGCTAGCATTTCTAAAGTCACATGGTCTATGGAACAAACTAACACACTCAAGTAAGAAATGCGCTACTTCCAGATTGTTAAAACGTCCACTAAGCTCTGAGTCTCTTTCTTTGTGATAGAAAGCCCTCAGTGTAATAAATTAACCTTTACCTCAGAAGGAGTTTCTCAGCATGTTCCATACCAGTAGACTCCTAGAAATTTTACAAAGTAGAAGACCATTGAATTTGCTTGGATTTATTTTTCACATTCTGGTACATCAATACTTTACAAAAAGCTCCATATTGGTTGCTACCTCCTACTTACTCAATAAAATTAGTATAATGACCAATGTGGTACTCTGTGGAAGAGACAGGCAGTCAAGATCCCTGTGAAGTAAGTTATTACATAGGGCTGGAGAGTTAATATACTCTTTAGATAAAGGTATACTACTGGCCTGGATAGTTGAAAATAAATTACTTCTAGTTGTCCAATGGGTAGATGTAGGAAAAAAAAAAAACATTTACAAGATAAGTAGCTATATACCAGGTACCAGGAGATGAGTTAACCTGCTCAAGCAAGCAAACCACATCTGATATAGCAACTCCAACTGATGTCACCATTTGGTTAGGCTTATGATAATCAATTGTTGTTCTCCACAATGTAGTCATCTTCTGCACAGGACAAATAAAAGAACCAAACTGGGATATAGCAGGAACGCTTACCTCTGCATCTCTCCATCTCTGAAATCCCACAAAGGATGCAATACTGTTTCTGATTCCCTATTCTCTTTGGCAGTGGCAGCTCTAATAGCTTTCATTTAGGCTTTCCTACCACAATTTCCCTAATTTAACATTTAAGAAACCAGTGTGGACATGCTGCCAACTTCTAAGTAGACCTATTTCACATCTAGATTCTGAAACTGGAAAAATAACAATAGGAGGACTTCAGAAGCTTAGTAGACCAGCTGTGAGTCATTCTTTAATTAAGGAAACATTGATTACTTGACCTACATAAGCTTCTACTTTAACTAAAGAGCCACATGCTGACTAAGATCTCTAAGAATCAATATCAATTCTGATCCAATGTTTAGTGGGCCTGGAGGTTTGATTATTTCCTTCACTTGGATGTACAGTTACCTTGGTAATAGGCCAAGGTCTCTTGGGCAAAGCACTGGACAAAGACTGACAGTAAGATGTAGTGGTTTCCCTCTCCAGGAGATCTGGCCTGCCCTTCACTCAAAGGATTCTTATTCCCTAAACCAGCTCATGACTGGGAATAGGTTGCAGAGCTACAGGTCTCTGTCGCTGATTCAAGAGAATATTTTGTTAGTTTGTTCTAGAAGTTTCTGCTTCCAAAGCCTGAGCAAGAGTTTAGTAGGCTGCCTATGACTTTTGGGAACAACATAGTCAGTTCCATGTAGTAAGTATGCTCACTATGCCTTTGGTGAATGAGTGCTGGCATTTGGCCCTTTCCACCCTGGGATCCAATAGATTCATTTAAGTTACCTGGTTGAGTGTCTGTACCAGATTCTGGTGCTCCTCTCACAGATTTGTTTCTTACAGTAATAGCGAAGGGTATAACTTATGGATCCTCCCATTGTGGAGTAGGATTTACATAGCAAATCCCATCCAGCATTCCAGTTTCCATGAGCCTCTAAATCCTCCCACCAACACTAAACCAAGGGCTATCAGACATCTTCAGCCCATTCACAGCAGGCTGTCTTTTGACCATTCTTCGGCCAACCAATCAGATAAGCTGTTAATATCTTGGTTTAACTGTGTGAACTGCATTATTAAACTCAAGATTTTCATCTTGATAGGCCTGTATCGATAAATTCAGACAGATCTAGGTTAATGTTCCTTCTATCATTATCACGCACCTATCCCCATGCGTGAATTGTTAGCAGTGTAGTGTACTCCTTAAGGGTCAAACTGCATATTTGACCTCTAGGGATGTAACAAAACCTGAGTTGGATTACAGTTGATAATAAGTCCTGAGGAGCTAGGTATTGTCTTCCTTAGTGTCCCTACTCAGGGAGGGTAACTGCTGTTTCCATAGACAACCCAAAATAGAAAATGGAATAGATTTCCTATATTGAACCATCCCTACATCCCTGAAATGAAGCCTACTTGATTATGGTGAATAATCATTTTGATGTGTTCTTGAATTCGATTTGCAAGAAATTTTATTGAGTATTTTTGCTCAATAAATTCATAAGGGAAATTGGTCTGAAGTTCTCTTTCTTTGTTGGGTCTTTGTGTGGTTTTGGTATCAGCATAACTATGGCTTCATAGAATCAACTGGGTAGTGTTCCTTCTATTTCTATTTTGTGGAATAGTTTGAAGAGTATTGGTATTAGGTCTTCTTTGAAGGTCTGATAGACTTCTGCACTAAACCCATCTGGTCCTGGGCTTTTTTGGGGTTGGGAGACTTTTAATGACTGCTTCTATTTCTTTCAGGATTATGGGACCGTTTAGATGGTTTATCTGATCTTGATTTAACTTTGGTATTTGATATCTGCCTAGAAAATTGTCCATTTCATCCAGATTTTCCAGTTTTTGTTGAACATAGGCTTTTGTAGTAGGATCTGATGATTTTTTTGAATTTCCTTAGTTTCTGCTGTTATATCTCCCTTTTCATTTCTGATTTTGTTAATTTGGATACTGTCTCTGTGCCCTCTGGTTAGTCTGGGTTTATCTATTGTGTTGATTATCTCAAAGAACCAGATCCTGGTTTTGTTGATTCTTTGCATAACTCTTTTTGTTTCTACTTGGTTGATTTCAGCCCTGAGTAAGATTATTTCCTGCTGTCTACTCCTCTTGGCTGTATTTGCTTCTTTTTGTTCTAGAGCTTTCAGGTGTGCTGTTAAGGTGCTAGTGTAAGCTCTCTCCAGTTTCTTTTTGGAGGCTCTCAGAGCTATGAGTTTTCCTCTTAGCATTGCTTCCATTGGGTTCCATACTTTTGAGTATGTTGTACCTTCATTTTCATTAAATTCTAAAAAGTCTTTAATTTCTTTCTTTATTTATTCCTTGACCAAGTTTATCATTTGAGTAGAGCATTCTAAAGCTTCCATGTGTATGTGGGCTTTCTGTTGTTTTTGTTGCTATTGAAGACCAATCTTAGTCCATGGTTATCTGATAGGATCCATGGGATTACTTCAATATTCTTGTATCTGTTTTGTGACAGAATATATGGTCAATTTTTGAGAAGGTACCATGAGGTGCTGAGAAGAAGGTATATTCTTTTGTTTTAGGATGACATGTTCTATAGATATCTGTTAAATCCATTTGGTCCATCACTTCTGTTATTTTCAATGAGTCTGTGTTTAGTTTGTGTTTCCATGATCTGTCCATTGATGGGAGTGGGGTGTTGAAGTATCATCCCACAATTATTGTGTTAGGTACAATGAGTGCTTTGAGCTTTAGTAAAGTTTCTTTTATGAATGTGGGTGCCTTGCATTTGGAGCATAGATGTTCAGAATTGAGATTTCTTCTTGGTAGTTTTTCCTTTGATGAGTATGACGTGTCCTTCCTTATCCTTTTTGATAACTTTTGGTTGAAAGTTGATTTTCTTCAATATTAGAATGGCTACTCCAGCTTGTTTTGGGGGGCCATTTGCTTGGAAAATTGTTTTCCAGCCCTTTACTCTGAGGTAGTGTCTGTCTTTCACACTGAGGTGTATTTCCTGTATGCAGCAAAATGTTGGGTCCTGTTCCCATATCCAGTCTATTAGTCTATGCCTTTTTATTGAATCCATTGATGTTGAGATATTAAGGAATAGCGATTGTTGCTTCCTGTTATTGTTGATGTTATTTTTATGTTTGTGTGGCTATCTTCCTTTGGATTGTTGAAAGAAGATTATTCTCTTTCTTTTTCTAGGGTGTAGTTTCCCTCCTTGTGTTGTCGTTTTCCAACTATTATCCTTTGTAGGGCTAGATTTGTGGAAAGATATTGTGTAAATTTGGTTTTGTCATGGAATACCTTGGTTTCTCTATCTATGGTAATTGAGAGTTTTGCCAGGTATAGTAGCCTGGGCTGGCATTTGTGCTCTCCTAGGGTCTATATGACACCTGCTCAGGATCTTCTGACTTTCATAGTCTCTGTTGAAAAGCCTGGTATAATTCTGATAGGTCTGCCTTTATATGTTACTTGGCCTTTTCCCTTACCGCTTTTAATATTCTTTCTTTGTTTTGTGCATTTGGTGTTTTGATTATTATGTGACGGGAGGAATTTCTTTTCTGGTCCAATCTATTTGGAGTTCTGTAGGCTTCTTGTGTGTTTATGGGCATCTCTTTCTTAGATATCCCAGTGTAGGGAAATGCCAGGGTGGGAAGGCAGGAGAGGGTAGGTGGGTGGTAGAGAGGCAGGGGGAGGGGGAAGAGATAGGGGTTCCAGAGGTGAAACCTGGAAAGGGGATAACATTTGAAATGTAATTAAAGAATCTATCCAATAAAAGAAAAAAAAAAGAAAATGGGGTAGAATAGAAGGTGGTAGTGAGGGCTGGGTTGGGGGATCTATCTGCCACTCAGGGTAGGAAGACTACTTTCTCAGGAAAGATAATCACCCCAGAACCTGAGAAGTCAGTATCCTTAGCATTATCAGAGTCCTCCCATACATTTAGTTCCAAAGTCCTCAGTGTTCCCATTGGTGCCCTCTTGTAACTGCAGAAGCTCTTTATAACTGAGGCTTAAATTTAAGCTGTAATTCAGCCTATCATATGATGAGGGTTATGTTTGGTTTTCATCAGCTTCAGACCTATGATTGCTAGAAAGAAGATTCTCAGAATACATTAAGAAGCATTGAAATTATGCACATCTAAAGCTAGGAACTTATATTTCATAACTATTTTTTCCTTCATTATTTTACCTAGAAAAACAAGCAGCCAGCATCTTTACATTTCTTAGTTTCTCAGAAATGTTCAAAGGCCTTATACACAATCACCAATTCCTTACATCCCACAGTGGGAAATCAAGAGTGTCCAAGGCATTTGTCATGTATATTTCTTTAAACAGTTGACATCATAAATTATCAGCAACTCTTCACTCCATCTCTCTTAGTTTCCTGCTGCTGTGATCAAATAATCCAACAAAAGCAACTCATGGGAAAGGGGCTTGTGTCAGCTCACAGTCCAAGGATACAGTCCACCAAATGAATGTGAATCTCAATGAGGCGGAACTTTTAATGGGTGGGCTTTGCTCTCAAGATTCCTTTCCTATCATAGCAGTGCAACACAGATTTCTCTTCAACAATTACACCTGCTCTCTAAGAACCAGCCTGAATGCCTCCTGTCTTGAAAGTTCTTGCCGAATGAAATAGTCCATTATTTTTTCAATTCAACTCACATTCTCAAGACAGTGGCAGAATGAAACCAGATTCTTAGTCAATCACACAAATGACTCCTATTCCAGTTCCTTAAAGAACCCTTGTTACTCTCATATGTCTCTTGAGGTGAGCTTCCACAGTCCACATTTCTCTCAGCAGTCTGTCTTCTGAGCTCCCAGAGAATGGTCCATTGTGCTTGACTTACAGCACTTAAGTGGTTTTCTAGCCTTACATTCCAAACTCGTCCTCATTACTCCAACAAACTAGTTGCAAAGACCTAAGAAGCACATGACCAGGTTTATCAAACCATCAGCCCCAGTTATAGATACCTATTTTCCATCTTAATTTTTCTGTTGCTATAATATAATACCCAACAAAAGCAATGAAAGCAAAAGAAGTCAAAGCAGCGTGAACGTGAAGCAGCTGATCCCCAGAAATCAGGAATCAGACAACAGTGAATGCGTGCTTTTTCTCAGTTCACTGTTTTCATTTTTATGTATTCCAGGATCCCAATCCAAGTCCTAGTGCCACCAGCAGTGGACTGATCCTCCAGCCTAAACTACCTAGACAGTCCTATCAGAGGTTAACCCAACCTAGATATCTCCTCTAAGGTGAGTCAGAGGCTTATCTCCTAGGTGATCCCAAATTGTCAGGTTTACAATTAACACTAACTTTTACTGTCAGAAAGCCAGCTCCAGATTCCATCATAAACTTTTACAGAAGTCCATCCTAACAACCTTATTTCTCTAGAATACACATGGTATCAAAGTCTGTATTAGGCATGGTTCTCTACAAGAAAAATGGAGAGAGTGGAGCAGGAGCAGGAGTGGGAGCTAGATGAAAGGGGATTTATTAGATTGCCATATACAACACCAGCAGGAGAGCTAAACCCATCATCTTTAATTAAATGTTGAACAATGGCCTTTTATAAACTACAGAGACTTGTGACTGAGAACATGATAACTGATAAATCCATGAAGCTGGATGCCACAGAAGTACCAGTCTGGCACTGAAGGCTTGGACAGTCACTGGTCATCAGTCCACATTGGATAGAAAAGATGCTGGCACCTGATGCCAGTGGAAAATGGCAGCAGTGGCAGTAGACACACTTGCTTAGGAAGAAGAACCAAAGGCAGGCAGGTGACACTGCATTTTCCTTGAACCTCTTAATATCTTGGCTACCCACTAGAAGGTGCCATTCACTTTGAGAAAGAGGCTCCACTCCTCAGTTAATCTCTTCTGGAAACACTCTCTCAGATACACCCAAGTGACCTTGGTGATTTCCAATCTACAAGCTGTCAATCAAGACCATCACAATCACAGGTAGCAAAGCCAAAGGGTCAAAATAGTGAGAACATAAAAGCTACAGAAGAAAACAATGCAATTCTTATTAAGTAAATAAAGGCCTAAGGATTTAATAACAGTGATGAAGTTTTTTCATACGGAAAACCACAGCAACTGTGAAATAAGTACTCTTTCTGTTGGCACATCCTGTATCCCTACAATATTTTAGGAAAGCCATTTAACAAGATAAATCAAGCACCTTCAAAATATTTGTACTTTACTCCATTTTTGAGAACCATGGCCCCTGAAATGAGAGATAAAGGCAAAAATTAACATGTGACAAATTTAAATGGAATTGCTTCTATTAAAATTATAAACACCGTCAATGTACAAAAGAAGAATAGTCAAATGAATTATAGAACATTCACAGGTTGAATTATTCAACAGCTATTAAAAATAATGTTTCTGAGAAGTTGCAATAACATGGAGAAATATTCATGATTTAACACTCCGAAGAAAGCAGGACAAAAGACAAATGTACTGAGGAGTCCCTGATATTGAAAGTGCCTGCCTTTGCAGAAGCTCCATTTTGAGGAAACCATCCTAAATGGCTAGTTGTTTGTGCCTAATGTTGCTTGAACTTATGGTGAGATGATGTTATGTATAAATATAACTATATGCCTTCTATAAAAATAAACTACAAAATGAGGGGAGGGGCAGCTTCTAAATTTGTGTTGTCAATGTTGCCTGTGATTCCAGTCAGTAATTTTGTTCCCCATCCTGAGCCTCAGATAAAAAAAGAGGTGGAGTGAGAGACACTGTCAAGTTGCCAAAAAAAAAAAAAATGCTTTTTCCACTATGGGTGATAAATTATTTTGATGGTAGTTTGCAAAAAGAATCCCAAACATGCTTTGAATTGTGGAGTATTGCTGTATCATTTGTTAGATGAGCCTATTCTGAAGGTAATATTCTTTTAGTCATGTAAGCTGAGGGCTAGGGGGAGAAAATATGTCTAGTTTTACAATGCTATTATTTGAGCTTTAATTAATTATTTATAGACCACTTTTTTTCCCTGAGAAACAATTTAGGTGACTTCCAGAGATGATGTGAACAAGATTGTTTTGAACCTAAGAATTTGAACGCTCATAATTGAGTGTACGTTTGCATATATAATGCTCTGGGTTCAGTTCCCACCACTACTCTTCCTTAGCCTTCCCAAATCCACATGCTCATTTTGGATCACCTAATGATAAGCTAGATGAGAATGCCTGAGTCCCACTTCCACTGGGAAACTGGTACCCAAGCCTGACTTCCCCTAGAATCTTGGGCTCTTATTTCCCACTAAGGGTCTCTAGGTGCTGGGTAGCTATCTCCCCAGGTTTTTGCAGACATCAGGCACCTCAGATTTGACTGAACTGATCTGCAGCAAGGACTTTCCCCATCAATAAAGTAATTTTATGTTCCATCCATAATTACAGGAAAACAATGAGCATTGTTGACCTTCCCCTGGAGCCCTCTGGATCTGCCTTACCCAAGTAAGGTTTTATGCTACACAGGATGGCAACATAAAAGTGGCACAGAAAGCTGTGAGTCTTTGTCAAATACAACTTCTCCCTCTAGTCAAAACTGGTCTCTGTAGTGTCATCCCTCAAGCCACATGATAGAAAAAAGAAAAAACGATCAGTGAGTACACAGGTCACTGGATAGGAATGGTCATAAAACTATATGGTCAAAAAAGATGAGATGGAATCAGATTTGATCTAAATCAAATGCACATGAAGCTACACACACCTGTCGCCTGGAAGTCCAGCTATGTTAGTTCCAGCCTATCACTCTCTGCCCTTCTATTATCTAAAGTAAGACTCCAAGGACCAGTCTGAGAAACCACAAGCAACCCAGTCTCTCTACATTTCTTTTCCTGTTTCCAGAACTTTCCAGAAGGCTTCAGTTTCTAAAATATTCACATATAAAACTTTAATGAAAGTAAGAGAACTATCATAAGAATGTTCCACCAGTAAAAATTACATTTTCTATAAAAGTTGGATATTAAAATGGTCACTGTCCATTTTAGGTCATATCCAATAGCATCCCCTTCAACAGCCACCTGTGTGTTCTCAGAATCTATTATTCTGATCTCCCTTCTGGACACAAGAATCCAGCTGTCACTGGGGCCCACTACAGAGGGAAGGACACTGCTTTTCCCTCATCCCCAACCTCAGACCCTGCTAGACTGTAGCATGGCAAATCTGTACTGATGTGAGTTTTTGTTTTTTAAAAAAGGCAGAATTTTGGATTACTATTCCAAGCAATGTAGCATTCCTGCTGCCCAAACTTGTCGATTTGAAAATGGTTTTCCTTTATCTTTTCAAAAGATATATAAAAATAATTCTTCCAGTATAACAAGTAATCTTCCTTGAAAAATGAATACAAAACAAATGACAACTTATGGCCTGGAGTGCCTTAGATCAACATTTCCAAAGTATTGGCTCAACTATTGTTTGCTTTTGTTTTGGGGGGAGGGGGGAAGGTTGGAGGGTCATGAATGAAGTCCTCAATCTTCAAGACACAGATGAGGAGGAAGGCACAACTCACATTGTGTTTCAAGGTGCTCATAAGTCTGTATGCTAAAAATAAAACTGCCTGATGGCAGAGGTGGGAGGCGGAGAAGTGGAGAGAGGACGGGGAGAGAGTGATACTGTTACAGTGACTGGCTAGTTAGCACAGCAGCAAGGTTCATGAAGCCATTTTTTTGTGGTCCTCACTGAATTGGAAGCATCTTCATCCATTGAATGAGGTCTTTGGAGGACCAATTACAATTGAGTTAACTTAGCCCAGAGGTGGGTTTTAAAGAATTCAGCCAGAGATTCTTGACACAACCCCTTACAGATGGCTTCATTCTGTGAACACACATGCACACACACACAAACACACACATACACACACACACATACACATGAACAAGCACACACCTGCAATCAGTTCTCTCATTTCAAGTTTATTCCTATCTCACAAGTGTCTTTCTTTAAAAATGCAGTTAATGTCAACACATAAATTGAGTTATTACTATGCTGTAGATAAATGTGGTTCACAAGGATGCTATTTCACATGTTTAGGTTCCTAGTATGATAATGGTGTCTCAGAGTTTCCTACTGAGCCTAACCTGACACTTATGGTGACAAACACCTGTCTGTGTATGTGAGATCTAATAAAAATTGAAAAATATGAAAGAAAAGAAAGTACAGTGACAATAATGTGTCATTAGATTTAACTTTGGTAACCAATTTTGTTGACACAAACCAATAATAAAGATCATACATGATGAAAGTATATTAGATATTAAGGGTTTGTTTTCTTTATTTTCTAGGATTCTATGAAATCTTGAAGTTTTGATGAGCATCTTGTTTTAAAGCACCATCGAGGCTGCCTGTCATGCTATCAAGTACAATTGGGAAAGCCTTGGGTAATGCTCATGTTTGAATATAGTGGGATTAGTCCTGGGACTTGAGTCAGAAAAAAATCTGAGCCAACATCTCATTCCCATGATGAACACACTCCTCAATCCTTCTTCTATTTTGAAGCCCATTTGTGGAAGAATGGCAGTATCCATCCTCCCTTCAAGTAGCCAAGACATTAAATCTCTGCAGCCATAACTGACATTGAACAGCTGGGTATAGGCCGATGCTACAAAGAAGAACTCCTTTTGTCCTGAGCCCTGATTTAAAACTTCAAAGGACCTCACTGTGTTCAAAATGGTGACAAGGTTCTTTGCCAAGAAAACTTCCCCAGGCGGATCATCTTGCTATTCCATGCACAGATGGAGCCCCTGCAGGACTTGATAACACATCTGGGTTGTCCCTTTGATGAACAAAGAGGCTCTGTACGCCATCACGACTCATTACAGCCCTCATCTGTATGCTTGTCAGTCAGAGATTGCCAACTAACTGGAAAGAAGTTTTTCACCATCCACTTACAAGTAAGTTCTTGGTTTCATCAGAGCGAGAGCTTTATTCCCCTCATCTTCAAATGATTTTGTGAAGAAATGAGAGCAAAATATAAATGACTTTGCTAGGCAGAGAATCACTGGTTTTCTTAAGGACGAGTTCCGAAGGCATTGACTGAATGGAATATCAGGAGAAAGTTTAGGTCTCTCAGGGAGAAAAGAAAGCTTGTTCTGTGCAACCTGGTAGAAGGTTGTGATAGTTTGAATATGTTTGGTCTGAGGAGTGCACTGTTTGGAGGTGTGCCCTTGTTGGAGGAAGTGTGCCACTGTGGGCATGGGCAATGAAATCCTCCTCATAACCATGTGGGATCCTGTCTTCTCCTAATGGCCTTCATCTGAAGGTTGTAGAACTCTCAGCTCCTCCTGTACCATGCTTGCCTGGATACTGTCATGCTTCTGCCTTGATGATAATGGACTGAATTTCTGAACCTATAAGCCTTCCCCAGTTAAATGTTGTCCTTATAAGAGTTGAATGAGACTGAAGTGCTGCCTACTGTGCTAAGAGGCACCCATAGCAGGAAATCTGTATCTAAAAATCTTGCCTACAATTCATCCCTTGGAGCAGCAGAAATGTTAACTTTTAGCTTAGCTACTATAGAGGTAAAATCCTTTGGTGGTGTGAGGGTTATTGAAGTACAGCTTTATTACAATGAACTCCAAATAGTGATATATTATTTTAAAATATCATACAGTTAATATGTTTGGAGTTATTTAAAATTTATATTGAGAAAAATGTATATATTTTCAGTATTGCTGTAGACAAGCATCTACATAAGACTGTTCAATTGATTATTGTTTTATATCAAACAACTTTTATAATGCTCAATTTTACTGTTACAATATTTTATAAATTTTAAAGAATATGATAAAAAAGGTATGGCAGGTATTGAATGGGGGTCTCTTGGAGGAGTTGGGGTACAAAAGGGAAAGGAGAATGTGATATAATTCTATTTACTTAAAATATGTTTTTAAATGTCAACAAATTCAGATAAATTGAAATTATGTATCTTTTTCATCATAATGCAGAAAAACTTAAATCAATAAAAAAGGAAAAAAAAAGTTGAATGATAACATCCTGAGTTTTACAGGCAAATGGATGGAACTAGAAAATATCATTCTGAGTGAGGCATCTCAGACCCAAAAGGACATGCATGTACTCACTAATAAGTGGATATTAGCAATAATAATAATAATAATAATAATAATAATAATAATAATAATGTATGGAATACCCAGGATACAATCCACAGAATTCAAGAAAGTTAACAAGCCAGAGGGCCCAAGTAGGGATGCCCCAATCCCACTTGGGAGAAAGAAAAAAGCAATCACAGGATGGGAGAGGGATGGAGGGATCTGAGTGGGAAAGGGGACAGGGAGGGGAAGAGGGGAACATGATCGTGGAAACAGGAGTGGGAGTTGCAAGAGGAGGGGGGAAGGAGATATGGGATGTGGAATAGTCAGAGGGTGGACCTGGAGGGGGATAAAATCTAAATTGTAAAAAAAGATTAAATAAAATTAAGAAAAAAAAAAAGAGTTGCCTTGGTCATGGCATCTAGAAGTGTTCCTTTGGGATTCATATTTCTCTGTAAGGACCTTCCACTCTAGACACTATACTCACCATTATGGGTGTGAGTTAAATATAAACAGAAAAACTGTTGGCTGAGGTAAATGCTTTGTTATCCTAGAAGATAAAGTTAGACATGGAAATGTTAACTGAGGTAACAAAATCAACCACATGAAACTAGAAGCACTTTTGTAAATCAGATAGGACAACATTTTAGCAATTTAATTATAGACAGAAGTTTGAAGACAATCAAACATAGAGGAAAAACACATTTCACATTATCTGCTTGAAATTAAAAAAAAAAGGCAGATTTAGGATACATCCCCATATTGGTTCAATGCACGCCACCAGCCATGCTGGCAGACAGTGACTTTAGGCATCAGGACTAAGAAATGAAGCAGTGGAAAGAAATTCAACATGATGAATCTTGAGATCTTGCGGGAATTGGAGTGTCTGGAAATAAGTTTGTCCTTGTCTGGCAATGGAAGCAACTGATACCTAATATACTTTTAAATTTCTCAGTCATCGAGATGAATCTTTGAAAAGTTATCTGGGTCAAAGTCATACATGTTACCACATCCACACTCATCCCAAACTTTCCAACAACCTTCTCTGCCACAAACTAAACCTTCAGAATTGACTTCTACTTTTAATAGTGCTTGAGTATTGGGATCTTTTCATCTAAGTGCTCAATGTATTTAGGTGAAAACTAAGCCAAAGGTAAAATTCTTTCTTAGAATATTTTTCAGTATTCATACATATATATGGTATAATGCTTAGACTATTCCCTCATATTCTTCTGCCCTTCCCCTTCTTGTGCAGACACCATTTTTATATTTATACCATGGAGAGAACTCTCCAGTGCAATAAATTGTATGAATTGAAAAAAATGCTTTATACATAAATTTTCAAAATGTTTTGCCATGAATTAGAATTGGTAATTTTCAGAAAATGTCCAAAAGGGTCCAAGACTCCAACACTTGTAAGAATTGCTGATCTAGAAACACAAGTATACCAGTTGTCCTTAAAGCAAGCAGTGAGTACTGTTTCTTTGGACAGAGGCTTTGATAGACGTAAGGAAGTGTGAGTTGTGGTTCAGAGGAAATCAATGGACCATTCTGTAGTTTGAGGGCTGAGTCATGTGCCGTACCCATCATAATTAGGGGCAGAATCAAAAGTCTTAGAATACAAACTTTGTATTGCCTCCAGGAGTTCAAAACTAACAGAAGTCAATCCTTCCTAGAAGGTCAATATTATCTTCTCAATATAATCAATAAAGACACAAAAGAATGATACAGCATCATCAGCCAAATGGCTCTAGCTGGCTTTTATACATTACATTCATGAACTGCTGAAGGAATGACCTTGGCAAGCTCCCGTGGAACAGTATGATGATCTCAAATCTCAACTCCATTAGATCAAGAAGCTGCTGGTGTATTAGTAAAGCTATGTATGTGGATTTCTATAAGAATATTTCCAGCAGTACCCGAGTGTGAGCAATACCATCCCATAGGCTAAGGGCCAGACAGAAAGGAGGAAAGCAGCTAGTACAGGCTTCTTTCTCTGTATCCTAGATGAGGTATATCGATGAAAAGTCAATTTTCACTGAACATATTTTTTGTACCAGAGAAGGGAACTATAGCTGTAACTTCACCTGATGGTGTGGGTCATAGAAACTGGTTTGTGAGAAAAAATTGGCATTGTTGGTTAGAAGCCCAAGAACATTGAAAGTCAAGCATACTGGGCAGTTCTGATGAGAGCTTAAAAGCTTAGAATATGGATAGAGAAGTGTTCAGGAGCATGTTCTTGAGGTTTCAGGTGATAACACGGTGGAGAAAGTGGAAATCTCTGAAAAGTAGCCTAGCAACCAGGCTAGGACATAGTTGCTTACAGTTACTTGGCTAAAAGCCAAGTCTACACTGAAGGCTGAGCAAAAAGAATGGAGGGATTTAGAAAACTTGTAGCATCCCTAGCGAGTGGCCACATATGAAGTTGGAGACTAGAAAAGTGTGGCTGGTGAAAAAATTACAGCCTCCAAAGAGTCCAGTATTTTGTATTGGGACCATAGGGAGGACACCTTGGTGGTTTCTCTGGAATTGAAATAATGTCAGACATCTAAGGCTCATGGTTTTAACTCATAAGAGAGACTTTGCTGTAAGAAAATGTGCTTGGCTCCCAAAGGACAAACTAGAGACACAGTTCCCACATTCAGGATCCCAGACATTCAGAGGCAATGTGCAACTCCTTGCTTGAGCTGCCATTGCACCTTGACACCATCAATACTATACTGGTTTTGCATTTTATAAAATGCAACAACTGTGGATTTCCCAGTAGCTTCCCTCCATGTTTTGAAGGAAAACCCTGTGATGACAGAAAATTTACCCCAGAATTCTCATAGAGAACCCCAAGAGGGCAACGTGCAAATCTAACAGCAAGCCCAAAAGTGTGATGTAGACCCCAGAAAGTTTGAGATGCCACAAAACACAGATCATGGACCTCATTTACATTAAATACCATGATAGAATGTTTAAAAAATAAAAGATTAACTTTAAGCTGCCACATGAACAAAAGGAAAAAAATCCAGAAAATTAAAGATTTGTTGAACCTAATGCAAGCAAATTAATTTTTCTTCTGCACCTGAGATTCTCTCTTCTATTTCTTGTATTCTCTTGGTGATGCTTGCATCTATGGTTCCTGACTTCTTTCCTAGGTTTTCTATCTCCAGAGTTGTCTCTCTTTGTGATTTCTTAACTGTTTCTACTTCCATTTTTAGGTCCTGGATGATTTTGTTCAATTCTTTCACCTGTTTGGCTGTGTTTCCCTGTAATTCTTTAAGGGATTTTTGTGTTTCCTCTTTAAGGGCTTCTACTTGTTTACTCATGATCTCCTGTAATTCTTTATGGGATTTTTTTGTTTCCTCTTTAAGGGCTTGAACCTATTTACCTGTGTTCTCCTGTATTTCTTTAAGGGATTTATTCATTTCTCCTTAAATTCCTCTATCACCATCGTGAGATATGATTTTAGATCCAAATCTTGCTTTTCCGGTGTTCTGGGATATCCAGGACTCGTGGTGGGAGTACTAGGTTCTGATGAAGCCAAGTAGTCTTGGTTTCTGTTGGTAAGATTCTTGCGTTTGCCTTTCTCCATCTGTTGATCTCTGGTGTTAGATGTTCTTGCTGTCTCTGGCTGTAGCTTGTTCCTCCTGTGGGTCTGTAAGCCTGTGTCAGCACTTCTGGGAGATCAGCTCTCCTCTGGTAGGACCCGTGTGCAGTGGGCTGTGGATCAGCAGTCCCTCCTGAGTCCTGAATTCCTGGGTTGGAGCACTCCTGAAGGTAAGCTCTCCACTTTCCGGGAAGGGGCAGAGAGGGCTGTGGATCTGCAGTCCCCCCTAGGTGAAGAGGGAGGTAGAAAGGATCCTGTGCCGGCTGCCCTGCCACTTCTGAGGCCTGGAGCAAATTAATTTTTCAAAGTCAAGGTTTGTCAAATACATAATCGAAAGCAACCTGTTTGAGAGAAATTGTAATTTTAAATGTCAGTATTAGAAAAAGGGAAAACATTTCAGGTCAATAACAGATATGCAATAAATAACACACTAAACTCAGAATAAGCAGTGGATTAAATGGTAACAGAATTAAAATAAAGGGGATAGGAAAAAAATTTCAAACCTACTAAAAGTTCTGTTGTTGGTGGTGGTCTTTGTTTTTTGATTATCAACACTAAGAAACCCTGACCATTGTGGTTTGAAATGCCCCCATGACTCTCAGAAACTTGATCATTACATGATCCCCAGCTGTTAGCTGTGTGGAGGATTAGGATGTGTGGTCTTGCTGGAGGAAGGATGTCACTGGAGGTGGCCTTTGAGGTTTCCAAATATTCATGGCACTGCCAGTGCTCTCTGTCTCTGGTTTGCAGCCGGAGACTGTGCTCTTGGCTGCTCCTGCCTTTGCTTTGCGACATGAACTCTAACCCTGTAAAACCGTAAGTCCCAAATCAACTTTCTTTTCTAAGTTACCTTGGTCATGCTGCCCTTAGCACAGCAATAGGAACGTAACTGGGAGAGAAGGTATGACCAGGAAATGGACTATTGCTGTGACAGATACGACCATGCTGGGGTTTTGAGGAATGTAGAGGACTTTGGGGTTTTGAACTAGAAAGCATTTGAATACTATAACTAGAGCTTATAATCTCAACACAAGAGGAGCTAGGAAGACATTCATGCTGAGTGGACTGTGTGAAGGCTCGGCCCTAGAGATAACTATTAACAACTGGACTAGAGACCACTCGAACTGGCAAAGGATGGCTGCTTTCTGCCCTCACCCTAAGAACAAACCTAAGGGTAAACTAAAATGCCATAAACTGTTTAAGAGTTCTTTTTGATGGCTTCCTGTTTAGGCTGCTCCTTGGGGGCGGGGGGGTGGGAGAAGAGGGAGTTGTCGCAGAAACCTTCCATGTTCCTCTTTTTCAGCTACACATCTGCAATCGTTACTACAACTGCAAAGCCAGTCTGCTTGGCCTTTACAGTCAGCAAGAGCACAGACTCTGGGCTCTGATGTGGTTTCTGGGAGACAGCACAGACCACCGATACAGCCTGTGGCTAGAGTAGCCGGGTGGACCTAGACAAAGGCCTCAGAGGTTGCCCAGAATGTGTGATAAGGATGCTGAAGTTACCTGTCTACAATTGATGGCTTCTGGTGGAGATGTGGGAAGGGAGTGCTACTCAATTCTAAGGAGCAAGCCAGTGGGAGCTTGACCATGCTCCAGTGAGTATATGGATAACACAAATGGGATTTTTTTTTTTACTTTAAACTTAATTTTTAATTTTCTTTTGGGTGTAGAAGTCACAAAAATGGGGTGTGTGTGCTGAATTGGTGTGCATAATGTGAATTTCCCAAAGAATTGATAAAAATATTATGTTGGGGAAAATGTCATAAACTAATCTCTTGATGGAGGGTGTGATGGTTTGTATAAGCTTGGCCCAGACAGTGGCACTATTAAGAGGTGTGGCCTTCTTGGATTAGATGTGTCACTGTGCGTGTGGGTTTTAATACCCTAGTCCTAGCTGCCTGGAAGTCAGTCTTTCACTAGCAGCCTTCAGAGGAAGATGTAGAGCTCTCAGCTCCTCCTGCACCATGCCTGCCTGAGTGCTGCCATGTTCCTGCCTTAATGATAGTGGACTGAACCTCTGAACCTGTAAGCCATCCCCAATTAAAGTTTTCTTTTATAAGACTTGCCTTGGTCATGGTTGTCTGTTCACAGCAATAAAACCCTAACTAAGACAGAGGGGAAAGGGACAGTGGCGAGCCTGATGTTACAGCTAAGGCCTGTGTTAGGAGAGAGGCTTTAATTATTAAGAAGGTTAGTGGCATTAAGGTGGGGCCAGATCTCTACTGGAATAAAAAGAGGGGTACTCTCACCCCAGCAAAGATCTCACCCAGCTAAGATGTGTGAAAGGAAAGTCCTAAAGAATTATCGAAAAAAGGCTAAAATATGGTTCAGGGAACTGGGGTTCATCCTAAGTGGGAAGCCAGACTTGGCAATGTTCTCCATGTGGCTCTGGCTTAGAGTCATAACAGATACATGAATAAAGAGGTTGTGAGATCTTTCTCTGTGGTTAAGGAGAGATGCTGAGGTCAGATAATATATGGCAGGGCAGTCTTTGCATAGAGGCTCTTAGAGGGTAAGAGTCTCTGAAAGGCCACTGGGTAAAGCTGTGAAGAGTGAAGCCTGAATTTCACTGAAGATTTCAAGAAGGCAGACATGCCAGAACTGTGAGGTACCTTCTGAAGGTAAGGGTACAGCAGCTGGGGGAAAGGGG
>NW_022196900.1:47072205-47074069 GCF_008632895.1 Mastomys coucha | reverse complement strand
AGAGATAGATAGATAGATAGAGAGAGAGAGAGAGAGAGAGAGAGAGAGAGTTACAGGGACAGAGCCAGCTAAAGCATTTGGCATTAGACATGGAGCTACAGGATTTGGTGTTTGCCCTGCTTGTTTTTGTCTTGTTTTGGTCTAGTATTTCCTCACTATGCCCACTTCCTTCCCATTTGCATATTCTGTACCATTATATGTAATTTGCTTTTTATTTTATATGGGGGGTTATGATTAAGAATTTCCCTTGAGTCTCAGAAAACACTTTGAATTTTGGACATTTAATTGGTGGTGTGACTGTCAAAGAAAATGGGGACTTTTGAAATCATACTACATTTTATTTTACATTATGATGTGGTCATAAGATCATGGGAGCCAGGGAGTAGAATGTGGTGGATTGAGTGAGGTGTTACCCATGAATCTTGGCATTTGGATACTTGGTCACTAGTTGGTGGATATTTGGAGAGGATTCTGAGGTGTGGCCTTGCTTGGGAACTTTGTCACGGGTGGGTGGGATTTCTACTGTGTTCTCTGCATCAGGTTTACACTTCAAGATGTGAGCTCTCAGTTATTCTAGTTTCCACATCTATTCTCTGCCATTTTGGACTCTAATTTTCTGAAACCATAAACCCAATTTCATATAAGTCACCCTGGCCATGGTGTCTTATCAGAACAACAGAAAATAGTAACTGAGACAGGGGAAGATCATATACAAATGACCAGAACCAAATGAAAGAGAAGTACTAGCCATATCACAGAGCAAAAAAGGGTTACAGTGGAATGTTTGACAATTATGTGCCAAAAAAATTAAACAATTTGGAAAACACAAATTCCCGATGGACACTAAAACTGATTCCAAAACAGAATTTCTGGAAAGTAAATTGACGTCATAATCAAAATCTCCCCATAAAACAAAGCCAAGACATAGACTACTTCCTTAACAAGTTCTATCAAATATTAAATGACAAATAATACCAATCCTTTAAAAACACCCTCAGAATGTAGGTCTCCCAACTCACTGAATCCAGTATCACCTTTACACCAAAGAAAGACAAAGATATAACAAGAAAAGAAAATCACATATCAACACAACTTACAAGCAATCGAGCAGCCAAACAAATTCAGCAACGTATTCAAGGGATTAAAATCATGACCAAGTAGGATAAATCCTAAGAATGAAAAATCAGCTTAATGTTCCCAAGTAAATCATAGTCCACCACATTAATATAATACAGGAAAACAAGTGATCACCAAAGATTGTGCACAAAGGTCTTATGACACAATCCTCCAGGCACTCCTGAAAAAGCTTTCATGAGATGAAGAACAGAAGGAAAATGCAACTTGATAAACAATACAAATGCCAGTGTAGGAGAGAGACAGGATCAGCAAGGAAAGAGTGAGGGTTTGGAAGAAGAGTGTGTGTGTGTGTGTGTGTGTGTGTGTGTGTGTGTGCACGTGCATGCATATGCATGTATGTGTGTATGCATGGGCGTGTATGTGTGTGTGTGAGGACACAAATGTCATAATGGAACCCATATCTATGATGACTTTAAAAATAACTTAAAAAAAAAAAAAAGAAAAGAATGATTGTCTTGCTCCTGGCTCAAGCCAGTAAGAAGGAGACTATTCGCCCCATCAGGCATACTCACTATTACTAGAGGCCTATCCAGTGTAACAAAGGAAATAACAATGGTGCAGGGGCCTAGACTGGGATGAAAGGTGGTCACTATCTTCTTCATTTGAAGGTGGCGTAATTCTGTGTATGGAGAATTGTCAAGTGTGAGCATAGCAGAGAGAGTCCTGAGAGAGGAAAGTCCTCAGCAGATGTGTGTTGTTGACATGGCCATTCCTGTGTCAAGGACTA
>NW_022196900.1:47067250-47071798 GCF_008632895.1 Mastomys coucha | reverse complement strand
GTAAGATCAATGTTAGAGTTCAAACTTCAAAATATCTGGAAGAAAATACAATTCAAATTCTTTGTGGTGTTTGATTAAGTATATTGTTTGATGTGATAACAAAAGCACAAATCATAAAAGAAAAAATAAATTGTTCTGAGATAAAATTCAAATTTTCTATGCTTCAAAGAGTATCACAAAAAAATTGTTCATATACTAAAGAAATCAGTTGCAAATTGTAACTTAAAGATTTTCATTCAAATTATATAAAGAACTCTTTATAACTCAACAAGAAGAAAAGAAACATTAAAAATGGCGAAACCAAAATGAACATTTCACTTAAAAAAAAAGGCATATGAAAACATATTCTACATCATTGCTCATTAGGAAAATGAAAGTTAAAACCACCATGATATGTCATATTGTACTTCAGTCATGGAGTCAGAGGACTTCTGTCGAAGGACATCAGCACCTAATCCCTCACACATTAGCAATAGGCATGTAAAATAGTGTTGACACTTTGGAAAGCAGCTCAACACTGTTTTAAAAAATGAAATCCTATATAACTTGAGATACTAGGAACAGTACAAGTGTCTATTAAGTACTTACTGGGTAAACATAAATTGGCATATACTATTCAGCAATCAAAGAATGACTATTAGGATGGAGAATTGACCCAGTTGATCAAGTGCCACTGTGCAAGCAAGTAAGGAACTGAGTTTGGAACCCCAAAACCTAAGTAAAAAGTTGGTCATGTCAGTGTGTGTCTATAACATCAGTCCTATGGTGGCAAAGATAACCCCTGAAGTTCATAGGACAGTAAGCCTAGCCATGGGGGTTAGCTTTGGCTTCCATAAGAGGTCCTGTCTCAAAAGTTAAAAGTTTAAGAATTGTCAAGGAAACACACTTGATTCTACATATGCATGTGTACATACATGCACATAAATATATGCACATTTACATGAATATATACCACACATACACACATGTATGAAGAATGAAATACCACTGAATGCTTCAAAAGAGATAAGTTCAAGTTTACTGTGATTATAATAAGATGCAAAATATATCATACATATGACTCCATCCACATGAATTATCCAGATCAAATACAGATTAAGTTTATGGAAATTCAATTGTTAAATTGATTGTATTTTATTATTGATTGTCCAGATCAAACTTATGGAAAAAAAGATCTGTGCTTGTCCATGGCCAGGAGAGGGTAGAATATCAGCTGCAAATGTCTCTAGAAAATTTTAGGGAATTTAGGGAATTATGTTCCAAAACTTACAACTGCAACCATTCTGTTTTGTGTTTAAAATGGATAAATCTTATGGTATATAAATTATACACCAATAGAGATAGGCTAAAAGTATGGATACTCATAAGGAATAATAATCATTTATGTAATAATGATTTTTGATAGTAATGTTTAAAATTGTTGAAGGTCGATGGTCATTGTACAATTCAGATGTTTTATTTTTTCAACTTTTTCTTATATAGGAAAATGTTCAAAATATATATTAGAGAAAAGACCTTTAGGAACTTTTCACTTGTCCTGGTAGAAGATAAAGAGAGTGAGACCATTCAACTGTTGAGCCTACTGCTATTTCAAATCAGCAACCCTTCTGAACATGACTTAACTGATTTTCTTTTCAAGATCTTTAGTGTGTTCAAGTATTTGCATATTTCTACAGAGGATGTTCAGAAGGAGTTGAAAACCAGGCCTTTATCTGGGAGTACAACCTTCTTTGGTCACAGCTTCCCATAAGGCACCTTTTGCTCTTATGAGTGAGATACTGAGCACCTTTTCTGGGCAAAAGATTCTCTGGGTATATAAAAACAAAGTGTGGTTTGTTTTGTTTGTTTGGTTGGTTGGTTTGGTTTGGTTTTTCGAGACAGGGTTTCTCTGTGTAGCCCTGGCTGTCCTGGAACTCACTCTGTAGACCAGGCTGGCCTTGAACTCAGAAATCTGCCTCCCTCTGCTTCCCAAGTGCTGGGATTAAAGGCATGTGCCACCACAAAGTGCGTTTTAAACCTTATTCATATAACTAACTTTTTTCTTTTACTTTTAAAGGAATGCCTTAAAAACTTTCCATGTCTAAATCTATTATAGAGACATTTGCTTTAAATATTGTCAATCGCTGATGGATCTCATCACAGTGTTTTGATTTTCACAACTATTATATCAGCTACATCTAGGTGTTTGTAGAGTCGTATGATCCCAGACAGAGAAATAAAGATGTTTGCCTTGTTACTTGACAGGAAGTCTATAGTGTAAAAATAGATTCATTTATAAGCTACAGCCTACAAATCAGTGACTAAATTTTCCTCATATTCATAGCTAATTTATGATAATGAATTCCTTTCTCACTGAAACAGGGTCTTCTGTATGGCCTAGACTGGACTAAAATCCATGACCCTCATGTAACTGCCTCATAGGAACTGGAGTTACAGGGATGCACCCCTACCAGCATAAATCCTAAAGAACCCATAAAATTAGGATGGGGAGGGGAGTGGTTCAGTGGGGATCAATGTAGGGAGAGCAGGGGAAAAAGAAAAGAAATTGGGGAGAGAAACTCTCGGACTTGTCTGACCTGGGATTGGGATTGGGTGTTTAAGGGAATGGCTCTAGCAGAGACTCGTAGCCATGGGGGATATGGATTCTGGAATGTTTACTTTCTGTAGCCAGGCTGGACTCCCAGTGGAGGGATAAGGACAGCAGCCCACTCAGAAAACCTTTGACCCAAAATGTGTCCTGCCTACAAGATATTCAGGGGCAAAGATAGAGCAGAGACAGAGGGAACAGCCAACCAATGACTGACCCAATTTAAGACCCATCCCATGGGCCAGAACCAATCCTTAATACTATTTATTAATAATACTCTGTCATGCTTGCAGACAGGAGCCTAGCATATCTGTCATCCTAGAGGCTCCACCCAGCAGCCAGTGAAAATAGATGCAGAGACCCACAGCCAAACATTAATGGAGCTCATGGAGTCTTATGGAAGAGTTGAGGGAAGGATTGAGGGACCTGAAGAGAACAGGGACTCCACAGGAAGGCCAACAGAGTCAACTAAGCTGGACCATTGGAACCTCCTAGAGAATGAACCACCAACCAAAGAGCAAGCATGGGCTGGATCTAGCCCCCCAGCAAACACATACATATGTAGCAAGTGCCCCCTACATACAATATGTAATTGATGTGCAGCTTGGCCTTCATGCGGGTCCCCCAACAACTGGAGCATGAACTGTTCCTGAACCTCTTGCTGGCCTGTGAATCCCATTCTCCTAGCTGGGGCCCCATGTTTGGTCTCAGTGGGAGAGGATGTGTCTAGTCCTTCAGTGATTTGATGTACCAAGGGATTTGGTGGACGGGTGAGGGTGGGTGAGGAAGGGTGTAGGAGGATGAAGGGAAAGGTACCTAAGAGGAAGGCTCCCCTTCTCAGAGGAGAAAAGGAGGGAGCATAGGAAAAGGATCTGTGTGAGGGGAGGAGAGGGAAGGTTGATAATGGGATGTAAAGTTAATAAATAAATAAATTTGAATAAAAGGATCCATACAAACTATTCATTATTGGTTTTAATTGAATATTAAGACATTCATAAACAAAGGATATAAATAGTACTAAGCTTCCATTGGCCAATACAGTTAAAATATAGTCCTTAGCTTCTATTTTCAGCCTAACCATCTTATGTTGAATGATACCACTGCAAAAATACTAATAATTGTAAAATATTAGATCCTCACTAGATGCTCTACATCATTAGACATACATCACATGTATAAATTAGAGGTGTATTTTAAAATATTATGTGTATTCTTTTTTGATGGGCAATTGATTTTTCAAGGGTAATTTGACCCTAAATGTACTGGAATCTTTGTTGCCATGGTAACTAAATTTATTGTTGACCCCAAGCTCAGAGACATAGGAAGGTTAAGTTTCAAGGCCACATTAGCAGAAAGCCTGAACCCAGCATCATTTTCCTGCCCACTCTCTGTCCACCCCAGGCCTACCAAGCCTCTGCCACAAGTAGCACTTCCCTGGGAATCATTTCTCTCTTCTCATGTTCATCTCCTGTCTATGATGTACTTACCTTAAAGCAGAGCCATATTTTATTTATATTTGTATTGCCAATGTCTGAGTCGTCCATGGAACTCAATAAACAGAGCCTCTGAATAACAACCGGCCAGATTTCAGACTATCCCACATCAACATTCATTGAGCATCTTCTATTCAGTAGATGCTCAGGTTAAGTGAGGGGCACAAAAAATAAGTAGATAAAACTCTGCTCTCTGCAAGGAACTTGTAGTGCAATTTTAAGAACAGAAAAGAAGCAATTGTTTTAAAAGACATTTTATGTTTTATCATATCTACTACCCTGTAACTGAGAAAGTATATAACATATCTAGAAAGCAAATTTTAAAATATATGTGTGTGTGTATACGTACACACACACACACACACACACACATACACACACAGAGACACACACACAAACGCACACACACATGCATTCTGGGGCTAGCAAGATGGCACTTACACACACACACACTCACACAAACGCACA
>NW_022196900.1:47025748-47067219 GCF_008632895.1 Mastomys coucha | reverse complement strand
CACACACACACTCACACAAACGCACACACACACATGCATTCTGGGGCTAGCAAGATGGCACTTACACATACACACACTCACACAAACACACACACACATGCATTCTGGGGCTGGCAAGATGGCACTTACACACACACACACTCACACAAACGCACACACACACATGCATTCTGGGGCTGGCAAGATGGCACTCGCTTTCTAACGCTGCCAACCCTAGGTCAGTCTCTGGAAGCAAAGTAAAGGGAAAGAATCAACTCCACAAAACAAGCTCTGCTGGCCTGTCCTGGTGTGCCATGGGGAGAGCTATGTAAACACACACTAATAAATAAAACTTTAAAAATAAAATGTCTAATTTAATGCCCAATATCTGATGAATTTCAATAATTCTAAAATTCTAGTTGTAGCTAACACTTGAGTGAGGCCAGCGTAATACCATACTGGATAGTGTTTACCCACAAAATGCTATGTATTACATTATGTGCACTGCATGCATCGCTATGTGTATACATTCAGAGGTGTACACTGCCTACAGTGTTGTGTGACATTGACTCTCCACACTGGTGTGACGGTTTTCATCCTCTTATAGATGAGGAAACAATCTTACAAATGAGGAAACAAGCTGTTTATACAAGAATAGCACAGAGACAAAGTGTGAGCCCACTTTGTCTCAAATGTACCCCTTGAGTTTTAGAGTAAAAATTTCAGCAAATATACAGCTTAAACCTCCTTTTCTGTATAAGGTTAATGTTATCAAGAGTTACTGTGTGTCTAAATTCAGGAAAACACGTTTGTAACGGGAACACCATGTGGTCCTGCATGATAAATTTGGTCACAAGAGTTACTGAGAGTTCTGACGTTCACTTTGTGCCTTTCTATTGCAGACAAGCCCACTGACAATAAGATTTAAAGTTGGGAATCAAGATCTGCAGTCAGCTTTCTTTCTCCAAAGATAGAATGACCAAGTCACAACTGTTACTCCCATATGAGTTCATCATATATTTGTTCTGAGCAAATTAGGCCACTGTTTAAAAGTGTGAAAAGAGTGAAGTCTGTCAAATATATTCTGGATGGTGAGCAAGTCCAAGCACGATGCTATCAAAATATTTATCCTTTGGCTTCTGTGTAAGTTCCAGAGAAAGCATTTTTTTTTTGTTATCTAAAAGACAGAAGAAAGGCAGAGGGATTTTTATCAGAAGATAAGTTAATGTAATTGAGGTTACATTTAGCATAGAACTTGGCAGGAGAAACCAAAATAGAAACATTATAAATTATGTCATTTACATCATCTGATAAGATGATGCAATTTATCTTTTAAAACACACAAACATTGTGCTACTGTTAAATTCTAAGAAGAACTTCTCCCCAGAACATGTCACGAGTGGGCAATGCTCAACCAATGGGTAGAAGTTTTACAGGAAGATGCATAAATTTGTGCTTTTTAACCCCTCCCCTACATAATTCTTTGCACCCATGTAGCATCAAGACTGTCTTGCCACAAATAACCCAGTATAATTCTGTGCTAGCAAACACTTACAGAAGCTTTTCCCTCCAATTGAGTTATCTCAAAATCACAGAACCAGGACCAGTCACTACATTTTGGTTCCAACATTTTACTGTAAATAGAAATTTCTGAATAAGGAAAATTTAAAGTGCCATGTATTTGTTAATAAAAAAAAAAAAAACCTTGGTCATTAATGAACTCCCAAATAAAAAAAATAAATGTTGAACAATTTTCACAAAGTATTGAAGTCTCTGATTTGGAACCTATGAATAAACTTTAGAGTTTTATGGATAAATGTAGTTCTCATAACTGGAGATGAACTTTCAACCTCCAAACGACTTCAGAAAGCTCTACCGTTTGTTGCTATTTTAATTTCAAAGCAGAACCAGAGTGATGGCCCAGGGAAAGCTTCAAAATAAAAATAACCCTTCTGCCTTGAATTCTGTTGCTCTTTAAAGGCCCTCTGTCATCCTTTGCCATGGGTTGGGGATAGGATTGCTCACTGTCTGCAAGACTTGAGAAATACCACAATGGAGAGTGTGCAGAAGGGCAAACAAGCAATTCCTCAGCATCTGTGGGAAGGAAAACAAAATCTGGGAAAAGAATAATAATTATAAGATATAATACAATAGCATGAGAGAAACCGTAAAGTAAAACATTATTATAGGACAGAAGGGTTGGTCAGAGCTACAGCGTTCATGGCAAGCCTTTTGGAAGTTTTGAGATCTGAACAGTGTTTTCACTTTTATTACTATTAATTTTGAGTTAGCACACAAAATAATAGGTTTCATTATAATGTTCTCAATGTATATCATTGTACCTTTTGAGCAACGTACCTTTTGAACAAGAGAGACCAGAAATTTTAAAGGGAGAATATCAGAAAGAAGTTCCTATGGGGTAGACACAAAGACAACTGCAATCAAGTTATTGGTTAAGTGGCATAAAGCATGTTTCTAGTCATGGTCTCATATTTAAATAAAATGGGACCACTGTCCTACCAATGATGGGATCACTCTCTCTTTGGGCACTAAGATAAGAGCATTAAGCCAATATTTGAGTTTTAAGCTCAATTTCAGGATAACAATCATAATGCTTTGTGATGCTGGGTGTAACTGTGAGAGTAGTTGCTTTGACTCACATTCCTTTATTCTTGGGCATGTACATTCCACAAGGACAGCAGAATGTAATCATCTCCTAATCAAGGAATATTCTGTGTCCTACATAATTAAATCCTTTAATTTTTATATGCTTTTTTAAAACTACTGTATTAGCAATGGCCTCTTTGGTACTGTATTCTACTTGTCAGTTAAGGTAGAGCTGGTTGCTTCTGGACATGGGGTTAGGGTAGTATGGTAAGACCAGTTATTCAATAGTAATGATCCTCTGTACTTCTTTGAAGTAACTGAATGCTCGATTAGACTGAAACTGTACCAAATGTGATGATGGTTGATAAGGCATTCTGAACATCCCTGAAAATGATTCTGCCCAAAACATCATAAATAAAGAAGACAAGTTCATAAGCCAACAAATATGATTCCATGAAGAGGCATCTCTTCCATCTCCCTTATGGAAAACAAACATAAGAAACCTGCCACTGGGTAGCTGAATGTTCCCTAGGGGAATGCTGACGTATCTAAGACTCCACCTGGGATCTCCAGTTAGCAGATTAAGTAGTCAACAGTCACAGTCACACTGAATAGGTCTTTCTGCATAAGTGAAAGTTTGGGTTTCTAAGTCAATGGATAACCTTGATCCCAGCCACCATAGCCACCTTACTCATAGGACCACTAAACACACAGATGTGGTTACAATTGCTGGCATCCACAGAAGGAAAATTTTGTCCTTATCATTATAAAGAATATCTCCTTTCCCTATATTTCTCATCTGCCTTACCGCTCTACATTACCTCAGACTTACTATTTCTACCATCTATCTTATTTTTAAATTTATAGCATACTATACATTAGCTTTGGCAGTTTCTGTTTTATAGTTATTGGTTATATATGAGTGGGCTTTAATCAATTTTAGGAGTATTTTATCTATTTACAGTTTGATGTTATTGCTGTTACAACATTTTGTTTTTTCTACTCTGGGGATTGAGCCTTCAAAAGTAGACTGCTGAATAAGATCCCAAAATAAAACCAGAAGGGATGTCCAAACCCCCAAACCAGCATGCATGAAATGCAGCACAAAATATGACAGTGCAAGGCAATAAAGCTCTCCATAAGCTCATAACATCTTAACTACTGAATTCAAGTATACTAAATAGACACCATGGTGTTTAAAGATTTCAAAGGTTTAATATTAAAAATGATCTATAACTTCAGTCAGTTTACAAGCAAGCATATTTGAAATCAACCCAGGTCCTGGGGAGAAGTGTTAGAAGCAGAAGGCAAGATCACATGAAAGAAAGTTTCAGAAAGAAATGATTTAGTGACTCAAATGAAAACACAGTATGAAAGGTGATAATAAATCCAACCAATCCAAAGAAAAGCCAACAGTAATAGAGAGTGGGTAAAAGGCTACAGAAACATCAAAATGAATGAATGAATGAATGAATGAATGAATAAATAAATAAATAAATAAATAAGGATGGCCTTAGTGTTAGGAACTCTGGTATACAATCAAAAGACCAGACCTCGGAATCTGGTAGATAGCAGGAGCTGAGAGATTAAAAACTAAATATATAAAGAATCTACTCATTGGCTGGGCAGTGGTGGCACATGCCTTTAATCCTAGCACTTGGGAGGTAGAGGCAGGTGGTTTTCTGAGTTTGAGGCCAGCCTGGCCTACAGAGTGAGTTCCAGGACAACCAGGGCTATAGAGAGAAACCCTGTCTCAAACAAACAAACAAACAAAAACAAACAAACAAAAAATAATCTACTCATTGATCTTATAGCATAAATTTACCAAACAAGGAATATATGTATACCCTAACACAAAAGGCATTTAGGACCTCAGATAGACATGGCCATAGGATAACGTCAACAATATAGTTAAAATGTCGAAAAGAATAAAGAAAAATACAATATTAAGAGCAGGGTGACAAAATAATCACCAAGATACCTACAAAAGCAAATATATCAGATTAGTAGTAGATGTCTCTTCAGCATCTCCAAAAGTCATGAAAACATGGTATGATATATTTCAACTGCAGAAAATATAAAGTTGTCAATCAAGTTTTCTATATACATCAAAGCTATCTTTTTAAAATAGAGAAATAAGGATGATTCAAGAGCAGCATAAACTAAGGTAGTTCTTTACCTCCAATCCAGCACCTCAGAATATATTTGTCTTAGTTATGCATTCATTGCTATGAAGAGACATCATGACCAAGGCAACTCTTATAAAGGAAAACATTTAATTGGGGCTGTCTTACTGTTTCAGAGGTTTAAGCAAAAATAGTGCTGACAAAAGAGATGAGATGTCTCCATTTTGATCTGCAGACAGCCAGGAGGAGACTGTGTCACACTGACCAAACTTGAGCATGTATAACCTCAAATCTCTCTTCCACAGTGACACATTTACCAAATGTGGAGGCACTTAATTTCATAAAAAAGCAAATACTGATAAGTATAAGACATCAGATAGGACCTGACATAGTAGATTTTAGAGACTTCAGTGCCCCACTCAAATCTTAAGATACATACTTCAAACTAAAAATGAAAAGAAAACATCAAAGTCAACCTACTCCATAGAATAATTGAATTTAACAAGTATCCTCAATACATTCCAAACAACAAATAGAGAATGCACAAAAAAAAAAGAGAATGCACATTATGCACAGCAATCCATATTCCCTTATCTAAAATTGATCAAATTATAGGACCCTAAGAAAGCCTTAACAAATGAAGAACACTCAAAATATTTCCCTGTAATTCATCAGATCATAGTGGAATAAGATGGGAAATCAACAGTGAGGGAAAAAAAAAACATAGATTATCTGGAGACTAGACAACACTTTCATGAATTATCAGCAAACAAAAAATCAAAAGGAAATGAACAAAATTCCTAGAATCAAATGAAAATGAAAGTATAACTTGCCAAAACCTTTGGGGTACAGCCAATTCAGCTCTAACGAGAATGTTTATAGCTGTAGCTATAAGTGCTTATATTAAAAAGTAAGACATTTATAAAAATAAGCAAATTGTGCACATTATAGTTTCTGAGAAATGGAATAATCCAAACCAACAGCAGTAGGCAACAAGAAATGATGCAGGTCGCAGCAGACACTAATGAAGACTAAAAGAACAAAACACAGAATCAAACAAATATGTACGTATATGTATATATATATATATTATATATATATATAATTTCAGTCATAAATTTGAGAGTGACTGGGGGCATTGGAGAATTTGGAATGGAAGAGGGGAGTAACAATTATATAACACAATGTTCACTTCTGAAATTTAAAATTGTTCAGTACAAAAAGA
Organism: Mastomys coucha; assembly: GCF_008632895.1. NCBI lineage: Eukaryota > Metazoa > Chordata > Mammalia > Rodentia > Muridae > Mastomys > Mastomys coucha. The sequence goes on along the minus strand of NW_022196900.1, from coordinate 47,061,282 downwards.
AAAAGAAGAGGAACAAATTAATAAAATTAGATTTGAAAAGATTTTTGTCAATTTCACACAACTGAGTTATTTTGGAAGAGAGTACCTCAACTGAGAAAATGCTCCTACAATATTGGCCAATGGGCAGACCTGTAGTGCATTTTCTTGATTAATGTGTGAGATCTTAGCACATTGTGAGTGGTACAAATCCTGGGATGGTGGTACCACAGTGCCTGACCTCAAATTATAGTAGAGAGCCATAATAGCAAAAAAAAAAACATAGTAGAATCACATGGTATTGCATGTATATTTATACATGGTATTGCATGTATAAAATCATACATATACATCAAGGGAATAGAAGACCTAGAAATATATCTCCACAGTTCTAGGCACAACTTCTTTACAAAGATGTCAAAATCACGCATCAGAGAAAAGATAGCCTTTTTGACAAATTGTGCTGATAGCTCTATCTCCACATGTTAGAGATGAAAGTAGATTCATATCTCTCATCCTACATTGAAATCCATTCAAAACAGATTAAAGTCTTTAATATAAGACTTAAAACTTTGGGTTGGCTTTCTGCAAGTTTGCAGTGGTGGTGCAAGCTTGAAAGGTTCTTGGTGTCCTGCTATGAGTTCTGCTGTTGTGTGCTGTGAATGAACCTCAGGGAATCTCTGAAATTGAGACATGCTTGTTCATTGTTATTAAAAGGTTCTTCATAAGAGTGAACTTTAGCTGGTCTCTCTGGGCTGGTGTCCTGAGCAGACCTTGGGTGCAAGCTCTGCAGCCAGTCCTACAACACCCAGAGGAAACTCCACTCCCAGGCACTCTGCCACTCTCAGGATCAGAGGTGAGGAGGACCCAACATCTGTCCCAACACCAGGAGTAACTGGGACTAGCAGGACGAGGCACACAGGAACTCTGCCAGCACAGTGGTTTGGGTTCCTTCCAGTCTCTCTGGGTGGTGTCCTGAGCAGACCTTGGGCCCAGGCTCCACAGCCAGTCCCACAACAACCAGAGGAAGATGCTGCACTCCCAGGTGCTCTAAAAAGTCCAGGGTCACAGGACCCAGAATCACAGGATCACAGAGACAGCTCGACTCTGAGGAGTTCTGACACAACCAGGATCACAGGAAGAACTGGCTCCAGTCAAATTTAGCAAGGGAAGGTAGCACTAGAGATAACCAGATGGCAGGGGGCAAGCGTAAGAAAATAAACAACACAAACCAAGGTTACTTGGCATCATCAGAACCCAATTCTCCCACCATAGCAAGTCCTGGACACACCAACACACTGGAAAAGCAAGATTCAGATATAAAATTATTTCTCATGATGATGATACAGGACTTTAAGAGATATATAGATAGCACCCTCAAAGAAATACAGGAGAACAAAGGTAAAGAACTAGAAGCTCTTAAAGAGGAAACACAAAAAAAATCCCTTAAAGAACTATAGGAAAACACAATCAAACAGGTGAAGGAAATGAGCAAAAGCATCCAGAATCTAAAAATGGAAATAGAAACAATAAAGAAATCAGAAAGAAAGACAACCCTGGAGATACAAAACCTAGGAAAGAAATCAGGAGTCATAGATGCAAGCATCACCAACAGAATATAAGAGACAGAAGAGAGAATCTCAGGGGCAGAAGACACCATAGAAAACATTGGCACAACAGTCAAAGAAAATGCAAAAAACAAAAAGCTCCTAACCCAAAACATCCAGGAAATCCAGGACGCACTGAGAAGACCAAACCTAAGGATAATAGGTGTAGAAGAGAGTGAAGACTCCCAATATAATGGGTCAGTAAATATCTTCAACAAAATTATAGGAGAAAACTTCCCTAACCTAAAGAAAGAGATGCCCGTGAACATACAAGAAGCCTATAGAACTCCAAATAGACTGGACCAGAAAAGAAATTCCTCCCGTCACATAGTAATCAAAACACTAAATGCACTAAACAAAGAAAGAATTTTAAAAGCAGTAAGGGAAAACAGGCAAGTAACATATAAAGGCACGCCTATCAGAATTACACCAGACTTCTCACCAGAGACTATGAAAGATCCTAGAAGATCCTGGGCAGATGTTATACAGACCCTACAAGAACACAAATGCCAGCCCAGGCTACTATACCCAGCAAAAGTCTCAATTACCATAGATGGAGAAAACAAGATATTCCATGACAAAACCAAATTTACACAATATCTTTCCACAAATCCAGCCCTACAAAGGATAATAGATGGAAAACATCAACATAAGGAGCAAAACTACACCCTAGAAGAAGCAAGAAAGTAATCTTTCAACAAATCCACACAAACCTAATCCCACCTCTTACAACAAAAACAGGAAGTGACAAATACCCTTTCTTAATATCTTAATATGAAAATTAATGTTACCAAAATATCCTAATTGAATGAAATCCAAAAATATGAGGAATTAGAAATTTGTTGATTGTCATCCAATGGTCTCTCTAATTTGGTAATTGGAGAAATAGGTCCAATATTGCACAATCTATATATACTTTCAGCTTGTTTGTGACAGTGTCTTGCTGTTCACAACATAGGGGTCTTGAAATCTTGCTTCTCCTATCTCAGCCTCTCTATTAGTAGTATTGTTTACTTCATGTTTTTACACTTTACTATGGTTTTCAGAATAGTTTATATATTTCAAAAGTATTTATATACCCAAGGGAGACATAGACAATTAACTTGGGAGGTGGCTTGTAGGAAAGAGAACAACAAAGAGTGAGACTGAATGCTTTACTTGACATTTGTAGCTCTTGCATCAAGTTTGAAGAAGAGGACTTTATAAGTTACTCTTTCTCTGAGATGAATGCTTTTCCAAATTATCATAGCCAATGAACCAGATTCTTACCCTCATTTGATGTCTGTGCCACCCTCCAAGCAGAACCATTGTTCATTGAAACAGTTGGTGAATAACTTTATGGATAGACCATCTTAATACACACGACATTTCTTAAATGAATGTAACCTGTTCTCTGTGGCTTGAGAATAAAATCACTCACTCAAGTCAAACAGTTTTGACCTTAGCAGGAAGTCTGTATCCAAAAATCGTGCCTACAATTCATTTCTTGGTGCAACAGAACTGGCAACTCTCAGCTTAGCTACGATGGAGGTAAAATCCTTTGGTGATGTGAGGGTCATTGAAATACAGCCTTATTACAATGAAATCCAATGTCTAAAAATATTTATGTTCATTTAAGAAAATACGAGTAGTGATATGTTATTTTGAAATATACAGTTAATATGTTTGGAGTTTTTTAAAATTTATATTGAGAAAAATGTATGTATTTTCAGTATTGTTGCAGACAAGCATCTACATAAGACTGCTAAATTGATTGTTGTTTTATATCAAACAACTTTTATAATACTCATTTTTATTGTTATAATATTTTATAAATTTTAAGGAATATGACAAAAAATATATTGTAGGTATTGAAGGGGGGTCTATGGGAGGAGTTGGGGTACAAAAGGGGAACAAGAATGTGATTTAATTCTATTTACTTAAAACATGTTTTTAAACGTTAACAAATATAATGACCTGAACAAATGTTTAGATAAATTGATTTGTTCAGATAAATTGAAATCATGTAACTTTTCTCATCATAATGCAATAAAAGTTTAAAAAAAAGACCTAAAACTTTAACATTGATAGAGAGAAACACTTCATAGGTAGTGCAAGAGTTTTATCCCTGGGCTGTGGGGACTGAGTAATATCTATCCACTCCTTCTGCAGTTACAATGACAAAGTTCAATTCATTCTGGGCATAGAGCATTGATGAGGGCTTACTTACAGGAACATGGGTTGTATCAAAATAGTCTCACTCAGCTTCACCCAGGATAAATGGTGGCTTCTCCATTGCCACAGACATGGAGACTCTTTCCCCCAGCTCTCTCCAGCTTACATACACTAGCTTCATCACGAAGACCACAAGGCCATATGTGGTCTTTTTTTTTTTTGCGGGGGGAGGAAAGGGTTTATTCAGCTTACTTCCACACTGCTGTTGATCACAAGAGGAACCAGTTGCACTCAGGTGTCTGGGAGGAGTGGCTGAATACTCAGGTGAGGGTCCAAAGAGCACCCTCACCCTTTCCTTCTATGAAGAGATGTCAAGTGTCAACAAGCCTAGCTAGAATGAGTTTTAGCAAGCAGACACAACTTATCTTGTGAAATCTTGGTTGTTCTACTCAGAAGTTAGTTTGCTACCACAGTATTGTATCTTTTGACTGAGCTGGAGGTTCCACAGTTATGTGCACTCATCTAAGCACACATTTCACCATATGCATATTTGATTTCAATATAAAACTTGAAATAACCTGAATATAAGATAAAGCAATCTGTAATTCCAACTTTATTATAGTCTGTTCTTTAAAGTAGGACACAAGACTCTTGACTTTCTCATTTATCAAAAAGTTCAGGTCACAACACATTTTGACCATATTGAAGACAAGTTTTAAGTTCATTTTTCCAAAATCAGGTCATGAAAAGGAAAGTAGTTGAAGGTGCAAGACAAGCTCATGCATGGTTAAACAAACCCAAGGGAAGCTCAACTGTGAAGTATGAGGAAGCCTGGAAAAAGCTTGGAGATGTCTTTTTCTTTTCCAATACTTTTCTGTTCAAGGCTGGATTCTGATTTAATTCTATGAAGATTTATAAGGGCATAATATATTGAGAATCCACCTACAAAATGACAGCTTTTTCATTACTTTTTTGTATGAGGCAGGGTCTGGACTTCACTATGCAACATAAAGGCACTGAGTGACCCTTTTGCCCCAGCTCCTCAAGTGCCAGGATTACAGGTTGATACCACCATGCCTAGCAATTCCTCCATCACTTTTAAAGAAAGCACTAGATAGGTGACAGCTGATACAAGCATAAGTAACTGCAGCTCATCTGTCTCTACAGGCTCTTAGAACTACACGTCCAGTTGTCCTTTGGACATCTATAGCCTAGGCTGTTTCTTATTCTACTTAGTCACTTTTAAGTTGACATACTCTAACTTGAAGAATTTTCTGTATTTAATCTGTGCTTTGAAGACAAAAATCTCCATGAACTGCAGTTAATGATCTTTCTTCATGTATTTTAACCAATTTATACTTGTATTTGCTCAAACAATTACAATTGTTTCTCTTTTAAGAGTGTGTCTATCATTGCTCGTGTTATTTTTGAGAATACTACATAGCTGAAAATAACAGATAATTCCATAAATCAACACTGAAAGAATGAAAACAATATAATCCCTACAAAAATGGCATTATTCATGTATAGTAAGAATGAAGAAAACACTTGCCATCACATCAAGTGGAAATGTCTCTCTTTGAATATGATATAAAAGCAAAAATAACAACAAGAAAATAGAAAATTAAGAGGCCTGGTACTCAGGTAATTGAAGGTGAAATAAATAGATCAGGCTTTTGAAATCAGTAAGAACTCTGTATTTATTTGAACTACTTTAAATTAAGACAATGATAGAGTCTGATTTTGATTTTCAATTATATCTTCACACAGAAAAGGATTATATTTGACCAGCATAGAAGACCTAAAATATCCTGTTTTCTTTCATTTTACTCTTTGGTTCAAAAAGCAGTGGAGCACTGATACGTTTGTTGCTGTTTCTTCTTAGAGTGTCATCTTTTGATACCCAAATGAGTTAATATCACACTGGGCTTGTTCTAGAAATTTCCAGTCAGCATAACATGACTTGGCTGACCAATAACTGAATAATTATTAAGTAATTATTGGCATTACTCATGCTGAATCTATAGCAAGATTTTAAAAGTTCTGAGTATAAAGTGAAATGTTCTCTTATACAAATTGGAATAGTTAATAACAGCTTAGCATCTGCAAAATGACTCTGAAACCATAGGCTGTGGGCTCCCTGTTTAATTTCTAAATGCTAGAGATGGTTCCAGGCACAGCTGGAATTCTTTGTTGGTGAGACCAGCATTCAGCGTGTCCTCTCATTCTCAGGCAATGGAAGTCTGCATGTTTTGAAAGCAACATGTCTGATCTTGTTTGTCAGGCTGTGAGAGATGACTAGGTAAGACAGGAGGCAAGAGTAGGTATGTGTGATCTACGTTCACTCTGTTGCTACTTCAAAAGGGAACTCAAATAGCAGGCTGGTGATAAACAACCAATACTATCTTTTTCATGATGCTACAATATTCTTAGTGTATCATGGGCAAACTGTTTGCTTCTGGAGTTGCTAATATTTTTATTGTGTATATTCTATTCCAAGCTTTGCAAAAATAAAAGCAATTATGACTTGAATAAAATGCCTTGGCACAAAATGGTTTATTTGGAAATCAATAACTTTGTTTTAGAGGAAAAAATAAATATTTGGCACACTGGTGGTTTCAGTATTTTCCCCTTTACCAGAAGTCTTTGTCCCTTCCTTTTTGTCTCTCTTTTTAAAAAATGTTTATCTTCTACACTATTGAATTGATCTGAATACAATATTATCTTTTCATAGTTGGATATGATTTTTTAAAATTCAGTTAGAAAAATGAGAGAGCTATGAATCAAATACAATTGTGAATCTAATGACATTGGTAGCAAAATTGTTTGAACTGATTTGATTTCAAGTTTATGTGAGGACATGTTTGAATTAACCATGCTCATTTTCTTCTATCAATATTCCCTGCAACTTACTCCACTTTATTTAAAGGTATAACAGACAGGAGACATTTCAGGTACTGCTGTGGGGCCAAGAGACATTCAAAAGACGCCATAAAATCAATGGATTTGAATTGGACTCAGACTGGAAGGATGCATGAAAATGATAGGCTTAAATAGGCCCTTGTCTCGGGGCTAAAGGACAAAACCTCCCTCCAGATTCTTGGTCAATACTCATTGCTTGATCTTTGGCTCATGGCCACTGCCAAAATCTTTAGTCTTTAAAGTTCAATAGGAAAAGGATGTGTCTGAATTTCATTGGATCTGGACGACTGCACACTCAGAGCTGGTTAAATGCATGCCACGGGTGCCTTTGTCTCCTAGAGTAGATGAATCCTGGAAGAAGCCAATGAGTTTCATTTTCTCTGGGGATATTCTAATAGCTAACTGGACACTGAGTTCTCAAATGGATGTACAACAGTCCCAACTCACTTGTAATTTGGGGTAAGTTCTCTTTTTCTAAGAGTCAGCTTCCTGGTTTGTGAAATATAACAATGATACTTTTTCTTGGTTTTGTTTTGTTTTGTTTTGTTTTGTTTTGAGACAGAGTCTCACTATGTAGCACTGGCTGTCTTAGAATATACTATGTATACCAGGATGGCTTTGAGCTCAGAGATCTGCCTGCCTTTGCCTCCCAAGCACTGGTATAAAAGGCATGTGCCACCACAACTGGCCTTTTATTCTTGCACTAATAATACTTAGTTCACACTGTTTGAAAAATAGAATGTACTAATATATGTCCAAATTCAGAACAATGATTCACAGGGAAAAAGTCTCATAGAACATGATATTGTTAAAAAAAATTTCATTAAAAAAAGCCTCTTTTCCCCATAAAAGGAATTTCCCATAAAAGGAATTTATGAAAACAGCTTACACTTTTGGGGGGCAAACAAAACAGGGGGTGGATACTTCCTTTAGCCATAAAATTCAATACTTAGAAAACATTCCATCTGTGGACTCTGCTGAGTGTGACTACAGTCCTCGACAGCCCTGGAAGAGCTTTAGGGGTGTTGGGATTTTCTAAAAAGGCTGTTCTATTTAAGACTTGTTTCCATACCACCAACCCCTTCTCTTTGACCACGAGTGGTCAAAGGAGCCTAATGTTCTAGGTTTTATTTATTTGCTTTGTTTGTTTGGTTGTTTGTTGTTGTTGTTGTTTTGGTTTTTTGAGACAGAGTTTCTCTGTGTAGCCCTGGTTGTCCTGGAACTCACTCTGTAGACCAGGTTGTCCTCAAACTCAGAAATCCACCTGCCTCTGCCTCCCAAGTGCTCGGATCAAAGGCATGCACCACCACTGCCAGGCATATTTATTTGCTTCTGACTATAGTTTAGATCTTAAATTTTCCTACCTGACTAATACTCCAAATAAGTGTTTACTGACTTGTAGCTATTTGGAGGTAGTTGAACATCTTGGAGGTAAGGCTTAAAAGAAGTTAGAACACTTGGCACATGCTCTCGAAGGGCATTGTGATTACGACATCTAGTTCTCTATATATTGCCAACATGCTATGCCATATCATAGCTCCAAGGATAATGGAGCCACCTGACTGTGAATTGAAACTTTTGAAACTATGAGTCAAAATTAACGTTTCCTTCTTTTAGGTTGACTTTTCAGTTATTTTGTCAGCGACCAGAAACTGATTAATATACTCTGTCTCTCATATAAAAAGGAGGAGCTAAAGGGGGCAGTAAATGAGGAGAGGAAAAGAAGGAAGAAGGAGAGAAAGAAAAAGAGGAGAATGAAAAGAAAGATGGAGGGAAAAATGAAAATTTAAGTCTGTAGAAAACCAAAATTCTGTAACACCTCAAACTTGAAGTGATTAAAAATGGGAAAAAAGAACATTCATCCTAGAAGAATTAAAGAAAGAAAAAAACCATAAATTCTTTTTTAAATTTGAAAGAAAAGTAAGGCCCTGAGTTTTTTAAGTAGTAAAAATTGAAAATTTCTCTGTTTACAAAATGTTGATCAATCATCAGAGACTAGCACTTCCTGGATTTATGCTGGAGATTTATGTATTATATATGTGCAAGATAGGCATAAAAATACTGTCAAATCGACACAAAACTAGACATATCTGGGAAGACAGGAATCCCATTACCTTGGTCTATAGGCAAGTGGGGCATTTTCTTGATTAAGTATTGATATGGGAGAGACCAGCTTACTGTGTATAGTGACACTCCTGGTCCTAGGGTGTAGAAGGAAGCAGGTTGAGCAAGCCAGGGTAAGCAAGCCAGTGAGCAGCATTCTTCCATATCTCCGTTTCAGTTCCTGATTCCAGGTTCCTGCCCCCAGCTCCTTTCACGATAGGTTGTAAGCTGTAAGATAAAACAAATCCTTTCTCCTCCAAAGTGTCTTGTAGTCTTAGTGTTTATCACAATAGAAACTGAAATAAAACAGGACATCAATATCAAGTTCCAGCTTTCTCTTTTTAATTAAAATTATTTTCTGCATTGCACATGTGGCCTCTTATTTTTTCCTACTCAGTCCTCATTAAAAGAAAAAGGCAACATCATAAGTTTTAATTCTATGAAATTAATATTGTGCAAAAACATCTCAGGACCAGATGCAGATAGTCAAACAAAAAGCTGGAGTTCATGGTCTTCTCAGAAGCCATTCGGGATGAAGCTACTCAGGATGAAAGCAATTAAAACAGAGGCCATGGATAATTGTGGGGCTAAAGAATTGAAAGCGCCATCAATTTGACTGTTAAAATAATTTACCCAATTTGTGAGTCCTTGCAATATGTCAGGCCCTCTGCTAGATGTGCTTGAACAGTGAATCCTTTAATCTCCTGAGCCACTCAGGATGGTCTTATCATCTCTCATTCTGCCTGCCCACTCTTCTGTGATGGCCCTTAAGCTTTGCAGAGGATGACAGATTTTAATATGGATAGGGGTGGGAAGCATGGGAGAACTGAGGGAGAAGGTGGGCTGGCTATGGAGATGTGAGGTGTTGGTCAGGAGGGTTAACCAAAACTAAGGAGGTATAAAAAAGCCACATGAGATCATTTTGTAAGTTAATTCAAAATATAATTTTAAAACACTTTGAAGAGAGGTGCCCTGTATGAATAGATAATGGTGCTCCCAGAAACTTTAGATTATTAAATAAAAATCCAGGGCCAGGTCTTGGACACCTAGTTATAAGATGTTAGTCAGGGAACACCCCCAAAGAGGCTCCCCAAACAAAAAAATATTGCAACTTATTTTTTTGCTATCAGAGCTAGGCAGTGAGTCCCTGCTTCTAAAGACACCCCTAGTGGTTGAGTGATGTAGATAAATCAAGCTGAAACTGAAATAAAACCTTTTTCCTGTTGGCTAGCTTTCATGATATGAGAAGATGCTGTGCAGCCTTCTGTGAGAGAAAGGAGTCAACAGAAACTATAAGCCCTGTGGGCCACACTACCAAACTGTCAGGGAATATGTGCCCACTGGAGCAATAGCAGTCTGACTGTTATAAGAGTAACCAACCACTCTCTGGTTGAATTTAAGACCCATTCCAGAGGAGTTTATGGTTACTATAAAGCTGGTTAAAAAAGCCTCCTGCTGCCGGTGATTCGAGGTCCTAGGGGAAAACACTATTGTTTTGCTATCTAAACAAGATGTCAGACTGCCTTCTAAATTTTTATATTTATATCCATAGATTAGTATTGCCACCAGCCTTGGTTCTAGAACATCTACTTGTAGTAGGCAATGATTAATGAAGAGGCTCGGCCGGGCAGTGGTGGCGCATGCCTTTAATCCCAGCACTTGGGAGGCAGAGGCAGGTGGATTTCTGAGTTCGAGGCCAGCATGGTCTACAGAATGAGTTCCAGGACAGCCAGGGCTATACAGAGAAACCCTGTCTCAAAAGAAAGTAAGTGAGTGCTAAGGGCTCAGCCTTGAATAGAAAGAGAGTTGAGAGCGGGCATTGAACTAGAGAGAATAGCAGAGAGGACAAAACATTATGAAAACCGTCATCCTCTAAGGGTCTCAAGGACACGAAGAAGAAGACAGTCCTCACAATGAGCATTTTCAGAGTAAGTCAGGGTTCAGCTCTTGTGAAAGGACCAAAATGAGTTGAGGGAAGGATTAATGATCAAGGGAACAGGCAAGGAAAAGAGATCAGTCAGGGGTGACTGAGCAGTGTGGACACTCATCAACAAATAGAAAGAAGGTTGCTGGGCATCCATCAATGATCTGGAGAGACAACTGCAAAATTTGTTACATAAACCCAGAAAGCAATTAGAGAACACGATGCTGAGGCGTCCCTATCCCTGAGCAGCAGACCCTCCCCTTGTCTCATTTTCCTCCTTCACACTTTCAGCTCAGAGGCTGACTGATGCAATCCAACAGCAACACTCCCTCCACATATATGCTCACCACACACGGCATGACTTTACATCATCTCTGTTTTAAAAATCCTTTCACACATCCACCCAATCTGTACATTTCAGCCAGATTTCAGCTAGTTTTTTAAGCATGGCATGGAAAATTAAGGGGAGTGATAGGATCTGATTTGCCTACTGTTAATGTGAATTGAGACAAATGACCCTTTCCATCATTACTTCACGTTCGAATTGCCATGAAAACAACCTCTCTCCCTATTTTTTAAAAAAATGCTTAATATTCAGGACAAACATGGCAATCCACCCAACACAGCACCACAATTTCTATTTGTAATTGAATCATCATGAAACAATCTTGTATTAAATAATAATAATAATAAAATTCAGGCTATGGTTGTTGTTTTTTTATTTTTAATCTCTCCCTACCTCTGTTTTGAAGGGTGTAAGAAGGCAGGTGAGTGACAGAAGTGGTGAACACATGGGGATTATTTGGAGAACGGAAATCAGCTGGTGGAAATAGTCTGGGCATGTCTTCCACATCGATGATTCTGGAGTTTGTCACACATCCTTGAAAGGATGCTTAACTCTCAATGGGCCATTTTTAAATAGATGACTTTTCCTCATCCTGTTAATAAGCACAAAGCATATCTCTAGGGGACAGAGGTGAGGAACCAAAAATCATCCTATTCCCTTGCCTTAAAGCAGCAGTGTAATAAGAGCTTCTGACTTGCATGTTTGATATTGGAAGCAGGGAAGAAAGGTAGAGGGCAAAGAAGACAGATTAAATATGCATGTTTAATGAAACCCTTCACTGCACTCCAGACACAGCAAAATGTATGAACATGAACATTTACAATCAGGTGAATACAGAAATAATGCAAACAAGCCCTTTTCAGTGTTAGGGCTGGTCACTTGAATACCCCCTACAAGAAAAGAAAATTATGATAATTCTTCAATCACTTTAGATTATCGTGTGCTGGAAAGCACCCCTGTGAATTCAGCTAGCCATGTTCATCCATCACATCCTATGTTCAAAACAATAACACGGTGGTGATAAGAAACAAATAGTTAATTTGATTAGAATATTGAAGTTGGCAATAACTTCCTTGGTTGATTGATGATAACTAACAGAGATGAAAAGCTTCTTCCATGTACCTCATGGAGTAGGATAGGACAAAATGTGGGAAGTGAGGGGGTGAGAATTCATTGTCCAATCTGGAAAAGGACTATTTGTAGAGTAGAAGTCTGGATGCCAAGAGAAGCGAGTAGGAAAGCGTGTGCAGTGGGGAAGGGATCCGTGGGGAGGGAGGGATCACGCTGCACCCAGGCTGCATGTGTGAAGCCTGGAGGAGGTGTGCTGAACACCACACAGTGAGGCCCCCACCATCTGCTCAAACTCTCCTCTCCGTGCTATGATGTGAAGATTTGTGCTGGTGTTACATTCAGAGAAGATACTTCATCTCGTAACTTTCCATTCTCCGAAACATGTAAAAAAGCATTTTTTTTAAAAAAAAAAATTATACCATGCAAGTATTTAATAAATATTAGTTTGACAAAAGAGTAAGAAAGATGTCATTTAAACAAGGGAAGCTATGCAGACTTCAATGGGCACGTGTACAGGGTGGTCTCAGGTCACACCAGTGACCTTCACCTTCAGGAGTTTGCCTATATGCCACTCATTGGGTGAGCCTCTCAGCAGGAGAAATTTTTTTCTGGGGATTTAAAAACATTTGTTTTTCAGACTACATGGTCTTTATAAGAAATAGTACTTCATCAAGTGTCTAACTAAAGAAATGATCTGGCATGGTATAAGGCACATTTGGCTTATTAAGAGGTAATGAGAGACATGAGAAATTTCGACTTTCTGCTTTGAACTCCGGCTCCGTAACTATCAGGTAAGTCTCCACAAAGGCTCCATATGTGTTGCTTTATACCTCACCTTTACCTTACTCAACATGTCTACAGCCCTGGAGTTTAAAATGAGCTCCCTGCTTGGATCTTGACAGTTCCTGCCTGGCACTTGGTTGGTTGGTTATTACTAATTATTCATAGGGTTCTATTCCAGGAAAAAAATAAAATCAGAGTCTGTACAACTGGATTTTATAATGCTACAAAGGACATCGTTGAGACAATGGACAAGAAGTGTTAGTTTGTAGATGGGATTTGATGATTTTTTTTTCCTCACTGAAAATTGCAGTGGGGCTATGTAAGAATGTTCTTTACTCTCAGAAACACGCACTGAACTATTCAGTGGCAAAGAATACAGTGACTGTAACCATATTGTTAGAAAGATTGTCAGAAAATATGCACACTAAGATGGGCACACACATAAACCCTAGCACACGGTCATTCTGCATAAAGGTATGCAGATATTTCTCTGGACCATTCCTATAAATTCTGTAGTAAATCTAAAATTATTGGAAAAGAAAAAACATAGAAGAACCTCTTTTGAAATGAGAAGACAAGTCTCTGGGGGCCCCAGTTGTACTGGTTAGTTTTATGGTAAGACTAGCATGTAGACAAGCATTTTATTAATGAGTGACTGATGTGGGAGGGTCCAGCCCATTGTAGGTGATATCAACCCTAGGCTGGTGGTCCTGGGTACTATAAGAAAGCAGGCTAAGTAAGCCAAGGAAGAGAAAGTAGCACTTCTTCATGCCTCTTCATCAGCTTCTGTCTCCAGGTTTCTTCCCAGTTTGAGCTCCTGTCCTGATTTCCCTCACTGATGCACCGTGCAGTAGAACTATAAGCTGAACTAAACCCTTTCTTCCCCAAGTTGTTTTTGGTCATGGTGTTTTATCACAGCAATAGAAGCCCTAACAAAGATACCAGGTCACCAATTATTTAGGTTCAGTAGGTAAGTAAGTTTTCAGTGGCCCTTCTTTTTCTTTTTTTAATCAAGCCAAAATTTTATTTCAAATATAAAAGAATGCTCTTAAATGCTAGTGAATCAGCAGGACAGTGCAGAGTTGTCCTGTCCAGCCCACCTGTGCAGGTAGCATGTGATGCACAGTGCTAAGTGTTGGCTGTTTCACAGTAGTGAGGGCTGTACGACCATCTGCATCTTGGTAGTGGAGATTCTCTGTAGTGCTTACTGAGTTTATACCATTACTGAGCATCAACAAGGGCCCCTGCTCCTTGACCATAGCCAAATCCCTTGGGCCCAAAGTTCTTTCCATAGCACCCTTTACAGTAGATTTCACCTTCTTTCTCAGTCAAAATTGTAGACTTCAGACTCTTCCCACACTTGGTGCATCGGAAACAGTTTTTGTACCAGGGCTTTCCAGCTCCAGTGATATCAGCAGCATACACAGAATCCCCACACCTGGAACACTTCTCAGCATCTCCATATGAGGTTGAGCCTTCTCTGGCTTGATGCCCAGCCTCTCACCATGGTCCATGTTGAGCATGCCAGCACCCTGGCCATAACCATAGCCTTTTTGGATCCATATTTCTTTCCATAGCAGGAAGGTCCACTAGTTTATATGCAGGTCCTTCAAATAGCATGCTACACAAATATTCTGGTTCAGTATAAATAAATCTCATGAAAATCTAGTTAAGGTACTGTCAAGTTCATAACAAGTATGATCATTAGGTTATTTCCCAATCAATAGATTATGAAAGCACAACTTCTAGAATGCAGCAACTACCAAATGTCTGGTTTTCAAAGTGGGCCTTTCATTTTAAGATGTGGAAACCTCAGTTTGCCTAAGACTGATCTCATAGTCTCAGGTTCTTTGTGTACTTCCAAGTCCATCCCCAAATGATGCAAAGTGTGTCCGTGTGATTTGAGAGCTGAGTGGCAACCTGGAGCTTCTCCAAAGGAAATGACTGTACTTATGTGCACCTTTTAAGTGCAGAATCAGGTTACAAAATTTCAGAGATCAAATTCAATTTGGGGTGTCAAAATTGATCTGTCCTTCTACGTCAGATCTAGTACCAGTTGATTCTGTTCTCGGTTCTCACAATTCAGAGAGGAAAATTGTATCACACTAAGGGGTGCAGGGAGGTGTGGGAGTACATTTCTTTTGCACCTGAATGTAAAGTTCTCCTTAATGGCAATCGCCCAGAAATCATCTAGCAAAAAAAGTAAGAAATTATTTTCAAAGTAAAGCCTAAGCCAATGAGAGGACGTTGAGTGTTTCAAATAAAGTTATTTTCCCAAAAATATAACATCTCAAGAAAAACACTGACTGACTAATCCATAAAGACTTCTTTATGTAAAAATGAAAATGGTTTAAAGTTTCCAGGCTTCCTTTCTACTGCAGAAAGCATAAATGCTGTATCTAAGGGATTTCTTTACAAATATAGTGAGAACAGGTAAATTTATAAGCAAAGGCATCCAATTCTAGCATGATTTGAAAGTTCTTCTGTATCACACACACACATACGCACACACACACATACACACATGCATATACACACACATACACACACGCACACACACATACACACACATGCACACACAAGCATGCACGCATTCACACACAAGCACGCATGCATGCGTACACACACATGCACACACACACGTATGTCTTAAGTCAGAAATGAATCTCTTTCACATATAGAAAAGAACAGTGAGAGAGAAATGGACAGAGGCCACTCACTTGTACACTAAAACTTGACAAATTTATCTATACCAGATTAGTTAAGCTTTTAGTGAATCTTTTGTGGTTAAATATAATTTACAGTCTTTATCTATCAATTTGAATAACATTATCAGATGACAGAGCAGTCCCTCACCACTAAAGGTGAAGTCCTTCCCAGGCTACAGGTGCTGACATCTGCCTCCTCCAGGCAGACAAATGGTGACTGGAGAGAATGTGGAGCTCACTGCAGGAGACTGAAGTTAGAAGTGTGCACAGGGAAATGGTACAGGGAAGATAAGGAGTGAGACTCTATCATGTGCAAGATAGCACAACAAAATTTATACTAGCTCTTGTTAATTTCATAAACTCTTTCATAAAGGCACATATGTAATAAGGCTTAAGTTTAGAGACCTCGTACAAATAAATATATTATGTAATTAAGGTCTGATACTTTCTAATTAACTCTAAACTGTAATATGAATATGCCAGAGTTGTTTTAAAGATAAAAACAACGCAATTATAATTACCTGATATGCTTTATAGATTTCTAAGTCAGTATATTGAGTCCTTCATATGACCTATATAAGAATTCTTACATGAAAATGCAAATGAAAGCTGTATGGTTGTAATATGAACTGTTTTGTAAGTTGGAGTATGCTCTAAAATAACAGAAGTACAATTCATTAAATATACCACTAACATGCTCATTTATTATTAACCATTACAGACTGTATGTTATTGTACTTGCTACACTCATATGACTGGAAACTCAAGAGGTTTGTTTACAACAGTATCACCATAAGCATACACATTGGGACACTTATATTGTTTCTGGGCAGTCAGAATTTTGCAGCTCCATTATAATAACATGAGGCTAAGATCATATTTACAGACCATTGTTATTCCATGGCATAGTCATCAAGTGGTGTATCACTGGCTCTACATATATGAGCCAGTGATATATATATATATATCTCATATGTATACATATGTATATATACATATATACATATGTATATATATATGTATATATATGTATATATGTATATATATACATATATATATATTATATGTGTATACACTTAGTCATAACAGGTAAATTCTCTCAAAGATATTTATTAATGAGTAGTTTGCTTAAAGTCCACCCACTTTTGATAGGTTATTTACGTGTTTGGATATATGGGTTCTCTTGGGCAATCACCTCATAGGACAGCTTTAAATCGTAAGGATAAAATCAAGTCAACTAGGGTCCTTAAGAATAATTCACTACTGTCATTTCTTCCATCTGTGTTTGTGGAGTGATCTATGTCAGCACACTGAAGCAGAGATGCAAGAGTCATGGTGCTCATCCTGCATAATGATGTTGTGCTTGAGAAAGCACAGTATCCTCCTGGAGGACTGTTTTGTGCCTGTGTGAATTAGGTGCCTACCACATGATGGGGTTGCTACTTCTACACACTGTGCACCCCAGACATGAAACACTCATAATACTCTTCATCGTAAGCTGCTTTGAACTGCTGCATTCATACACGTTTACTTATTCTACAACAAATACGAATGAGAACTACTGGTATCCAGGTTAGTGTTCTACTACGGTGTGGTGGTGAGAAGTAGCTGACACCAAAAGCATCCTTCCCTTTCCTCAGTAGTGAAAGGAGCTGCTAAGCCAGGAATGACACTTGCCAGTGTTGTGTTCTGACTGTCCTCTAAGGAAGGCAATAACTATCTTGGAAGTTTAACTGTGTTCCCTTGCACAATCCAGCTGGGCTGGTTGACTATGTCTCTTCGTAGAAGTGTGGAGAGAGTCACAGATACTTACCAGAGTGTTTAGATATTGTTTAGCACCTGTTGTCTACAACCCTGCCTTAACTGCCCTAGAATTCAGAGAGGGGATAAAATATTTAAGCCAGGGAATGCTAGTGGAGAGAGGACTCCATCTGAATGGCTAGAGGAAACCCCTCGTTCCTGATGCATAAAGACTTTCTGGTTTGGCCTTTTAGAGGAGGAGCCCCCAGACCCCGGCAGTAACTCTTCATCTATGCTTTGAAATTAAGCCCAATAAAGTCATTGGCTTCTCCAGATGAACGTGGGTGGACTCATGCTTCAGTTTGTGGTTGAAACCTTGGGAAGAAGGTTTTACACTTTGTCTATATCTCCCCTGCAGAAGAATTTTTATAAATACCAATTCTCTTTGTAGCTTAGGTAGGGCTACCTGAGTAATTTTTAATCATCAGAATGGGACACAATCTACTTCCAGGTCAGGGTGATGTGAGTAGGTGACTTCTACCTTTTTTCCCCTTTCTTTTTGGTGTTAGTGGGCTCAGAAGTCTTGTGGAACAGAAGAGTCACAAAACCTTAAGCTCATGCCCAATCAACCACTGGCCAATCAAGGAGAACTTGAGTAGGGTATGGTTTTTCAGGGTGATTGTATATTATTGGCTGGTGCCAAGGTGCTGGGAATGCTTAATGTGCATGAAGAGGAATTCCAGGTGCTTGCTGGACACGTCTTTAATAGGGAGAAGGGAAGTTTAACCTGTAATTTGGCCACCGGGCTACGTGACTTTCTCAAGAATGGTGGAGATGGGGGGTCATAAGGTTTATGTGCCCTGGGGCATACAGACCCAGAGCAAAGAGGAAACAGTCTTACTCATGCTGGTCTGAGGTCAAGATTATTTTGGGTTTTGGACACATCTTGACATCACTCTTACTCCAGATTGGCTCCCCCAGTCACAAGCCTTTCCAGCTCCACCCAGTATGATTTCATGAACTTGACATGTTAAGAAGCAAAATGTCGAGCCAGGCGGTGGTGGCGCACGCCTTTAGTCCCAGCACTTGGGAGGCAGAGGCAGGCGGATTTCTGAGTTTGAGGCCAGCCTGGTCTACAGAGTGAGTTCCAGGACAGCCAGGACTACACAGAGAAACCCTGTCTCGAAAACACCAAAAAAAAAAAAAAAAAAAAGAAGCAAAATGTCCAATAGCAGTCATGTAGCCTTAGGGATACAACAAATCATAATTGATTATTTAGAGCATCTTCAACATTCAACATATCGTGTTGGGGGGGTCCTAAAATAAACTTTGGATATGTTATAACTTTTAATTTAGGATTCTGTGATGATCCTGCAGCTGAAGGCATAAGTTTGCAGTTTTATACAAGGAAATAGTTTTCTAGGTTCTACATCATACATCTGATTCTAGAACATTAAAAACCAAATGAATTAGTATCTCAAAACATTTGAAATGACATTAAATGAAAGGGGAAAAGAGTATAATATTCCTCTAATGATTCAAAAATATTAATAAAGTGCTGAATTTTAAATGTGCTGGTAATTGAGAAGAGCTGGTTTTAGGGAAGGTATCCCAAAGCTCATCCAGTGAGTTCAAAATCCTTCCAGTGATCATTCCATCAGTGAAGGCAACATATCCTGAGAGGCCAGATTTTATTCTCCATAACAGATTGGAAAAGGAGGAATTGAGTTTTAAAAAAATGAAGTGCTTGCACTCTCAGTGTGCAGAGGAATCCCAATGACCTCTTGAGGCTGTTTTTCACACTCTTAATCATCTGATTATTCCCTTAAAATTTAAATGTGTTCCAAGAGAGCCCTTATCCTCAGAACTTATTTCCCTTCTGTGTGTCAGGGCCCAGTGTTTGCAGTGATTAACTTAACAGGGACTCCTTTCAGACCAGCTTCAGTCTACAACTTTGCTTTCCATTTTAAAGAAGCCAATAGCTTTCCTTGCCCACAAATTGCAAACCACTTATGCTGAGGAGCAGTCTTCTGGAACTTTCTTTGTTTTGTCTTCATCATGTTTCAGGCCCATAGTTTTCAACTGCATATTGAGCACAGGAGAAAGCAGCTGATGTCATTTGCTTTCTTTTCACATTTCTGTTAGAAACTGAGACATCATTTCCAAGACTTTTCTAAACAAAGGATTCATTTTTTTTATTACACAGAAGGAAATGTGTTATTAAATGGACCAAAAGATAGATAATACCTAGATAATGATGGCACTTTAGGAAAGAAAGTCATAACGACAATGAAGTCATTTTTTCAAGAGCAAAAAGGGAGAGTGACTCATTGTGAAGGTTGTGCACTTGTTTGGACCATCTACCTGGAGCAATGCATCTGTGAGATGAGCTGGTAGGTTCCTGCCTGCTGCTCAGCACTCTTCTCAAGTCTCCCAGGAAAGCTAAATGTTGACCTGAAGGCTGTTTGTGTCCTGCCATCTCCTCATTCGGTAAATGTGTTAAATCCACACCAAAGAAAAGATTTTGAAATTGGAGAGCAACAGAAGTGTGATTCCCATGTGTGACAGATGGTATATAGCCCTCCTGAGCCACTGCAAGACCCCTGAGAACATTAGCCTCGCACATACAGGATAGGAAATTCAGCAGAAATTTGATGTCTTCATGGAGCCTAAGTTTTCAAAATTACAGATCGCTTAAATTAAGACTCTAATGGGGTCAAGGGCAGAGTACTACCTATTAATATATGACTAGATATATTAGACATATTAAACCTTTAGCAAATTCTGAAAATAACAGAGCAGGAAGCTAAATGGATAAAGCAGAAATTGTCTAAGAAACAAGACAGAGATTCAGCTAAAAAGCAATAGTTCAGAACTTGGCAAACAAAGTGGCACAGAGACCCCATCATCCTCGTATTTAGAAGCTGCTGTTAGTTATTCACCCCAGGAGTCGAGGAGAATTGAAGCATGCGAAGACCTGTATGCATATGTATAAACCTATATGTGTGTGTGTGTGTGTGTGTGTGTGTGTGTGTGTGTTCCTATATAGAGTATGATAACCATAGCCATTACTTCTGTGTAACAAAGTGATGAATAGTTTTGAAAAGGATAAAACATTTGTAGGTTTGGGCAATAAACAAAGCAATACATCCAGTCAAAAACACAGCATCCAATCACAATCATCACACAAGCCAAAAGATACTATATAACTTAAAATATAGCATTTATAGGACTATATAATGTTCCTATAATAGTGAAAAGTTTTTCAATGAACAATTATTAATACATTAGAGAATGCAGATGTAATGATAAATAAAATTTTCATAGAGTCTATAAATCTATGAAAAATGGAAATTCTTAGACTTAAAGGCATAATACATAAAATTAATAACACACCACATGAGTTAACTGATTAGAGATAGCAATGGAGAGGATTGTTAAAGTAGAAGCAGATAACTAGGAAATATTTAGAGGAAAGCCTTAAAGAAAAAAGTAGAAAATTTAGAAATGTCTAAAAGAAATACATTTTAAAGGTCTAGAATAAGTTTAATTACACTACAAAAAGAAAGGACAGGAGGACATGATGACCAAGAGTTTCTTAAATGTTTGAAAATAACTACTTCACAGAGAATCTGCAAGAAACATATTGTAGTTAAAAAATATTAGCAAGAACAAGCAAATATACAGCAACTTCTCAACAGAACTTCTAGAAAACAGAGGATGAAATGATAGGCTACAAATACTGAAAGAAAACGGATTTCAATTTAAAACACTATGTATGGTAAATTTATTCTTCAAAATGAGAGGTGAAATAAGAATGTTTCAAGTTGAATGGAATTTTTATGAGTTAATCTGCTGCAGGAGAAATGCCACTGAACATCATTCAAAGAGATAGATTCTAGGTAGAAGAAAATCTAGAAATAAAAGGACTATGCCAATGATACAAAACTGGAATGCTGCACATTAAACCAGTGATCATAATGCCCTTTGGGGCTTTAAATATGTATAAAAATGAATACAAAAGTTATCACATGAATAAATTTTAAATATCAGAAAGGTAGGAAAAAAGATAATTCATATCAGAATGTAATCACGGCTGGATGCTGAAGTCTCTATGACAACCTCTAACAACATAGTAACAAAATAAAAAATAAATAAAAGCTAATAGAAAACAAAGAGTAAATTCATTTTAATTTTTTAAATCGAAGATGACAGTAGAAGAGAAAAAACAGTAGTGGGTCCAAGAAAACTGCCCACACCTACATAGAGAAACCCCTGGAACCTTAGGCTTACAATTATAATTAATTTGTAATTAATATAAATGAATGAAAATTCCTAAAACCTTATCTTTGTCAATACCAACCTATAAAGCATTGTAGATTAGGTGGCTCATAAACAACAGTTCCCACAGCTCTGCTGGCTGGAAGCCCGGGACCGGAACCAGTGTGGCCAGGTTCTGCTGGGTTGAGACTTTGCAGTGTATCCTCAGTGGCAGAAGAGGAATTAGCTTTTGGTCCTCCTTGCACAAAGCATTAATTTTATTAATGAGGGCCCCAGCCTTACGGCTCAGATATTTGCCAAAACCACAACCTCCTGACACTATCATGTTGTGGCAAACATTTGAACATATAAATTTTAGGGGAATGCAACCATTCAGCTTACAACATATCTGGCAATTTTGTCTGTCCTTACTGGCAAGTGAGAGAGGTTGGAGAAAAATAAAAAGAATTCTGTCCTGAAATTGTATTCCCAGTAAGTATACTTTATTTTTAACCGATTAATGGATGGATTGACTAGCTGTCTGTGTGTTTTGGATGGAGAGTACAATAGTGTGTACAGGTGCACATGTATGTATGTAGAGGCCAGGTGGCAAGTTTGGATGTCCCTCCTTGGGAAGCATCCATCCTGTTGTTTTGAGACAGGGACCTGATGCTCACTCATCAGTCCAGGCTGGCTAGCCAGTGAGCCCTGGGATCCTGCTCTCTTAGTCTCTCCAGCATTTGGATTACTTTTCTGTGGATTCTAAAGATCAAGCTCAGGTGCTTATTGTCTGCGTGGCAAATACTTTATCAACTAAGCTATCTCCACAGCTCCTAACTACGAATTTAAAAGAAGTAAAATATAATATGTTGTGTAATTCTTTATTGAAATAAGTTTTACATAAACAGTAATACGTTTCTCTTATGTTACATGAATTTCTTCTTAATGTTATATTTAATATTTGTTGTTAAGTGGTTTTTAATGTGACATAATAATTAGATTTTACTGCCCATTTTGCTTTCTAAAAAACTACTAGTCGTACATGTGGGAAACATGAATTTTATCTTGGTTTTTCTTTTAAGCTGGCTATTTTGCTGGACCTAATAACTTAATTCTCACCTTCCAAACATTACAAGTTAGCATCTTGGGATCCTTAGGTCAGCCTTCTTCTTCATGAATATGAAAATGTATAATGCAATAGACTTTCTGCTTGACTAGTAATTATACCCAGTCAGCTCATGTTTTTGATACGGCCTCTATTTTTTCTAGTATTATTCTTTTTTATTGTAGTTCCCAATGTTCTTTCCTATCTTGCACAGATTTTTAAATACACATTGGAAATAGGAAATTTATTAATATATTACATTTTTAAAATGTATGCATTGGCTCTATCAGGTGACCTGGTGTGAAGCACTGAGGTCTCTCTGCCCTGAATGGCCAACTCCCTTGTGTCCAAAGAATCTGTTCTGAGACTGCCTTGTGTGGCCTTCCTTGGGACAATTACAACTAAAATTCTCCTTGCTGTCTGCATGGTTCAGCCAGCAGTCTGGATCATTTGCCACCAGGGACCTGAACAATGTTTTGCTGTGAAATATTCTACTGGCTGTCAATTGGTATGCTGAGAAAAATGACCTTCAACCAGGTATACAAATTTGTCCTTAAAATTGTTCAATTTTATCTTTGTACCCCAGTTTTTAATTGGGTTTTGTAGTTTGTTGGAGTCTAACTTCTTGAATTCTTTATAAATTTTGGATATCAGCCCTCTGTCAGATGTAGGGTTGGTGAAGATCCTTTCCCACTCTGTAGGCTGCCATTTTGTCCTATTAACAGTGTCCTTTGCCTTACAGAAGCTTTGCAGTTTCATGAGGTCCCATTTATCAATTGTTGATCTAAGAGCTTGAGCCATTGATGTTCTGTTTGGGAAACTGTCTCCTGTACCAAATATGTTCAAGGCTCTTTCTCTTCTATTAGATTCAGTGTATCCGATTTTATGTTCAGGTCCTTGATCCACGTGGACTTGAGTTTTGTGAAGGGTGATAATTATGGATCTATTTGCATCCTTCTACATGCATACTCCAGCAAACCAAATAACCCAATTTAAAAAAATGGGGTACAGAGCTAAACAAAGAATTCTCTACAGCAGTATCTCGAATGGCCAAGAAGCACTTAAAAAAATGGTTCACCATCCTTAGTCATCAGGGAAATGCAAATCAAAAGGACCCAGAGATTCCACCTTACACCAATCAGAATGGTTAAGATAAAAAAAACTTCACACAATACCCCATGCTGACAAAGATGTGGAGAAAGGGGAACACGCATCTATTGCTGCTGGGATTGCAAACTTGTACAACCACTGTGGAAATCAAACTGGCAGTTTCTCACAAAATTGGAAATAGTTCTACCTGAAGACCCAACTATACTGCTCCTGGGCATATATCCAAAAGATGCTCCACCATACCACAAGGGCACATGCTCCAGTGTGTTCATAGCAGTCTTATGTATAATAGCCAGAAACTGGGAACAGCCCAGATGTCCTTCAACCAAACAATGGATATAGAAAATGTGGTTCATTTATACAATGGAATACTATTTAGTTATTAAAAACAAGGACATCATGAATTTTGCAGACAGATGGATGGAACTAGAAAACATGATCCTGAGTAAGGTAACCCAGACCCGAAATGACATACATGGTATGTACTCACTGATAAGTGGATACATATCCATAAAGTACAGGATACTGATTATAGACCTCACAGACCCAAAGAATTTAAACAAGAAGGAAGGTCCAAGTGAAGATGCTTAACTCTCACTTAGAAGAGGAATAAAATAGTCATAGGAGGAAGAGGGAGGGAGGATACTGGGTGGGAGAAGAGAGAGGAAAGGGAAAGTGGGCAGGATCAGGTGTTGGAAAAGACAGAAGAGAAGGCCAGAAAGCCAGGAGAATACACGGAAATCTACAGCTGCTGGGTGTGGGAGGAGTGGGAGGATCTCTAGGAAGTCCCAGAGACCTGGGATGTAGGAGGCTCCCAGGAGTCAGTGTGGGTGACCTTAGGGGAGATGTCGAACAGTGGGGACATGGAACCTGAGGAGGCTACCTCCTTTATCCAGGCAGGAACCCCAGTGGAGGGGTAAGGACACTAACCCACACACAAAACTTTCAACCCAAAATTTGTCCTGTCTAACTGAAATGCAGGGACAAAGACGGAGCAGAAACTAAAGCAAAGGTCAACCAATAACCTGCCCAACTTAAGATCCATCCCACAAGCAAGCACCAATCCTTGAGACTATTAATGATGCTCTGTTATGCTTGCAGACAGAAGCCTAACGTAGCTGTCCTCTGAGAGGCTCTAGCCAGCAGCTGATGCAAAAAACCACAGCCAAACATTGGACTCTTGTGGAAGAGTTGAGGGAAGGATTGAAGAGCCTGAAGAGGAAAAGAACCTCGGAAGACAACAGAGCCAATTAACCTGGACCCCTGGAAGCTCTCAGAGACTGAGCCACTAACCAAAGAACATACATGGGCTGGATTGAGCACCCTACCTCTGCCCTGCACACATGTAGCAGACATGCTCAGTCTCCATTGCTGCCTTGTCTGGCCTCAGTGGGAGAAAATGAGCCTAATCATGCAGAGACTTGATGTACCAGGGTGGGGGATACTCTCTCAGAGGAGAAGGGGTAAGAAGAGGGACTCTGTGAGGGGGAGCAGTGAGCAGAGGCAGCGTTTGGGGTGTAAATAAATGAATAAATTTTAAAAGTCAGAAGAAAGTTAATAAAAACATTTTTTTTCACTTTTTATTTTCCCCCCTCCCTCTCTCTTATGTCTTAAAACATTTAATTTGTACCTGAGAGATTAAAAAAAAATCAACAAGATCTGATTGTTTTACTACAGAGAGGTATACAGAAGGAGATTATCATGTTAATGACACTGTCTCCCAGATAACACTATGGGCAGTGTTAAAACTTGAAGTACTATATGCCCATAGTTACAAATGGGTGAACTAAGGTTGGGAGATGGGTCAGTTGGTAAGGAACTTGTCAAGAAAGCATAAGGACCTGAGTTAGAGTTTTAGGAACCACATGAAAATACCATCACTGAAGATTCAAAGAAAGGTAGATCCAGCAACTCACTGAGCAATTCACCTAGCCTACTTGGTAAGCTCTGAGCCAATGACAAACTCTGTCTCAAGAAAAAAAAAAAAGCCTGACTTCTAATTTCCACCTACAGACACCATACCACACCCACCCACACCCACACCCACTCACCCACCCCCATACACAAATACTCAAGATTTGATGTCTCTTATGTTTAAATACAAAGAACAGTGGCTATTTCTTTTTTGTTATTTGTTTGTGTTTTGTTGTTGTTGCTGTTGCTGTTGTTTCAAGACATGGTTTCTCTGTGCGTCCTGTGTGTCCTGGAACTAGCATTGGAACTCAGAGAGATCTACTTGCCTCTACCTCTCCACAACTGGGCTTTAATGGCATGCACCACCACCACCCAGCTTTTGTTTGTTTTGTTTTGTCTACATGTATGTCTGTGTAACACTTGTGTGCCTGATGTCCACAGAGACCAGAAGATGACATTGGATCCCTTGGAACTGTAGTTAGAGATGCTTATGAGCTGCCATGTGGGTATTAGGAATTGAACCTGGGTCCTCTGGAAGAACATCAGGCACTCTTAACTGCTCAGCCACTTCTCCAGCCCTCTCTGCTTCTTAAAGAATGAAAGATATTGACAGAACTCAGGTGATTCTCAGCATGACTCCTCATACAAGTTCTTGGACAACAGAATTGAATCTGTCTGTCTTGATTGTCCTCACGGGACTGTGGCTTAGCCTTGAATGACTGTCTTAGCTCTCCAGAAGGATCCACTAATATCTTAACAGATGTTTCACATGAACAAACATGCTCTTTCTTCATCACAATAACAAGGCTCCTGAGTTTCCTCACTCCAAACAAATGAAGAATAGAGTCACATGATAGGACTAGCAGAAAATAGCCTTTACAAAAAGGAACTCAGTCTCACGGGGTGATAGTGAGAAGCCATAAAAGTACAAGAAGTAGGGGAACTATCTGCATTTTGAAATAGCAGACTTCTCCCAATTTTAATTAGCATTTAAAAGACTTTCATAACCATTCTATTCAAATATACCACCTTTGTAGCCATAGTAACTCTTTTATATTTAGCTTTGATGGCATCTACTAGTCTACTTGAGCCATTCATTTCATCTACCTCCTACAGTACCTGGTTTCTTTCCCCTCTGTTCTTTCTAATAGAATCCATTTTCTCCTAATATATCAATTCCTCCTAAAGGATGAGATAGAAGCAAAATAAGCCATCATAATAAGAGTCCAGACTAGAAAAGCATTCCCCAAACTAACGGGAAAAGTTAGGAGATGCTATCTCCAGACATCCACTTCAAACTCAGTGCTGCTCTCTTTCCGTTTGCTTCTAGTATAATAACCATGTTGCTGACTCAAGTCTTGGGACTCTAAAATTCAAGATTGAAGCCAGATTTTCTTCCTCAAAAAAAGGACCAGGATTTTTTAAGTGGCTATTCTATTTCTTTTATGTTTATGAATAAAATGTCAAATGAGATATGAGACATAATATAAAATTTCCATTTCTCCAAATCAAAACAACCCTGAGATCCCACCTCACACCAGTCAGAATGTCTAAGAACAAAAACTCAGGTGACAGCAGATGCTGCAAAGAATGTGGAGAAAGAGGAACACTCCTCCATTGCTGGTGGGATTGCAAGCTGGTACAACAACTCTGGAAATCAGTTTGGCAGTTCCTCAGAAAATTGGACTTAGTACTACCTGAGGACCCAGCAATACCACTCCTGGGTATATACCCAGAAGATACTGCAAGATGTAATAAGGACACATGCTCCACTATGTTCACAACAGCCTTATTTATAATAACCAGAAGCTGGAAAGAATCCAGATGTCACTCAAAAGAGGAATGGATACAGAAAATGTGGTTCATTTACACAATGGAGTACTACTCAGCTGTTAAAAACAATGACTTCATGAAATTCTTAGGCAAATGGATGGAACTAGAACATATCATCCTGAGTGAGGTAACCCAATCAAAAAAGAACACACACGGTATACACTCACTGATAAGTGGATATTAGCCCAGAAGCTCGGAATACCCAAGATACAATTCACAGACCACATGAAGCTCAAGAAGAAAGAAGACCAAAGTGTGAATGCTTCAATCCTTCTTAGAAGGGGGAACAAAATACCCATGGAAAGAGTTACAGAGACAAAGTGTAGAGCAGATACTGAAGGAAAGGCCATCCAGAGACTGCCCCACCTGGGGATCCATCCCATATACAGTCACCAAACTCAGACACTATTTTGGATGACAATAAGTGCTTGCTGACAGAAGCCTGATATAGCTGTCTCCTGAGAGGCTCTGTCAGTGCCTGACAAATACAGAGGTGGATGCTCTCAGTCAACCATTGGACTGAGCACAGACTACCCAATGGAGGAGCTAGAAAAAGGACCCAAGGAGTAGAAGGGGTTTGTAGCCCCAAAGAAGGAGCAACAATATGAACTAACCAGTAGCCCCAGAGCTCCCAGGGACTAAACCAAAGAGTACACATGGGGGAACCTTTGGCTCCAGCTACATAGGAAGCAGAAGATGGCCTTTTCAGACATCAATGAGAGGAGAGACCTTTGGTCCTGTGAAGGTTCTATGCCCCAGTGTAGGGGAATGCCAGGGCCAGAAAGCAGGAGAGGGTGGGTTGGTGACTAGGGGGATGGGAGAAGGAATAGGGGGTTTTCAAAGGAGAAACCAGGAAAAAGGATAACATTTGAAATGAAAATATCTAATAAAAAAATGACTATGACACCAAAAAAATGCATTTCTCTGTTTCTCTATTTATGTCTCTATCAATATCTGATTTTGTGTTTATATACATATATTTTTTATTTTATGTATATGAATATTGTCTTCCATATAAGTATGTGAATAATGTGTATGCTTGGTGCCCACACCAACAGGCCATAAAGATGGTGTTAGCTTTCCTGAAACTAGAGTTAAAATTGTGAACTTTCATGTTGGTGCTACAAATCAACCCCAGATCCTCTGCAAAAGCAACAAGCCACTGAGTCATCATCTCTCCACCCCTTGGAATGTAGTTTTTAAATAAAGTTGTTCTGTTTGATAGCACTGTTGGGTAGACTTGTCATTAGATGAGTAACTAAGCATTAAAGTGCTGTCGATCACAGTTTGTGGCAAGGTGGAACAGATAAGAATGGCTCTGATTCCACTGACCACCTAACTGTAAAACGCAAGTGTCCTTGCTAAACACGCAAGTAAGGAGCAAAAGTCAATATGATGAATGACAGAATCAATGCATGTCAATACTTTCTGTGATAAACATTGGAACTTCCAGGTAAGGCCGTTCCATCATTGACATCATTTCACCACATATCACACTGTGCTGACAGGTGTCAAGAAGAGTCTGTTGCCGAAAGCATACTACATTAGTGTCATGTCTTCAATCAGTATGTCAAATTACTGTGTCAGCTTCAGCCATTAAAATATTTCTTTAAAAGTTAAAGAAAGCACCGACATCTGTGGTAAAATGTCATTTATTTAAAAGATATCTCCCAATACCTGAAAGTCAATTTATATATCAACAGAATGTTAAAAGAACAAAAATTATAATCATCCTAAAAGATACAGAAATACTATTTGATAAAATCAAGGATGTCTTCTTAATGCTAAAAGGAGTCAATAACCTAGGAATAAGAGGACACTTAAGCGAATGTGATAAAGGCTGGCCCTGTAAACCTGCAACAGCATTGTAACGAAGTTTGGGGAAAAAAACAAATAAAGCAATTGAAAATCCTTAAACCCAGTGCACAATTTGGGGAATGAATATTTAACGAGAGCTTAGCAAGTGAATGTTGCAAACACCGACACAAGTCTACTTGTCTGCTTAGTTTGTTAGACATGTTTTATAGAAATGAGAGTGGTACTTAGGAGAGAATTGAGACAGAAACATTCCAAGAAGTAGTGAGGACATTTCAACTATGCTCGGTAAGGATGGGGAATAAATCCCTTTAAATGAAAAATTCAGTAATCTTGAAGGCAGTTGGGAGTTTGTTTCCTCTTTAATCTTGGGAAGCTGACAACTCCATGGCTCTGTAATTCAGCACAAGTCTTTGTTGGTGATGTCTGACAAAGTTGGTTTCAGTCAAACCTATTGACATAAAAACCCTTTGATCTTCATAAAGATGTGATAATATCATGTTACTAGAACATCTGTGTTTTAACTATGGTTTTTAAAAATCCTGTATGTTTTGACCTGGCAGTGTTTAGTGATCCATCAATCTCCTCTGGGTTATGAAATAAATCAGTGTAATGGATGTTTTCTTGGTAACTTTTCATTTACTTTACACAACTTTACATTTATTCATCAAATTAATGAGACAGTAAGCAAATATTTCCAAAGATATGGGAAATGGAATTCTAAAATTTAGAGAAACACTGTATATTCACCACAGTTGAATATTTATACCGTCGAAGCTGAAAAACAGATAGGAATTATACCATTATTAGAAGTTTTAAAATAAGATATCTGTATATTTGAAATTTTTTTTCAATGAACTGAACAGTAAAATATTCTTATTGAAACATAACTCATATCATTTTTGAGAAATGAGCAATTCAGTTGTCTTAATGAAGAAATTAGATTTCATAAAGAAGAAATGATGTTGACAGTAGACTGTGGTCTGGAAGACCAGAGGTGGAGATTGTGACTCCATCCATCGCTTTCTCTATCACCTCCATCTTGTCTCTAATATTCCTACATGACTTATAAGATGAGCTTCTGCCAAGAAGACAACTGGAAGTTTTGCAGAGTTTATATTGAATTGATAGATTGATTTATGGAGAACTGTGGTCTTAACAATATAAATCTTTCAACTCTCACATTAGAATTCTTACATTTACTTAGACCTTCTCTAATACATTCTGTGTCTTTTTAGTGGCATTTAATTCCAAGTAGTTTATGCTGTTTAGTGCTGTTACAAATGGAATTACTTTCTTAATTCAGTTTTGGACTGGTTATTGTTGGTATGTAGAGATGCACTGATCTCTCTCTCTCTCTTTTTCTCTCTCTCTCAATATAGATATTATTGATCAATATTCTATATCACTATACATTATATCCTCACCTTACTGGACCCATTTGTTCATTATAATAGATTATTTGAAGATCTTCTATGGATCTTTATGTTTAAGATCATTATTTGTAATAGTTTAATTCTTTATTTCTATTCAAAGTAACTTAATTTTATTCCCTAATTGGAGTGGTTAGAACCTCTACTGTAATGCTGAATAGAATTAATGAGCTATCTTATTCATGATTTCAGTACTTCCTTTGGTATGTGTGTCGTGGTATGTGTGGCTCTGCTCATCCACACAGCATGTGTACAGGTCAGAGGTGGATCTCAGGCAATTTCCTCAGTCACTTTCCTCATTTTTGAGACAGGATCTCTCATGAAACCTAGAGTTCTCCATTTAAGGTAGAGTTCTCCATTTAAGGGAATTCTCTGGCCAGTCCCCATACCTGGATTTCTAAATGTATGCTCCCTCGCTGAGCTTTTATCTGGGTGCTAGAAATCCTAAGGAAGGACTTCATGCTTGTCAACAAATATTCAAATTGTGGGGGTACCTCCAAGCCTTATTTCACTAGTCTTAATGTTTTTAAAATCTTTCCTTCTTCACCTGTGGCCTCTAAATTCCCTTACTTAACATCATCAAATTTTGAAGAACATATTTCCTAATGTACTAAAATATTAGTTCACTATTTTTCCTTGTAATTATTTAATTATGTATTACTTTTTTATTATTTTCTTACATCTGAATGGTTCCTGTTTGCTACATATAACAGATACTGAAAAGCACCTCTAAATGTTGTGACTCCTTCCATCTGGATGTTAGTATGGAATAGCGTGTTACAAATTCTCATATTCTCATATAGGTATAGAAAACCTTATGATTTTGAACTAGAACTCAAGACTATTCAAGTACAGTAATAACTAAAATACAAAGTGATTCTCCCAAAAAAAGCAGAGTTTGTCAATAATTCACAGTACATCTCCACTGAGTCCCGGATTAGCCACCTAGCCTCAGAGCTACATGTCTTAGATATTGCATGACAGGTAGCTCATTTATCAAGGGTTGTTAAGATGGCCTACAACGTGAACAGAAGAACTCATGCATGATACTTATAAAATAACCTTAATGCTTTTCCCTTATTGTTATAATGAATTTTCCAGGTAGTACAGAAGTATTTCAACACTGAACAAGAAATATGGCCATGAACTATTAACTATTAACTATTATTAACTATTGTTAACTGCTTGAGTCTCTCCTTACAGAGGATAAGAGAAATGTTGTTAAAAAAATACTACTATTCTCTGTGTGATCTTGGTCTGTGGACAACTGACAACAATGAGGACTTTTTAAAAGAAGATGATTGCTCTTCCTCAGTGCTTTTGTTAAAAGCTTTCACCAAGATAAAGCTAGCAGTTCACTGGCTTCTCCTATGGACTAACAGTCAGGTAGACTGGACAGAAGATTCCCCAGTGGTTAGTGAAAGAAAGAGATGAATCTTTGGAAACGTGCTAGTAGCAAAGATTCATCCTTCCCATATACCTGAGTGTGAGAAAAACATACATTCATGAATTCCTAGATGGTTCCAGGGGGCACAAAAATATACCTCCGAGTAGATGAAAGTCTCTTCCTACACCGTTTTGTGCAGATTCATATCCATTCTAGTAGTCTTATATTAAGAAAATAAAACAGAGTAATGCAAAACATACATGCATGACTTTCCAGACAGTTCCAAGGAGCAAAAAAGAAAAAAAAAATACCGCAGAGCAGACAAAAATCTCCTTCCCTCACTGTTATGTGAATGAGTAGTGATGTCCATTCCAGTACTTTGATAATAAGAACTCAATGAAAGAATTGTTAAATGAATTACAGCCTACACATAGAAACAAACAGTCAAAAATTAAAAGCAAAAATCTTTAAGTCTCTAACAGCCTGAGGGCTTAAAAATGGGCTTGGTGATGTGTGACACCCCCACACCAGTGGTTCCAAACCTTCCTAATGCTGTGATCTCATGTTCTTCATGTTGTGGTTACCTCAACCATAAAATTATCTTCATTGCTACTTTGTAATTGCAATCGTGCTACTGTTATAAATCATAATGTAAACATCTGTGTTTTCTGATGGTCTTGGGAAGCGCCCATAAGGGGGTCATTCACCCCCCACAGGGGTCACAATGCACAGACTGAGAACCACACATCTTACACAAACCTCTAGAGCCTAACTCCTAAGGTCATCTCAAACTGCCAGTCTCTAGAGATGGCTGCTGGTATGAACGTTACTACTTAGCAAATTAGCAAGCAGCCAGCCAGCCTGTGGCTGCAGAAATGGAGGCCACACCTACAGCACATGAGAAGAAACCAAATAACACCCTCTCGACTACTGTAAAAGGCTCCTACCTGCCTCCCTGTGCCACACCTGCTAAGGCTGCCCAAGGTGTATCTGTAGCAGACAAACTTTCCACATCTGCCCTTTTTCTGTGGATGTTTCTGTAGTGTGCCATCATCACCTCTGCCTGGCACATAGGAGGCAGTAGTATGCAGCCCTTGGGACAAGGTAGCCATCCAGTAACAGGAGCACAAGTGCATGTCCTCTTCATCCTTCTCACTGAAACGCCTCCAGTGCAAAAGCATGAGAAAACCCTGCTGTGAAGACAATTTCATAGAAAACTAACCCAACAGACTGTTCGATCCAAAACTAAAATTAACAAATCATTTACGAACTATAATGATATTTTGGACAAATGAGGAGAGAATGCAAGAAACAAACAATAGATGATATTCTTTTTTGTTTTGTTTGTTTGTTTTGTTTTGTTTTTTTCCAGACAGGGTTTCTCTGTGTAGCCCTGGCTGTCCTGGAACTCACTCTGTAGACCAGGATAGATGATATTCTTAAACTTGGTGATGTTCTAGAAAAGTAAGTTGTAGTTATGAGAAGTTTACTCTCCTGCTTGGAATAATAACGGAAGAACAGAACAAATACTAGGAGGGGACACACCCTGTGACCTCAGTGGCTAACAGTGGGAAGAGGGCATGCCCTGTGTGATGGTTTGTATATGCTCTGCCCAAGGAGTGGCACTATTAGAAGGTGTGGCCTTGTTGGAGTAGATATATCACTGTGAGTGTGGGCTGTAAGATCCTCATCCCAGCTGCCTGGAAGACAGTCTTCCACTAGCACCTTTATGATAAAGATGTAGAACCCTTAGCTCCTCCTGCACCATGCCTGGCTGGAAATTGCCATGTTCCCACCTTGATGATAATGGACTGAATCTCTGAACCTGTAAGCCAGCCCCAATTAAATGTTGTCCTTTTATAAGATTTACCTTGGTCATGGTGTCTGCTCACAGCAATGAAACCCTAACAAAGACACCCTGGTACCTCAATTCCTTGTTACATTATCAGGGCTGGAATAATGCAAATGTGAGCAACCTTACTTGTTTCAACCCTGGTCTAAAACTCTACATGTGATGAGTTGAACAATATCCCTTCCCTTTAAAATCTGTGTCCCCTGATACCTCAGAACACAATCCTTTAAAGAAATGTTTTGCAAATAAAATTAGTTAAGCCTCATTTACTTAGAGCAGACTAAGTCCCAGTGATTGATGTCTGAAAGAAGACATGACAATACAGAGAGACGCACAGAGAAGAATCAAGAGGAAGGAGGTAAAAAATGACAAAGATTGATGAAAGCTGCCAGAGGTTAGGAAAAGACAATCAAAAAAATCTTCCCCTGGAGCCAGGATCATGTCAATACCTTGGTTTCAGACTTCTCACCTCTGGAACTGTGAGAGAAGAGTTTATGTTGGCTTAAGGCACGAAGTTTGTGGGGATTTGCTGATGAAGGCAACCCAAACAGAATGTTAAAAAAAAAACTGAAGTAAGGTAAGGAGACAGAATGGAGAGAATCAAGAGGTCAGATGACTGTTGAGTGGAGAGCATCATATCATCATTAAACACGCATTAAACATCATTAAACACAAGCACCTGTGTTTGTTGGCCACCATGATGAGGTTTAAATGGAGGCTGCTTTCAGAGATCAGTGGACCAGCTTCCCACTACCACTGAGGGCAATGGAAAGACTAAGGTCTGAGGTGAGATCAGACTCGAGCAAAGGGCCAGGAGCTGGCTTTGAGCTTTCAGGTATGGTATATCCCAGGAGACTCCCCCTCAGTCCTCATTTCTCACTCCTCCCACACTTTTCTTGAGCCAAATTCAGGTGGGCAGAGAATTTCCTCGTATGCAAGATGAATAATAATTAAAGAATATTAGCTATATTCCACAAAATATATACATAGCAATATATAGGAGAGATGGAAAAAGAAAATCCCGAGGCAAAAGGAAAACAAATAATATACAGAAAAGATATTATAAAAAAAAATCCAGAAGGGCCAGTGAGATGACTCAGATGATAAAGGCTCTTGCCACGAAGCTTGATGACCAAGTTTGATTCCATGACATAAATGGCTGAAGGAAAGAGAGAACAAATTAGCTTGAGTTGTCCTCTGACCTCCCCACATGTACTCTGGCATGATGCATGCACACACGAAGTAAATGAAATATAAAGAAAAAGAGAAAGAAGGTACAAGGGAAATAATTACCTCAAAGAAAGAACATGATGATGTCCTTTTCTGAGTGTAAGAAGCTGAAAGGACAGCTAAAATAAAGTGCAATGGAGAAACAATATGGTGATATAAAAGTATGAGACAAAAGAGCTGAGAAGAGGAATCAATTATAGTAAAAGATCAATGAAAATAAATGAAAATAAAAATCCATACTGAAAAACAGAATGAAGATAT
>NW_022196900.1:46980415-47025738 GCF_008632895.1 Mastomys coucha | reverse complement strand
AACCTACCAAAAAGTTGTAAAAGATTCAGTGGTAAAACAGACAGCCCCAGTCTGTTTTCTATAGCTAATTACACAATACCACAGAGGGGATCAGTCACAAAGAAACATGCTTGTTTGGGCTCACAGTCCCAGTTCAAGGTTGACATGCAGGATCTGACAAAAGCTTCCTTGCTGTCTGAGTACTGGGATGTCATATGAGAACATTGCAGGAAGGCACAAGGACCACACAAGAGACCTGGTCCATGAGACTTTCATAGCACACTCCTTTTTGAGATAACACATGTGCCCATATGTCCATTAATCTAGTCAAGAAAGTAGAACCCTAGACCACTTAAAGGTCCCATCTGGTCTCGCCTCTTTTTGTGTCATGAAAGGGATTAAGTTTCAATACGAGTTTTAGCAAGGACAGATTATATCCAAATCCATGCAGTTTTTTATTTTTTATTTTTGACAAGTTCCATGAGAAAAATGAAATGGAAGAAAGTGAGAGACCTTTAAAAAGAGCAAAGTGAAGGATGGGACAAGAGACTGTGGGCAATACAGTGACACTGTGTATGTGATGGTAATTGTTCCTGAAGATGGCAAAAAACAAAAGTAGGGGAAGTGTGTTTTTAACCAGAAGTGAAGATTCAGCAAACTGTTCAGAGTAGGGTGAGGAGAGGGTGCTTAGAGATATTCAGTGAGACTTGTCAGGTGAAAAACTTAGAGATATATGTTTCTCTATACCAGCAACACTATATGACAAGAAAGTGGGGAGACAGTATCCACAGTTAGCTGTAAGGGGCATGGCATAAGTGATTTGATTAAACTTATTGTCCACTTATAATGGAAGCCAAAAGATGAAAGTTCTCAAAGAGGGCATGGATAGTACATGCCTTCAATCCTAGCAGTTGAGAGGATGAGACAGGAAGATTGCAAATTTAAGGCTAGTCTGGGCTACATAGTCAAAACCCATAAAATATCTTGGAATAACTCTAACCAAGCAAGTGAAAGTTTGCACTCTACCAAATTACAAAATCTAACAGAAATAGATAATTTTCTGATATGTACCACCTACTAAAGTTAAATCAAGATAGTATTAATGATTTAAATAGATCTATAAATCCTAGTTAGATAGAAGCTGTCATTAAAAGTCTCCCAGACAACCAAAAGCCCAGGGCCAGATGGTCTTAGGATAAAATCCTACATATTTTAGAAAAAGAATTAACACCAATACTTCTCAATTATTTCACAAAACAGAAACAGAAGGAATACTGCCCAATTTGCATTGAGGTCATAGTTATTACCCTAACACCCAAACTATATAAAGACCCAACAAAGACAGACAATTACAAACTAATTCCCCTTATGAACATAGATGCAAAAACTCTCAATAAAATACTCGTAAATGGAATCCAAGAGCACAATAAGAAGATCATCCACCATGATCAAGTAGGCTTCATCCCAGAGATGCAGGAATGGTTCAACATATATAACTCGATAAATGCCATCTACCATATAAGCAGACTGAAAGACATATCTCGAGGTCCTCATATACCAGATCTTGGACATATACTCAAAGGGCTCTACTTCTTACTGCAGAGGTACTTTCTCAGCCAAGTGCTATGCTTTATTTATAATATCCAGAAACTGGAAACAAGCTAGGTATCTGTAAACAATTTAATGGATAAAAAATGTGGAATATTTACACAATGGACTGTTACTCAGCTGTTTAAAAAAAAAAAATGAAGCCATGAAATTCACAGGTAAATGGATGGAGCAAGAAAAAAAAATCACCCTGAGTGAGGTAACCTAGTTCCTAAAAGACAAATTAGGTATGTATTATATGTGGATGTTAGCTGTTAAATCACTGATAAGCAGGCTACAATCCAGATAACGACAGATTGATTATAGAATAAAGGTCTAGAGGGGAGAAATGAATCTCCCTAGAAAGAAGGGATAGAATAGACAGTTATGGAGGGAAGGGGCGTGTGGAGGAACAAGGGGAGGATCAAATAGAGTAGAGAGAGGGAAGAAGAGAGTGTGAGGAAGGGAATTCAGGGAGAAACAGTTAAAACAAATGGCCATTTGAGGGGTCATATGGAAACCCAACACAATAGGAGCTTCCTAAAAATACATGCTAACACATAGGTGATTTAAATGGAATTAGAAAATAATGAGGTAGATTGAGCCTCAACTGGGAATCTCTTGTCATCAAATGAAGCCTCTAGTTCCAGGAATGGGATACATCTAATTGAATTGTTGGTCAAATGGGCCACCAGGGAGTCCTCACATTTGGGCTGTTGTCGAGGCGATTGACTGCTTTCCACAAACTGTTGGTAAGGTCCTTGAAGAAGACAACGCCCGCACAACTCATTGACCATGAAGAAGCTGAGCTGGTGCCTACCCAGAGCCTTCATCTCTACTGGTTAGTGTTCTGGGTGCTAGAAGTTACTCTTCACACTGCCAAGGGAGAAAGGTAAATACCAACCCAGCTACAAACCTTTCAATCTACAATGGTGACCTGCGTGCAAGATGTGCTAGAGAAAGAGTGGCACAAAGCTTCCGGAATTAACCAACCAATACCTGAATGGATTCAAGGCCCACTCCATGAGATGGGACCCATCTATGACACTGCTCGGGGGTCAGGGAGGGGTAAGAACCTGATCTAGTAAGCCAGGGATCTAGGGCAAAAGCAAATACTGCTATTCTCCCAAAGAAACATAACAAAAGACTCCTAATGGAGTCTGCTACACTCAGATCAATGTAGCCATCATACTCAGTCATCATCAGAGAAGTTCCCTCCTGCAGTACATGTAATACAGAGAACCACAACTGGACCAGTGCAAGAGGGGGAGACCTTATAACACCTGCTCTTAAATAGACTGTCTCCATCAAATCCCCCCTTTAGGGTTCACGTGAGCCCTGCCTGCAGATGAGAAGGCAGAAAGATTGTAAGAGCCAGGAGATTGGAGAAAACCTAGGAAACAAAGCACTCTAAACACAGCAGAGCTTACACACGTGAATTCAGTGTGGCAGCATGCACAGGGCCTGCATAGGAATACCCAGATGGGATCCCAAAGCTGAGAGGGGAAATGGACATAAGCCTCCATCCCTAACCCAGAAGCTGTCTGCAGTTGATAACCACTGGCCAATGAAACATCAGTTTTCTCCAATGGAGTCTCACTGGGTAGTCAAACCACTTTTAAATGTAGATCCCATGCCCAGCAGTAGATGGATAACAGAAATCCGACTCAGTGGTTATGGTATTTTGTGGTTTGGTTCTTTTTATTTGTTTGTTTGGTGATGTTTTCTGAATATCTTTAAATGTTTTTTAATCATACTCTACAGGTCTTTTGCTTATATATTATAGTTCTGATGTTCTTGAGGGGATCTCTCTGCACAATGTGTGACTGTGTCTCTATGAGTTCCTTGTGCGTTTGCTTTGGCTCTTTGTTTTTCTGTTGACTTGTTTGTTTTGATCTAGTCATTTTATTTCTTTTTAATTTTCTTATTTTATTATTTTTTCATTAAATGCCTATTGTTTTCTTTTTAAATTTTTATTGGTTATTTTGTTTATTTACATTTCAAATGTTATCCCTCTTCCCAGTTTCCTCAGCGAAAACCCTCCCATCCCACCCTCCCTCCCCATTGCCTCCTCCAGAGCACTCCCCCACCCCCCCACTCACTCCCACCCCACAGCCCTAGCATTCATTCCCCTACACTGGGGCATCAGGCCTTCACAGGACCATGGGCCTCTCCTCCCTTTGATGGCAGACAGAGCCATCCTCTGCTACATATGAAGCTGGAGCCATGGGTCCCTCCATGTGTATCCTTTTGTTGGTGGTATTGTTTCCTAATGAGAGCAGGAAAGGTTGTAGGTTTAGATGGGTGGAGAGGTAGGGAGGACTTGGAAAGGGTTGGAAGAGGAATACCATAATCAGGATATACTGTATGGAAAAAAGTCCATTTCAATAAAAAATAAATAAAGTAAATTTTAAATATACCTACCTCACTCACTCCAAGACATATCATGAAATTTTAGATGATATGAATATGAAAATTTAAAAATAAAACAGATCCCATCAGAAATCACTAGGAGTCCACATGTCACCAGCTTTCTCTACCGGAACAATGAGACGTCCATAGCAGTGAAGAAACACCTTTAAAAAGCTTGTGTGCTCATCCTAGCATGTAGTAGCATCTACAGGATGCCCAGGCAGGTGAAACACAAGTCCAGTGTCAGCCTGGGCTATTTAGGAAGACACTGTTTTAAAAAACAAAAAACAACAAAAAAGAAAAACAAACAAACAAACAAAACAACTCAACATTTCCAGGAAAGGCCTGTTCTAA
Source organism: Mastomys coucha (assembly GCF_008632895.1). Taxonomy (NCBI): domain Eukaryota; kingdom Metazoa; phylum Chordata; class Mammalia; order Rodentia; family Muridae; genus Mastomys; species Mastomys coucha. The sequence continues at coordinate 47,021,406 of NW_022196900.1, read as the reverse complement.
CCCCAAAATTTACAGTTAGTGTGCAAGGCTTGTGGAGACAACATTTTTCATCCTCCCTTCCTTAGAAGACGTGCTGGGCTGCATTCCAATAAGCAAAGAAATACAGTAAATATGACAGTAGGTCTGGAAAGCAGGAGGCAGGGGGGAAAGAATGGACTGTAGTTTTTCAGTGAGGTCCTTGTATTCCTATCTGTAGCTCTTGTAAGATTCTTTGTGTCACCTGTCTTAGCATTTTGATTCCCAATCAACTGAGGAATAAACAGAGGAACAGCGGGTAGGAGAGAAACTGTCATCGCTGCCAAGAAAAAGCCGCCACAAAGACAGGGAACAAACCCAGCCACACAGCCTCTTCAACTGACCCCAGAGTTGGGGCAGAAGCCTGTGAACATGGAATGGTGTGGAAAGCTTCAGTCCCACAAGACTCATCACACACATCGGCAGTTGTTTTAGAAGCAGGTGCTGTACTCCACCTATACAACTTGACACCCTCATTCCAATGCGATGAGTTGAACAACACAAATAGATTTTAGTTCAGCAATCAAGAGCCAAAGGCAGGGCCACACTCTCGATGGCTTATTTGAGGCTAAGACCTGGGACTCTGCCTTAGTACTGTGTACTTAGTATTTTCATTTCATGTTCAGATCCTGAACTTGAGTTCCGTATCCCACAAATGGCACATACGGTGAAGGTGGCAGAAGGCAGCAGAGGCACAGTTTTTAATTGGGCAGCTCCGACTGCAGGCAGTGTTACTTAGCAGTGTTGTCTGTAGTTCCTTGCCAATGTGGCTCTGAGAGACAAAAGAGCCATCCTGGAGGTCACTCTAGAAGTCCCCCACTGGAACCAGGAAGACAGCCAAGACGTTAGACTCCAAGTCACTGCTGAAATCAATAGAATACACTCGATTCTGCCCTCCTCTGGGCCCCAGCCTCAGCATGGTGCTCAGGTTTGGTGTTCAGAAGCCAGGAGGCTAAGCTAAGCTTGCAAGGAGATGCTGACTTTTAGCTTCCTGGGCATTTAAAAGGCAGAAAACCTCCTGTTCCTACTGTAAGACTAATAGCCATTCATCACTTCTCACTCAGTATCTAATCAGCAGAAGAAAGCCATCTTTGGGATGGGGGCGTTATGTGCTACTGAGATGCCATAGTAAAAGGGAGAGAATCCTAAACATGTCCCTCAACTCCACAATGTTCACTGTTGTGGTTCTCATACAACAGGAAGAGGAAGGCCACAGACAAACAAACCAAACCCCAACCCACCACCAAGAGCAAAACGAAGTAAAGGCAGCTCAGGGTAGGGACCCAAGGAGAACGTCTTTGCGGGGTACAAGGATCCCATTTTAATATCTATATCCTGGTTTTTAAACAAGCAAACTAGGTTCTTTTACGAAGCAGGCCATTGTTGACTGTGGACTGACTTAGCGGTAGCAGAAATGCATCAGACCTGCCTACTGCCTGACCTACTGTCATCTCAGTAGGAAATGTCACTAACCCCGTAATATTCCTTGAGCAATCCTGCTAAGAACCCCAACCACGTGTTTCATGACTGGAAGCTGCTGTATGCCCAATACAGCACAACTTGCAACCCAGAACAAGGGTGACACAGCAAAACTCACCAGGGTCAGTTGTGCAAGGGCAATCCGAAGTGTGCTAAGTCACTGTGATCTCTGAGTCTCCTGTTACCCCAGAACAAGCTACTCCTTCCTGATTGGCTTTAAGTGACACCTGACAGCAGCTGCCTTCCCATCTCACAGATAACTTCATCTCGTGCCGGCTGAACTACACAGTCCGATTCCTGACTTCAGAAGCTCCTACATTACGAACTCTTAGCAGGCGATTTTCGCATTCAGCCTAAGGGAAGCCCTGAAACTGCTAATGCTGGGAACCTGCATCCTCTGCATGTGGCCTCACAGCCTACAGCTTTTGGTAACATGGAAGCTAGAAACTGTAATAAAAGGTGGACAGAAAGGAGGAGTGGAGGGGGGGGACGAGGAAAGAGGCAGTTAAAACCGACTCTGCTCTGTTCACCTCCACTTTCTAATGATTTACTACAGCTTGGATTTTTGTTTTTTCCTGATTTGCTTTGTTTTTAAATTATTAAATCAACGGGAGTTTTAAAGATTGCTAGTCATTTCTAAGATACTAGAGCTGGTTACTTAAAAAAAAAAATCTTGCCAATTAAAAAGTACAGTCGCAAGTTTGTTTGATATCATCTCAGTTAGAGGTGTCACAGTGACCACTGAAGAAATAAAGGCTTTTGCCATTGCTCTCGGTTGCTCACCAGAATTTTATGGTAAGATCGTACTGCTGAAGACACCATACACTTCTGTCTTAGGACTTGGAGAAACCAAATGGTAATGACTAGGAAGCTTCCTTGTTGCTAGATAGCTCTCATAGTACTTGAAGGTGCTTTGCTAGCAGCCAAGGAGAAAATATCAACAGTCTTGCCCAGCTATGAACTCTTCGAACTACAATGATGGTCTGTGTGGCACGACTTGTCCCAGTGTGCAGTAGTGGCACAGATGTTATGGAGGTCACCAATTGCTTGCTGATGGGATTTACGGCCTCCTCCACGGGAGGAAACACCTGCCTGGGGCTATAAATCTGGAGGAAAGCCCATGGTTGAAGAGGTCATAGGCCCTAGGTATAAACCTACCATTATTATTCTGCTAAAATGAGCTTAGTGTCAAACTGCCTTCTACATTTCCATCTCTTTACTCATAGATCAATGAAGCTCTCAGACCTCCTCAGAGATGTTTCTTTGTGTACCACAGTGGTAAACACTGAAACTCAGAACTGATCTGACACAGAGATACCCTTGCCTCCACCTCCTGAGTTTTAAGTGTTGTGTGACACTGTATCTGGGGAGCCATGAAGAAACAGGAATTGACCTCAGATGGGGAACCAGTGACAGACCAAGTACAGATCCCACCAAAGTCCAACTTGGTAAAGCCATGAGCTTTACTGGGGTTACTTACAGGAATATGGACAAGAGGTTAATCGCAGGAATAGAAATGACTCAAACACAGCAACATCATCAAAAGCCCATGCCGCCAGGGGTGACAGTTCACTAAAGCTAGATACCTGGACCATACTCCACAGTGTACAGGCAGCTCAACAGGTTTAATCTCTCATTGGGTCTGAGCCTCTTCCAGGCAGCTTGGCTGGTCTCTATTTCTCCAAGGCACTGCAGCAGACCCGTGCTTCTTCTAAGATGCTTGGCTAATTTCTGCCTCTTCAGGTGACTGGTCTGGTTGAAGCCTCTTGCTGAGAGATTTCTTTGGAGCTTGCCCTATCTGTGAGTCTTTTCTTAGTTGGTCTGAGAGTGACTGAGCATTCTTTACTGCTTACATATTCTTAGGGAAGGGGTGGCTAGTAAATCTTGTCAGTTTCAGGGACTTCCTGAAGATACTTTGGGCTGTTTGCTTCCTGTCTTAAGGCCCGTAGCTGTCTCTGGGCAAGATGGAGTATTTCACTTCCCCTCAGAATACCCAGCTGTTTCACTTTCCTGTAAACATCCTGTCTTAAAATATCCTGGTTTTGTGTTTGTTTGTTTGCCTTCCTTCTCATATCCTGTGTTTTAAATTTCCTACTAAGATGAAGGGTGTGAACGTCAGAGAAAGCTGCCACACAGTCCTGGAATTACAGTCCATGGCCAGCACGACCAGTTTGTTTTCTCTTAAGCAGAACCTATGCAGACAACTCCCAGTTTTTCCATCCTTAGCATCTGCAGCCAGAGACAGATGGGGATTTCTCAGTGGATAAGGTCAGAAACCAGGGGTACCCTCTGGTTCCATTTGTACCGAAAGGTAGAATGAATGCATGGTGGTTCTCATCCTTCTAAATTGTTTTTGCACTATGACTTGGTTCCCTCTCCATCATCAGTAATTGACAATCTGTTGGGTTGTTTTGGAAATGTTATGAACAGCTGTTGATGACCTGAAGCAGTGGCAGCGATCTCCTGATGTTCACGTTGACTGATCATGATCAATGCCTGCCTAACGGGTCATTTCTGGAGTCTTCCTTGAGACAATGCTAGTATTGGTTAACTGTTTCCTTCCTTCTAAGTGTTTGTGAATAGAATGATGTGCTGTCTGAGATTTGTTTCATGGTGACACTGGGAAAGGGAGCAAGTATAAAACACAACTGGCTAGGAGTCAATCATGTTGCAAGGTAACGATGGCCCAAAAGCTTTCTGTACTCTTTTCTTACATCTCTGTGTGTTTATTTCACAGAACAAAAAGTAAAAGTGTGTATTCTTTTTTTAAATTCAACCCATGACGTTCAAAATAAAAGTGAAAACCTCTCAATAAGGCAATAGTCTTAAATGTCTGATGAAAATGAAGGGCTCTAGATTCCGGAGGCATCTTTGCCTTGGTAAGACTACCCCAGAGGTCTGAGTAAACCTCTGATGGGCTACAGAGCCAAAAAGATGAAGTGCAAGAAGGGGCCCAAATACACAGAAAACCTCTAACGTTTCCCAGGGTGGGGCCTCCTCATCTATCAAGTTTAAGATATATACATATAAAATTTCCCTCAACAAATAGTCTGCTCCACCTTCTACTCATTGGCCATACTCTTGGCTTGATCCTCAGGGAGCTGGACTCATTTTCTCCTGGTTAAGGACATCTTTGCAAATAAGGCAGGAAGAAGCACTGGGTTGGGAATCCAGACGCAAAAACATGAGTCCTGTCAGGAACACCAAAGTGACCCAGTGTCTTGGGTAGTATCATCATACTGATAATAAAGAGTTACCCTGCCAGAATAAAGATCCTCAGTGTCTCACTTCTGCAAACCAGACGCTTCAATACCCGCTGGGGCCAAGAACCTTGACCCATAGCCTGTACCTTTCTAAACACCATCTTTCCCACCTTTGCACATTATAGAGAGACCGCTATCCCTGCTGATGATTGGAGAGGAGGTGGCTTCTATAGGTGACCCCAAAGTTGATGGCACTTTCGGGCTTCGGGAAGCAGGTATGGCAAGGACCTGTGCAATTTCTCCTTTGTGCCCTTGCCTGCTTTCACACCCTGACCCGGTCCCCACTGCGGAGAAATCTGGCAGGCGGCGGCGGCGGCGGGCGTGGCCCGCGCAGGAGGCGCGCAAGGCGGGAGGGCGCCGAGCTGCAGCTACTCTTGCGCCGCCGAGAGGGAGGGGCCCAGTGCCGTCCGCCAGCCTGGCTCGCCACCGCTCGCCCGCTGCTCAGTGTCCTCGCGAGCCCAGCTTCGGCCGGCGAAGGCGACGTCCAGCGCGAGCCCGGGCGAGGCGCGGCCCCGAGCGGCCCCGCGTGTGAGCCTTGCTCAACCGTGCTGGTAAGTGCGGGTCTCCCGGTCGCCAGCTCTGCGGCCGCCGAACCGCTGGTCCCCGGGTGGGTCGCGCGCATCGCGCAGCTGCGCCGCAGGCTCACAGGTGGCCCCGTGGAGAATGTGGCGCCCCAGGCCCAGCTCTGAGTTAGCCAACTCTCTCCGCTCGGTGGCGCGGGTGGCCAGCCCCCACATGGCCCACCCAGGCTCTGGGAGTGAGGGCACCGGCAAGAGCCTGACTTAGAAGGGGATGCGCAAAGGCGCGCTCCTTCCCCAGACACAAGCTATGGGGAGAAGCGGAGCAAGCACCACCCCAAAGACGTCGCAGCTCCAGGCTGACAGGTTGGGTGGCTACCCTTTCGTTTTATTTTCTTATTGACCCTCCATGGGAAAAGTTTAAGATCATGCAAAGCAAAGTTGGGGCGCAGATGGGGGAACATCCCAGAGAACAGAGCGGTGGGTTTTCATAGCTCACCCTGGAGCTGATCTTGCGCCTTGGGAGTCCAACCCAGGCTAGCCTTGACCCGACACTGTGACAATCCCTAGAGCGCTGTGAGTCGCTTAATCACGGGTGCTAAGCTTAGACATCTGCAGGCAGCCAGGCATTCGATGGGCTGGGGTTATCTGAGGAGCAGCTGCAACTCAGCCTGTGTTGACTGGTAGTCTTGCTCTGCTCCAGCTAATCCCAGTGTGTAAGTGGCATGTGTTTAATTAGCTTATTTTACACCTGAGGTGATCTCGGCGAATGCTCCTAAAAGGAAATCGTTGGCACCGAAAATAAAATAAAATAAAATAAAAACAGGAAATGTAAAGGCTTGTTTAGAAAGAGAATCTTGACTGTAGCGGCAGTTCTGTGGGGTACTTTACCCACCTCTTCCGTGGAATAACGAATCAAAACTCTGCTTTGCATATCTGGCATAAAGGATAGGTGTTGGGGCTACTGAGGGAGGATTTTATGGACAGAGGTGTTGCTGCAACTTGCATGTTGTTTACGAAATGCATACTTGGTGTCTCTAAATAGCCTTCTGGTCATGTCACTGCGTTGAGCTTTGTTTGAGCTTTTGAAAATAAGACTAAAGGATTTGGTTGTTGTTTTGAAGCTCCTGAAAACAGTTTAGATGCTTTAAGAAAACGGCAGCTTGTTCGTGTCGCCAGGAAATTTTTTTTTTTCCTAAACTTAAATATTTAAAGAGCAGGGGTTTTGTATCTAGTAAGAGACACTTTCATAAAAATAACATCCAGTGATTATTATGTGAACAGAAAAACAATATTACCTCCTCCCAAATCCATCCCTTTCCAAATGATAGGTTCAATCAGAAAATGCACTGAATTACATAATTGTTCTAGAAGAAAGCATAATGGATAATGGTCAGTTGTCAAGAACTTAGGTCCAAAAGAAGTGGAACCATTTTAGCACAGGAGGATGTTGCATGACTTCAAATGGATGAATTGACTTTTGTTTATAAATTTTTCATAGTTACACGCATCTCAGCTGTCTGAACCTAACATCAGATTTCTTGAAATATTAACTTGGTTTATACATATGTGATTGTGAGTTCAGTCTAGATACCTTCTTCCAAGTGCTTCTTATGTTTTAATTCATCTTAAAGCAATTTATGAGGCTGTAATTCAGTGCCAGAGTTATTATCCGGAGTGTTGGATGGGAGCCTCAGAGCATGTGCATGCATGTGTGTACATACACACACAAAGCAATGCTGGTTGACAAGGACTTTAATTGACTATGACTCTTTTAATCAATCAATCAATCATTCAATATCTCTGTCTCTGTCTCTCTCTGTGTCTCTCTGTCTGTCTCTCTTTCTCTCTCTCTCTCTCTCTCTCTCTCTCTCTCTCTCTGTGTGTGTGTGTGTGTGTGTGTGTGTGTGTGTGTGTGTGTGTGTGTGTGTCTAGGGAACAAACCCAGGGTTCCAGGCATGCGAAGTAAGCACTTTAATCTAGTCCTGTTGACCAGTTTTAAAATAAAGAAACCCAGGGCTGGAGCAATGGTTCAGAAGTTAAGCGCGCTTGCAAAATACACATGTGATCTGTAAGAGCACTCTGTTCTTGCAAAGAAGCAGAGTGTGGTCCCCAACACCCATGCTGGATAGATCTCACCTGCCTATACTTCTAGCTCTGAGTAATCCTAAGGCCTTTTCTGGACCCCGAGGGCACCTGCACTCACTCACATGTGCACATGGAACTTAAGTAACTTACCCATGAACCCAGGCTGTAGGAGAAGCCTTCGTCACATCTGCAGTGTTATCTTTATAGAATGACTGACTTACCATTGTTGTTTTCATTGAAACTTAGGTGGTGACATTTTTCCCTGTGAAGAGTAAAGATCCCCAATTGTAGAAGTGGTCCCTGGGAAGCAAAGAGCAGTATGACAGAACCGTCTGCCTGAGTCTAAAGTGTGAAGACCACCATATCCACCAGAAAAGCCACGATGGACCTCCATCAAAGCACCACAGTCAGGCTCCTGCAGCAATGGAGTCACCATGAGTCACCATTTGGCTGCAGGAGACATTATAACACCAGGAAAAAACTGAAACTAATTCGAGTCATTGGCCTTGTCATGGGCCTGGTAGCTGTGAGCACTGTCCCATTTTCAATCAGTGCCTTTACTGAGACAGACTCTCAGAGCAACAGAGGAAAAGCCAGTGATGTGAGTGGCCCTAGAGTAGCACAGGGTCACCGTCAAAGAACTCTCTTAGACTTAAATGACAAGATTCGAGATGACACCCCACAGCCACCTGCTTCTCAGGAAGACCAAGCTGAGAACAGTACTAATGATCACTCCCAGGGGGACTACCCAAAGGACATCTTTTCCCTGGAGGATCGAAGGAAAGGTGCCATCATTCTCCACGTCATCGGAATGATCTATATGTTCATAGCGTTAGCCATCGTCTGTGATGAGTTCTTTGTTCCTTCTCTAACTGTCATCACTGAAAAACTGGGAATCTCTGATGATGTGGCCGGAGCCACCTTCATGGCTGCAGGCGGGTCAGCCCCAGAACTTTTCACATCTCTTATAGGAGTCTTCATTGCGCACAGCAATGTTGGCATTGGCACCATCGTAGGTTCCGCCGTGTTCAATATCCTCTTTGTTATTGGCATGTGCGCTCTGTTTTCTAGAGAAATCTTAAACCTGACCTGGTGGCCGCTCTTTCGGGATGTGTCCTTCTACATCATTGATTTGATCATGTTGATCACCTTTTTCCTGGATAACGTTATCATGTGGTGGGAAAGCTTACTGCTCTTAACGGCTTACTTTGCCTATGTGGTGTTCATGAAGTTCAACGTCCAAGTAGAGAGCTGGGTGAAGCAAATGATAAGTCGCAATAACGTTATCAAGGTGACAGTACCAGAAGCCCAGGCAAAGGTCGGTGGAAGTAGTCTATACTTAACTGTTTTCTTGGCATAGTTCCAAATGCAGATGTTTTGGCAAGCTGCAGCTTGTTTCTGTTTTTTTGTTTTTTGTTTTGTTTGTTTTGTTTTTTTAACTATGGTGATCTTTGGGCTATTGTGAGTAATAGATTGCATTCTGCAGTTTTGTGAGAGCCAATGAAAATGACATTAGAAAATATAACTTGTGGGACATTTTTCTACATGTCTACCAAGTTTCCAGGCTACTACAGAGTTAAAAAAAACAATGTAAATATAGGTTACATAAGCATCCCATAGCAGACTCAGCAATGGCTTGGTTTTTTTTTTTTGTTGTTTTTTTTTTGTTTTGTTTTGTTTTGTTTTTTTGAAAACAGATCCAGTGATTTTGAGAGTGGTTTCATCTTGCTGGGCATATTCTTAGCAAGTGACAGGGTTTTCTTTTTTAGGTAAGCATATGACAGTGATCAAGAACCATCTCTTTAAAGATGTTTAGGAGAGAAAGTTTGTTTTTATCTTTCAGCAGCATCCTGGGCTTAACAGCCGTTTGGCTTCATTGTAGTGACTATAGATAATTTTTCCCTTTTCTCCTTTAAGTCAGTTTTACTTCATGGTGCTGGGGATTAAACCCAAGTGCCTCTCACATTGCTAGGCAAGCAACCCGAGACTAAGGAACACCCCCCCCAGTCCTATGCTAATTTTTCTTGATCCATGTGATCTTATTTGAAAGGAGTCAATATCCACTGTAGAGGCAATCACTGGCCAGCCTGCTTTTGTATTGCAGCAGCTCTTTTGCCCAGCATGGTAAACATGGCCCAGTGTACTGTCACAGGAGAATTGGAGGTAATGCTGCTTAATTAAGGAGGCAGATCTGCAAAGAGTTTAAAAGAAATTGACCTAAAAAAAAGTAGATTTGAAAGAAAAACAATAGATGAAGAGCATCAGTGAATTTTTATGTAGTTTCCTAATTAAAGCAGCATTCTGAATTATAGTCTATAAAAATGTCATCTCTGAATATGATTTTAAGTGGAAAACCCAAGTACATACAGAAAATTTTCATGTTTGCAAGTTGGAAAATCTTCACACATATAAAAAGCAGATGTTTGAGTAGCAGTAGGAGATTTGATCACAAAATGGAGAAAAATGGTATTGTTTTAGTTAAATTTACATAAGTCCACTATAAGTCTACTTTGATGATCATTATTTTTGTAGTAGCCACAGAGTAGAATCAGAGTGAAAAAAAGCACTAGTAATATTTATATAAACAGGGGAGATAGAGTAAACACAAAAACATGCAAAGGAGAAATGTTTTAATTATTTTTATCGTGCACATGTACATGATGTGTGTGTGGCTGGGTGAATGTACCACACCATATGTGTCAATCAGAGGACAACTTTGTTGAGTTCATTTCTTCTTTCAACTGTGTGAGGGCTCAGGGAGTCAATCTCTGATCGCCAGGCTTCTGTAATAAGCATCTTTACTTTTCTTTGGTCCATGGTATGTTTATACTATATATTTATTCTAACATTTATTTCAGTGTGTGCTCATTGAAAAATGTGATTTCTAGAGCGGTTTAGCACAATATATAGTGAGCATGCATTCACTTGTGACAGCTGATGACATACCCTTCGCATCTGATAGGGACATTCTTTGTGCTCTGTGCTCTACCTTAGTCACAAAAAGAATGACCCTCAAACTCTCCTCAGGCCTGTTTGAATGATTTGCTTACTAGTCTGTGGTCTATTTCTGGCAGAGTGCTGGACAGTTCTCAGGAAAAGACATATTTTTGAGAAGCAAGGAAGTAATCTGGCACTTTAGAAATATCCCAGGCACATCCCAAGTGAAAAGTCTTTTGAGGAACTCTGAGCTTTGGGATTTTTTTTCTTTTCCTTTTTCTTTTTCTATTTCCTTTTTCCTTTTTCTTTTTTCCCTACAATGGCCCTTGTTTATGTAGACATATACTTGGTTGAAAATTGTGCTGGCCGCATTTGCAAACATTGGAACTTACAGAGTTTGTATTCTGATGTTAGTGGGGGTAGGAATGCAGCTGGTTTCATGCATGTGGGAAATAGCTTTAAATGCAGTTATACTCAGTCAACTATAACGTCCTCACTAAAGGAGACCCGGCAAAGCTCATACCCACTTAATTAGAGGATTGTTATTTCACTTTTCTGATCATTTATAAGTCAGAGATTTGGGGCTGATGTTCCTCTTTCATATCCTTAATTTTATTCTTAATTCTTTCTTAGTTTTAATTTGTAAATTCTGAGTATATGTAATTTTATTATAAAGCTGGAGGTTCTAATCTTCAATATATCCATGTATGCCTATTCTCTTATTGTTCTTTCACACTACATAGTTGTAATTTATTCTATTCAGTCATCATCCTTTCTTTTAGCACATGATTAGAGTAGATGCTTTGTTTTGTTTTGTTTTGTTTTTCCATAGCAGACCTGTATGTGGCTTGAGCACAGTCATACATTTTCAAGTGGAGTGGTTCATAAGAACCTGATTTCATTCAGAACTGTACCTTGGTTTCTCTTTGAACTCACTGCTGGAACTCTGAAGTGATTGCAACCCTTCTCACATTCCTGATTCCAGAATCCTTTAGAGCTTGCTCCCCAGCTCTGAGCACAGATGTCTCTGAAAGGCTGATTTGAGTGTAACCACTTTCCTTCTGGTATACTGAGCTCACTTTGACTGGAATAGAACTTTTCTTCTACAGGAATCAGTGATGACATCTGGACACTTAGAGAGTCCCTACACGGAATGTATCCCATGCGCATCTCAGTAGGAAGGACTACACTATGTAGATTTCTAGAGAGCAAACACTAACTCCTTTTCCTGTAAGCTTACTTTTTTTGCTTTGTTTTATTGCATAGTTGTTTTTTGCACCTATGGGGAATTTGAGAAAATAGAGAAAACATATTTTAGGTAGCAGATCATCAGATGGTTCTTGCTATAAAATCACCAACTCTTCTGGGCTCAACATAGTGAAATATCTTTCACACAACTGACTTCAATAATGACGTTGGAAATCTTAATTTAGTTCCATAGTGACTGATAGATTGTGCCAGGAAGCAATAGACTGAACATGGAGAAATTGGGAATTCTTTTCATAAAATGTTGCTTCCCCATGTGTTTTTCAGTTTTTGGTTTTTTGTTTGTTTGTTTTAAATTTTCCTTTGATGACACCACTACCCTCTTCTAAATGTTGCATGGTGTCATGACATGATACAGAAGCCCAGACAGAAACGTTTTTTTTTTTTTTAAATCGGTTCTTTCAGTTTCATACACTGTCTTTTGATCATATTCATCCCCTCCAACTTTACTTAGTTCTGTCCCCTCTTTATTCCCTACCCAACTTTGCTTCCTTATTTTTAATCCTTAAAGACAAATTTGTGCTGCCCAAATATTCTTGGATGTGTAGTCTTCCACTGAATAGTAATCAACTTGTCAAGGGCTACTCTCTTAGAAAAATAAATCCCTCCCCACAAGGGCTAGCAGTTTCCAATAGCACCAAGGCATGACTACCTCACCTCTTCATAGTGGGATTTAGTCTGGCGTGAGTTTGCACAGGCTTTTGCATGCTATCACAGCAGCTGGGAGTTCGTCTGTGCATCTGCCTTGCGGCCTTGTTCAGCAGACACATTTTCTCGTAGTCATCTACTACCTCAGGCTCTTACAATCTTCTACCATTATTCCTGGGCGTTGGAAGAAAGGGATACAGTATATATGTTCCTTTAGGACTGAGCAGTCTTCAGTCTCTTATTCTCTGCACCTTGGCCAGTTGTGAGTCTCTGTGTTAATAACTATCTACTGCAAATTGAAGCTTTTCAGTTGAGGATTGAGAGATATATTGATCTATATATAGGTGTAAGGATCTGTAGTGATCTACTGGTATGATGGTAAGTCATTAGGAGTTAGTTTAAACTCTATCCATTAAACAAAATAATAGCAGTAAGTTCTTCTCTGGGGCCTTTCATTCATCTAGCCACGGGCTCATGGTTGGATAATAGCATCTTGTGGAAAATTAAGTCAATTTTTTAAAATGTGATTGGTTACTCCCATGATAGTCATGCCTTTATTACACCAGTGCATATGTCTTGCTAGGCCAGTCATTATTGTAGCTTACAGAGTTCATAGCTGAGTAAAACTGCTAATGAGTTTTCTCCTCTGGTAGCATGCCTAGTATCTTCTACCACTATAAACACTAGCTAGGGATAAAGATTCTAGTTGGATTTCTCCATGTTCTATAACTCCAAATGTATGGTGGCTTCAGAAGTAGGGTCTTATGTGGGCTGTAGTCAAGAGCATGTGAAATAGCATGTAATATTTGGGGGTCTATGGAACCACTCTGAACAACAACTCCAAAATAAAGAATTCATTTCTGGTGGTGGAATTTTGACTTGATAGCTTGTGGTGTCTAATGGAGGTGTTTTTGCCTGCTGTGGATAACTCTACTTTATCTCCTAATGTATGTGTATTTATAATAGGAAGCTTCTACTGAAGCATGTTTCTGATGTCTTTTTTCAAAATGTTTTTAGTGTCATATATTCCTCTCTATATTCCCTCCTCTATCCTGCTCTCTGTTTTCTCATTTCAGTTTAACCCTTCCTGTTCCATTGCTCCCTTTTAACCATTTTTACCAGTTCATTTCCTCTCCCATGAAACCTGTCCCACAAGTACCCTGAGTAATTTCCTGACTTCCCTGTGTGTGTGTGTGTGTGTGTGTGTGTGTGTGTGTGTGTGTGTGAGAGAGAGAGAGAGAGAGAGAGAGAGAGAATGCATGCACGCATGCACGTATGGTTTGTCCTGAAATTTTATTGCCCAGAATTTTGCTTGAAATAAGAAGACCATTTGAAAGGGGCTCAGAAATACCTGTACTAAGTATAACTTCTGTTTAAAGCACTTAGGCATAGAAAGATTGGGACCCTGTTCTCTAAGCCCCATACTATCTGGTTAGTGGTACAGGGTGTTAGAGCCGTCTCTTTTCAGGACATGCAGCAATTTGGGGGAGCACCTAGCTGCTGAGACCTGGTTTTGATGTGTCACTGGCCCAGAAAGCAGCTGTCCGTGGTACTTAACTTCTTAGCCTTGGCACACTAATCTGACAGCAAGTCAGCTGAGTTCTAATCAAGGGAGCGATCCAAATAAAGACACTGAAAGCTACAAAGTGGAATGCTAGGCTCTAGTAATCTGGGAGCACCTTTATTTAGTCAACCTAACTGCTCCTGGAAGTTGATAACAGCTTTTTGCAGTTGAAGCTGTTAGTTACATTCTTGGGGAAATTAGAATTAAAACACTATAAATATTCCTTACATAGTTAGTATTTCTTTCATTAAATCATAAGTAATTTTATAAACAGTTGTGTGTAGCCCAAAGCTTTCTTAAGATTCAGAATGTGTTAGGAAACTCAAGCCTTTCCAAAGCTAGTATATAAATCAGTAAAGCTCATGTACAGACATCAAGGAAGATAAGATCAGTCTTATGTAAATAAAGGGCTTTTATTTCTTTCTCTCTCCTTTCTCCCTCCCTCCCTTCCTCTCTTTCTTCCTGGTCTAATTGTGTTGCCCAGGCTTAACTGGCATCAATTCTGCTCAGCTACTGGGAGGAGTGGAGGCTGGGATTATAGGTGTGCATACCTAAGCTAGGATAGATATCTTTCTGAATAGATGTGGAAAATGATCATCTTTTTTAACAGAAAGAAAACTTAGGGATCACAAATCTGTAATCACCTAGAATTTCAAGCGTTATATACTTGTTTAGATGGATATACGACATGCTGCTATTTTTATTGTTTTGTTTCCTTCTATTAACCAGTTGGTAAGTAGCTGTGCTTTACAATGAATGAGACCTTGTGGGAGACCCCCAAGGTCAATGATATTTAATGCATTAAATCCACATTTGACTAACCCCCTTTTAATCTGATTTTCTCTGGTTTAAACTCTGAATTGGTCAACAATGCAGAAAATAAATTACCCTGTCCCAGTCTTCTCCAATTCTTCTCCTCCTCTTTCCCTCTCCTCTTCTGCTCCTTTTTGATAGAACCAGACAGTTACAGATCTGCACTCCAAAAATCAGAATGTGGAGGTAGAGAAGCAGCTCAAAAGTTAAGAGCTATTGCTATGTAAGTCCAGAGCTTCCAATCCAAGCAGCCAAATAACAAGCCCGGTATCCAGCATGCAGGTTTAACCACAACTCCCAGCAGGCCAGAGGCAGGAAGGCTTCTGGGGTTGGCTGACTTTCAACCTAGAGGGAGAAGTGCAAGCCCCAGGATCAAGAAGACACCCTCTGGAGGAACAAGCAGAGACTGAAAGGGGAGGACACCCACCCATCGCCCTCTCCTGACTTCTGGCTGCTACACACACACACACACACACACACACACACACACACGCACACTCACACACACTCACGCACACACACATACATGCACATCACACACGCACATGCACACTCACGCACACACACATACACGCACGTCACACACACACTCGTGTACACACATGCATGCGCGCACACACATACATGCACATCACACATACACTCACGCACACACACACCACACGCTCACCACACACACACATGCACACTCACACACACATGCACACTCATACACACACACACTAAATCTCTTTTGAAAAAGGAGAATGGAGTTGTTATGTTAACCTTTCCTGGAGGCATTTGGCAGGTTTAATTTTCCCTTTCTTTGATTTCACACACCTTGTTTTGTTTCATATAAATCTGTCATCTGCAGATTACAGCTACAGTTTGTTTCTTTTCCAGGTTGACAGTCATTTCCTTTGAACAGGAGACTCAATCAATGTGTTTGACTGCAACATTTTTCTGTCATACCCTTATTCTTCCTATTGTCTGACCTTGCTGTTTCTTTTCATAATTTTTCTTGCATTTTATTTTGATTTTTTTCTGTTTGTTTTTCCCCGTACTGTTCTAGAACCTATACACCATACTTCAATACTTGCTGTTATTGTCTTGTATTTGAATAATTTCATTTGTTTGAGGAGGTTATCAAGTATTTGTGGGTGAGACATATTGAGAAGGAATTTTCTGAATACGTAATCTATCATATTGCCAGAAATACATTTTAGCTTGTGGATTTGTTAAAAGATAACATATGTAGCAGGTGACAGTGATGTTCAGTTTTAATAATGTGTTCCCAGGGTGTTTAATGGAGCCTATCTATGGAGGAAAAAACCCTCATCAACAACCATCCTACCAACAGCAAAATTTTGAATTGAATCAATTTTAAGAGGATATTCTAATAGCAAGTCATATGGAGGCATTTTAAATATTAGACTTGCCTTTTAAATTATATTTTTTTATCCAGACTCTAAAACAACATACTCATTTTATAAGACTGTATAAAATGAAGCCACTAAAGATGGGACTCTGAAGTAGCTTCTAATCTCTTCACTGTTCCATCCAAACACCACTTTTGCTTGTGTGCCTCTAGACTTCTCATACATATGCATTTGCACATGTACTGATTTGTGTACGTGTATACCTACATATTTGCACAAACTGAAAGGATTTTAGACATGCATAATTTCAAGATTATATCAACTATAGATTATTTAACGTGGTGTTAAAATTCTTAGCCTATTGAGAGAGTATGTCCTCTTCCTGGAATATGTTAGATACTGTTTAGTTTTATCATGTTGTATTATTTATTATTGTATTTCACTGATGCTATAAAAAATGACACGACAGATTGCATATGAGCTTCTATAGAAGAAGAAACTTATCACCAAGGGTTTTGAGCTTTTTAAAGTTTCTACTGCATTGCTACATTCTTCAGTATTGAATATTAAATGTAATGGTGTTTTCCAATTCCACAGGTGAAATCTAGAATTTTGATTAGTTTTCATTTGCATTTCCCTGATTAATTTGGGAGGTTCTGCTTTGAAACATATGCTTATGACAAATTAGGTTTTTCTTGTGTGGATTGCCAGTTTCCTATGTCTTTCGTGTCAATTTTAAAGTTCACTCTGATGACTAACATGAAGATCTCTTACAAATATATGCTGAGAATCCTAACTTTAGCTTTCTTGCCTTTCCCATTTCCATACCTAAATACCATCAGGAAGGTTCTGCTGTCTTTGCTTTTGTTGAATAGGTGAATTATTCTGAAGAGGAGGCCTTGAGACAGAGGTCCCAAGTCTGGCATGCATTCCCTGGCCATATGATCTTGGGGGATTTTCTACCAGTCAAGATCTCTGCTTCCCTGTGGGGAAATGGAGATGTGGTCCAATATATAATGAAATGACCTGACATATTAAGATGTATGTTTGAGATGACCTAGTATATCAGTGTTTTAGTGTATTGTTTCTGTACTTAGAGGGTCCAATACTCTGTTGACTATCCTAACCAGGCCAACTAAAAATCTCATATGTTGACACTATCAGAAGACCAGATACTAACCATATCTAGATCACCCAACTCTTCTCATTAACTGCTTTACATGTGATGTTTCACTTGAATGTTTTAATCAACTTAATTAAGCTGTAATTTAACTTAAGAATGCCTTGGGAGATGGCTCTTCTGGACAGATGGGGAACAGTGTGCATGGAGGAAAGTCATTTAAAGTTTACTGCAGGACACTCGGCCTCCTTGGCACTCGCAGCTTCTGGCAGTGAATATCCTTGCTGGCAGCTGCAGCTGCCTCTGTGCTACCGGAGCCTGCTGAGCCCTGCTGGCCTTCCAGAGTCAAGGGCAGAAAGGATCAGAAAACTAGACAGCACTTCCTCTCCAGCTCACCCATTGCCATACTCTGAAGAAGATATCATCTCTGCCTGCAGATCAAGGGATCAAGGGATCTGAAAATACAGATGATTTTAGATTTAAATTTAAACTGAATTTGAACTTGTGTCTGCCTGACTCTACAGTATATCTTGATTCTTAGACCTTAGTGCTTCTCTGGATACTAAGCAACAAGGATGAATCACACTTCCAAATTATATTCACTTTTCATATTAGGCTCTATTGAGTCTATTTGGCCCCTTCCAAATATTTTTTTTAACATGACTCATGTTTAAAATAATGATTTAAAAATGTTTGTTTGTTGTTGAGGTGCTGGGGATTATACTCAGAGACTTAGACATGCTAGGCAAGTGCTTTACCACTGGGATATATCCCAGCCCTAAAACGTACAACTCTGTGTAGAGAAGTCCATTGTTCTATCCACTACCCCACAGAGCCAGGTATAACAACTCATTATATATACACACATGCATACATGCATGTGTATGTACATATTTACATATAAAATTAAAACCTGAATAAATGAAACACTTTGCCTTCACCTTTGCACTGCTTGCATTTTCCATCCATTAAAAATATTCTCTTCAACCTTTTTAATGACTTATGACCCAAGTTGTAAAACGTGTGTTAGAAAGTTTCTTTTTCATATTCCCTTCTTCTCTGAAGGGCTTCTTAAGAAAGCTTTTAGGTTATATACTGCTCAGCAATATCTTTCTGAACGAAGGGATGAGTAAGGACAGAAATCCAGAAGTCACCTCACTGGACTAGCTCGGTGCCTCAGCATGAGACTGTGGCTTCCCAGGGAGTGACTGGTGACTCTTGCATGTGTGTGTGTGTGTGTGTGTGTGTGTGTGTGTGTGTATGTGTGTGTGTTTATGTATTGTCCTAAGAAGCCAACATTCAGTAAAATGTGTACTTGCACTGTGTCTCTGATACGGTTAGGAGGGGATGATATTTAGTTTTTGTTGTTGTTGTTGTTGGGTTTCTTGTTGTTTGTTTGCTTGTTTGATTTGTCAACTTGACCCAAGATAGAGTTATCTTGGAAGAGGGAACTTCAATTGAAAAAAAAAAGCCTCTATCATATTGGCCTGCAGGCATGTCTGTGGGACATTTTTTGATTAATGATTGATGGTGGAGGGAGCCCATTCTGGGTGGTGACATTCCTGGACAGATGGGCCTCAGCCATATAAGAAAACAAGCTGAGCAAGTCCTGGGGATCAAGCCAGTAAGTTGTGTTCCTACATGGTTACTGCTTCAGTTCCTGCTTCCAAGTTCCTGTTTCAGTTCCTGCCCTGACTTCTCTTCATGATGGTGTGTAAGCTGTGAGGTGAAAATAAAAACAACCAAACAAGCAAACAAAAGAAACCCTTTCCTCCACACATAGCTTTTGGTCATGGTGCTCATCACCACAGTAGGAATTAGAACAGGACAAGAGTGAAGATTAGATCCTAAAGCTTATAGAACCCCAACTCATCCTTGTTTCCCAGTGAGCTTTTCAGGAGGTGGGAAAGAAACATGGGTTATGAAATCAAAGAGAAGCTGAATTCTGTCAAGAGAGCTAAAGCTATGACAGTTAGGTTGGTACGTTTCCTATCTACGGAGTAATCAATTTGTGAACCAAATAATGCAGACAGTTCTTATACCAGTAAAATTGGTGGTTTAGGAAGAGTCTGGGTATCAGGCTACATTTAATACCATGTTCACAGCTTTACCAGATGCACTCAGAACCATGCATTGGCAAGGACCAAGCCTAGAGAGATGGAGTGCCTTTTAGCCCACACCCTGGCTATGTAAGACTGTACCAGGCACTTTACACCAAGCATCTATTCTCTGGAAATGAAAGGCTGGCTTATATCTGATATCCTCAGCAGCTCTCAGAACTGTCCTCCTCTGTTAGTGAGAAATAAATAAGTCACATGAAATGTCCTAGAATTTGCATAAAAACTACATAAGCCTCTTGTTATATTTTCAGTTGTTTCTCAGTTACCTGTACCTAATACAGCTTGTTACATAAGTGGTTGTTGGAGTGTGCTGTTCAGAAAAATGATGATGAAAAAATGTCTATTGCTCAATACAGGCACTACTGACTTTCCAAATTATTAAGCTGTGGTTGGTAGAACCCATGGATGTACACTTGTTTGTAATCATAGGTTGACCAGCAGCAGAGTTGAGCAGGTACTGACGCCCAGAATTTACCTTCCTTGGAGAGGTTTTCAATGAAGCAACCTGATTAAAGAGAGTAATTCTTACGGAATGAATCAAAAGGTTTCTTTGTTTCTTTACCTACCCACAGAACTGTCTTAGAAAGGGCCAAGTGAGTCTGTGATGCTCCAGCACTTTCTCTATTATTGTGCTGTGGAACTGAGCATGTGTAATGCAGGGAGAAATGTTTCTTCTAGGTGTTCACACATCTGCAAATTCAGCATTCTGGGATGGTGAGGCAGGAAGATGTAGAGTTCCAGGCCAACCTGGGTTACACAGGGAACCGTGAGCTAGTTTGAGCTTCCTAATGAGTGTCTGTTACATGAGACAGAAAGACAAGCAGAGAGAGAGATATACAAAGAGGAAGGGGAGGAAGGAGGGAGGAAGGGAGGAAGAGTGAGAGAGAGAGAGAGAGAGAGAGAGAGAGAGAGAGAGAGAGTTTTAGGCCCAGGGTCAGCACAGAATACATTTACCTGAAACCCATCATTCTTTTTTCTGGGATTACAAGGATTAGAGCCAACACTTTTAGAACTCAGATGGTCATGTGATCTTAGATGTACTGTTTAAACTCCTTGGGATTATGTTTGCTTATCCATATGTTTAAAACAATAGAACAGTTTCCTTTGCAGAGAGGCTATGAATTCTGAATGAGACTAAATAGGGTAATTGTTTAGCCAAGCCCAGCTCAGGCCCTACAATTAACAAGTTACATGCTGGACTCTAGGTCTCTTGCTCTGAGTCTTGTGTGTTAGCCTTTCCCACAGCTCTCTCTTGCTTTCATTGTTTGCCTCCTGCTATTCAGGCCCCTTCCTTCCCTCCTTCCTTCCTTCCTTTCTTCCTTCCTTCCTTCCTTCCTTCCTTCCTTTCCTTTTGTCTGCTGGGCCCTTCCCCTCCAGGCCTCCCTTGCAGCCATATAAATATGCTGTTGCCCAACTAATCCTTAACAGTCGTATTTTCATGTTGGATGTAAATCTGCCCTCCCTCCCTTTATGTTTACAGAAGATTAAGAAAGTTTGACTCCTTATCTATGAAACTGAGCCTCTGTCAACCATAAAATTATTTCAAGCTCTACTATGTCTACCCTGAAATTATATTTACTTTTGCCATATATTTCATCAGTATTTAATCCTCATGCCTCTTCTGTCGATCTCCTTGTACCTGTTCTCATGTTGACTTACTGATATCTGTTTTCTGCCTTAAGTAAGCTACACTCCTCTCTTTAGAAACTGTTGAGTTGCTTTGTAGAGTTTGATGCCTGGCCCAGGCTCATGAGAAGGAAGGCAACAGGTACTTAATGTTCCAAGAAGTTAATATCAGTGGTGACAAATGTTTGCTCTTGATGAACATTCCAAGCCTGATAAGTTCTAAAATGTTTAGTCTGTGTGTGAAGGCCAGTGGTTAATGACAGTTTTCCTATGTAGGAAACAGAATTCATTAGAAGTCATTTGTTATTCTCCATCGGAGTACAGATATGAAAACATATCTCTCAGATATGAAGAAGAACCTCAGTTCTTCAAGCTGTATTGTTCCAGCTGTAGCCCTAAGAATTCTATTGTGGTTTCTGTTGGCTTTTTAATATCACAGCTCCCTTAAAATGAAATTAATTTGCCACAGTATATATACTGTAAGTGTACACTGTAGGTGTACTGTAAGTGTACACATATTTTCAGGATGTTTGAATTGTCTAATTTCAGACTGTTTTAATCATTCTAGAAAGAAGCCCTTAAGACAATTACCACCTCACCTTTGGGTTCCTTGTTAGCCCCCAGTAGACACAATCTATTTTTCCTGCAACAATTTGCCCATGTTAGGCAATTGACATAAATGGAAGCATGAAATGCATAGCTTGTTGTCTGGCTTCTTTCATGTAGAATAATGTTCTCCTGGAACTTGAGGATTATTTCTTTTATGGCAAAATTATATCACATTACATGACTTTAATACATCTTGTTTACTCTTCAGTTTGTGGGCACTTGGGTTGTTTCCCCTTTCAGATCATTGGGCATAATGCAGCAACAAGCATTTGTTTACAGGTTTTTCAAATAGAAGCTATGGATATTGTATGGAATGTACTTAAGAGTACAGACCTTGGAGCATATGCAACATGATCTGTTTAACATCTTGAGGACCTGGCAGACTATTCTCTTTTGTTCCAGCGCCATTTTGTATTCTTACCAATGGCATATAGGAATTCTAATTTTTTTTTTTATCATCATCTCCTCCTACTCTTCATTTTGCCTTTTACTTTTTTTGAAACCAGGTCTTGCAGCAACAGCTCTGGCTGTGGTCAAGCTCTTAGCAGACATACTGACTCTAACCCCAAATGCTGTTTATAAATATAAGCTACCACACCCACTCCAGTTTCTCCCTATCACTCTGTAAGATCCCTCTGTTCATACCAATCCGTATGAGTATGAAGTTGTACTTCAGGGTAATTTTATCTGCATTTTCTTGGTGAATGATAATAGTTTTATTAAGATAGGGATTTGAGGCCATTTGTATATCTTTGAGGAAATATTTACTAAGAGTCTCTTGCTTGTTTTTAAGTTGGGCTATTTGCTGGAGTGATTTGGTTACTAGAATATATACCCTAATCAAGTATGTGACTTACAAATATTTCCCACAACTTTTGAGGTTTTAAATGTGCTTCGCAGGTGAGGCTACTCCTAGCCTGAGAACTCATGAAGCTTTAACTTTTCCATATTGTTCTCAATAATTGTGTGGAAAGAAGTTTGGGATCTTTGGGTCAACCCTGAAGCTGCATCCTGCTGGGAGCTTTGAAAAAAAAAAAAAGTTTGTCTTTGGGAAAAGATTAATTCCCTTGAAGCTGAAGCCTTTGTAGGATCCAGGCCTTGTTTAGGAGTCTCTGACTTCCTGACTATAGAGAGCCTGGGAGTGTATCTACATGAACATTAGACCCAGCATGCGCGTTTAACATCAGGTTGATGTATCACTTTTCATACCACTTTGTTTCCAGAATGTTCTCCATCTTATCTAAGATGGTTTGCTCACATCCAGTCATTGTGCTTACTTCCTGCTCAGAAACCCTTCCCATGACATAGCAAGGCCACAATTCTCTTCGGTATCTAATGTGGGCAATTTTTTTTAACCCTGTGTAAATGTTTTGCCTACATATATGTTCATAGATCATGTGCATGCTTGCTGCCCACAAAGACCAGAAAAAGGCATTGGATCTCCTAGAACTGGAATTACAGACAGAGGTGAGCCACCATGATGTGGGTGCTGAGAACTGAACCCAGGACCTCTGGAAGAGCAGCAAATGCTTTTAACTGCTAAGCCATGGCTCCCAGTCTCTACAGTATAGACTTTTGTTTCATCTATTGTCTGGCATTAGCCT
Organism: Mastomys coucha; assembly: GCF_008632895.1. Classification (NCBI taxonomy): domain Eukaryota; kingdom Metazoa; phylum Chordata; class Mammalia; order Rodentia; family Muridae; genus Mastomys; species Mastomys coucha. The sequence continues at coordinate 46,998,378 of NW_022196900.1, read as the reverse complement.
TTAGATTTATTCATTTTGGTTGTGTTCCACTCAGGCCTGTGTGTGTGTGTGTGTGTGTGTGTGTGTGTGTGTGTGTGTGTATGTCCCTTCCCATTCCATGTTCTAGTAACATTTGCATCTTTCTTGAACAAGGCACTGAAGCTAATGTGCTATATTCACCTATATAGTGTAAGAAGAGAGCTAATGTATCCTTATCTAGAATAATAAGCTAGCAGTAACTCCACCAATCTGATAAATGAGCACAATCTGAGGATAGCGAACATCTTAACCATATGATTTTGCTTTTGATGCACAATTGGTTCAAGGCTCTAGTGGTTTCCTAGGGGCCCAGGAAACATCTTCTCCCTGGAGTCTAGCTTTCGTCAGCTGCATAGTAACTGGTGGCTTTGTAGATGGAGTTCTGTAGCCTTGAGCAAGACGCTGATTTATTTAAATGGCATTCAGATGAGCCAGGCTGCTCTTTTTTAGGCTGACTATGAAGGACCATTACAAATCTACTATTTTCTGCTGCCTTTTATTTTAAGTCCAATGATATAGATAGCCATAAATAGCTCTGACCTTGAAAGTCTAAGTGAAGGTGAGATGTGATCACGGGCTTAGGGAACATATGTTTTGATGTGTTAATGCTCTGCAAGTCTCATACACTTATGCAAATAAATAGAACAGGACAAGATAGAGCTGTGCTGTAGGGGGAAGAATTTAAAAGCTCTAGGAAAGAGCACCACATGCTCTGCTGGTGGATAACCACAGACTGGGATACAGTTTCACCCAGCTCTGTTTTCTCATCTCTGGGTAGCTCTGGGAATTAGCTCCACGTGTATGGGATTTCCAGTGATATTTGTTGTGTGAGCACCTTAGACCAGCATTTTGCCACATGCCACAACTGGACATGTTCCCTTCCTTGTTGCAGTCCTTAGGTTCTTAATATTCAGTAAAACAGTGCCAAGAACGCCAAACCACCATTTCAGTTCAGCTTCTTACAAATGTGGATGGCAGAATGAATCTTCCGTAGTTGAATAGCAAGTGTAAAAAAATATTATCAGCATGGGGCCCCTTATTAAACTGCTTAAAGCTCTCCATTGGGTTGTAGAGACTCAAAGAGCTATTTTTGTCATCCTAAAAAAAAAAAATACTAAGTATTTGCAATGCCCCCTGAATGTTTGTTCTCTGTGTTTAATCTGCTCGGTCGGGAGGCAGATGCTGCTCTGAGGATCACTGACACCATGGATGGTCAGTGTTAAAATTCAGTTCCCACACCCTAGCTCTACTTATTGTTATGTTCCTGCTATCTCACTGTTCCCACACTTCATGAGTTACATATGCGTTTATCTGTCCCCGGTTTTCTACATCAAAAATGGGAGCAGATGGCCTTCCTCTTGCTTTGCAGGGTAGTGTGAATATTAATGAGGTAATGGGGATGTTTCACAATCTGAGCTCCTGTCAAAAATGAAACTGCATACAGGAAGAGACAGTGAGAGCTGCTAAGTGGGTATATTAGGAAGCAGGGTTAGGATAGCTGCATGTACATTTTAGTATAGAGTTCAAATGATCTCTTAGGACGAGTTGTTCTCCTGTTACTATCTTTGGTAAACGCTCAGTAGTAATCCCAGGAGGCTAATGTATGAGTGCATGATTTTAATCCCAGAAACTTTAATTTATCCATAAACTACTTACTTATTCTGATGCCCAGAATATAACCAAGGTATAAAGCCAAGAGACCATGACCAGAAGATCAGAACTTCATGTTTCATATAGGAACTTCTTGAGGCCTATTGCTACAATCTGCTTTTAGTCATATTCAGAATTCAAATAAGTTGTCTTGCTTTGTTTCCTACCCCATAAAGAAACTAGAAGTAGGAAATGTGTTCTATAAGTCTTGGTAGAGAGGATTTTGAGTTCATCTTGATTCCTATTCATACAGTGTCAGCTACTGGTCAACTACAAAGTCTTTAAATGGATTGTGAAGGCTTCTTAACCTGTACAGTTCAATTAGAAAAGATGTACACACACAAGTACAACCAGGCACACATACACACATATATATAATATATATAATACATATATATTACACATATATTGCATATATGTGCATATGTAAACATATAACAGTTTATATGTTTATACATATATATTCATATACATACACACACACAAACACACACATTGGATGGGCAGTAGGCATCATTGAATAGGGCAACCTAGAGAATACCACACAAGTTTCACTGCACCCATAGTTCTGCACCTCTGGGCAGTGCACAGATGCACAGCCTAAGCTGAGCTACTGATCACAGCAATAAGACTTCCCATGACATCACGGACCAGAGGAACTTTAACAACATACAAGGATCTCTCTGGGGCCAGAAAGTGTGGAGTCAAATTACAGTAGTTTACTTTCTCATCATACCTGTGTATAACAGTGTTATATACTGAAGAATGTTGAACATGCCCATAAGAACATTGAGAATGGCCATGCCCACACTGGCTTTATTAGAAGCAGTAGGGCTGTTGAGACAGGCTGTGCAGGCCAGGGTGAGACCATAGTGCATGCACTGATGCTATCATCCACACGAGTGATGATGGTAGACTGGCCAGGAAGATGGAAAACAAACAGGTAAAAACAAGTGTTCACATTTGAAACATATATTGACAGTAGAGCTAATAGCATATTTTGCTGGATTCGATGCCATCTAAGAAAAAGGGAAAGAGGAGGAGATAAAGAATACTAAGGGGTTTTGTCCTTGTGATGGGAAGAACTGCACTCAGTTGAGGAAAAGATTGACCAAGAAGCAGGTTTTTCCAATGAGTGCTACAAGCTCAGGTTTAGATTTAAGCTGTATATTTAATTAGCTAAGTTAAATATCAAAGAAAATGAAAAACAGGCATTTGGATATGCAGCTGAAATTCAGACCATGAATACAATTTCAGAAATTACTAGAGAGTTACCTAAATCTAGAGATCATAAAGTTGTGAGATAAATAAAATCATCCAAGAGTGAGTTTGAAGACTGAGTCATGGGGTCTTCACAACACAGAGAAAAGAAAATGGGGACCCATTCAAGGAACCTAGAAACAACAGGAAACAGGAGGAAAGCTACCTGAGGATTGAGAAAGCCAGTAAAGGAAGTCTCTAGTGAGTGTGTGTGTCACAAAGTGTAGAATAAGGACAGGGATTTGACCATTGGAGTTAGCAATGCAGCAGTCATTAGTGACTTGACACGAATGAAGGAATCAACTGGAGAGATGGCTTAGTGTTACGAACTTTTACTGGTCTTGCAGGGGATCTGTGTTCAGTTCCCAGCACCTGTGTTGGGTAGCTCACAAATACCTGGACGTGCAGCTCCAAGGGACCTGATACTCTCTTCTGGACTCTGCAGGCACCCATGCACATGTGCACGTGCCCGCACACATAAATCTATAAATTAAAATAAATCTTAAAAAGAAATGAAGGAATAAGAATTGGAGGTATTTACAGTAGGGAACAAACTATTTTGTTTTGTTTTGTGATGATGTCTTAATCTAGCAAAGACTGGCCTGGAACTCTCGGTAACCCTCCTATCTTAGCCTCTTGAATGTTGGGATTATAGGTATGATCCACCACACCTAGTTTATCTTTTGTTAAGTAGAAAAACAAAAGCATAATAGGATGGGACTAACATAGCAAAGGGAAAACTCAGTGATGTGTGGAAAGGGAGAATTGCTGGCACAGTGTGCTCATTTAAGTGGGGAGAGGGACACAAAAAAATCCTACACACAAAAAAAAAAAAATGGGAGGGGAAGGCTGGGCTGATTGAACATTACACATGGAGGAAGGAAGGCTCTTATCCCAGCAGTGCTTGCTTTAGGTGATGGATGTCTTCCGGAGGTTTTGGGAGTTATCTTCTTGCTTCTGTTTAATCAGTAAAATAGGATGCGACAGATTTCCAAAATTTGATTGAAAACTCTTAGAAAATAATACAAATCATCTGTCATTCAAGCCAACATTGACCAGAATAACGTTGCATGCCTCAGATCGAATTACAAAAAATCTGTTCTGCTTGTGAAGCCAAGTAGAAAATGTTCAATTATCCTGCTGAAAGAAAGACTACAGGCTATATGGAAGGACATTTGCAGGCAGGTTGATGGAGCTCTAGAATAGCTTTCTCAACCTCCACTCCACCCCAGGAACCTGGGAGACTATAGTAGACACACAGAAGTTGGTGAAGTGCACGCATCATTAGGGCAGAAATCTGTTTTGTTCACACACGTGTATGTGTGGCAAACACAAGGTGCTCAGTAAAAAAATTACTGAAAAATTTGAGCATCAAAACAAAGAACAACCCGGCTGGACTTTATTTTAGAAGAAATAAAAATTTTAAGTCATCTGTTTCTGTGTTCTTGGCTTTCCATCCTGTGCTGAAAGTATCCATATGGCCACAGTGACGCCATTTTCCCTCCTTCACTCCTTTTTCCATGAAGCAACTGAGGAGCATTGCCTATGGTTCTGTCTATGAGATCATTTCAGAAGTAGCAATCTCTTGGCAGTTGAAAAGCTAGCAGAGTCTTTGTGCAGTGTGTGGATCTGTCCTTTGATGATGTCTGAACCAATCTCATTATTAAATAGTGATGGTCATAATACTCAGTGGCTAAAGTGCCAGGCACTACTTGTTGACAATTCAGACACTTACACTGGAAACGAGAAGGTCTTCTGGCATTTCAGTTATGCTAGCCTGCTACCATATGGCAGGGATAGTAAGAATCAGAAGTAAACAGAAGCATCATGTTTTGTGGACAGTCTGAGGACCCGTTTGTCATTGGTTTTTGTTTGATCTTCTTTGTAAATAGCAGGATTACAGAGTAAGCTGACTGGACTTTATTTCTCTTTGCTTGGCAAGAGTGTCTTCACATAGATCAATAGGCCGAATACTGATGGCTGTGCCATCTCCACATGAAAGAACGAGGCAAGCACTTTTGTGGTTCATTGCAGAAGCCTCAGGAAAGGTGCATTGCAGGATGGGGAGAGCTGCTGAGTCAAGGGGAACAAGTGACTTTTTTCCATTGGAGAATAACGTGCTAGGCTTTATACTTCCAGCTTGCCTGTGTTATTGACAGACTCGAGCAAGAAATAGGAAGTACCATGACTGTCTTAATTGAAGTACTGGATTTAACACTGTTTAAATGAATTGCCTTCATTTTTGAAAGCAAGAAAGTCTGACAGGTTTCCTTCCTCTTGGGCCCTCTCTTGTCCAATTCAGCTTCATTGCGTACCATCCCCTTGGGACCTTCTGGGTGCATAACCTAACAGGAAAAACATGGTCTTTTGTTCCTTGACAGAAAAAGGAATTTATTTTCTAACTCATATTATGGCTCTTGGTTTAGTCTTTCTCACTAAAGACCTAATGGAAACAAATAGGGAAAGGTCAAAATTGCATATGGAATAGTTCCAGTTAAAAGGCAGCACAGCTTGCTCAACCCATAGATAAGTCAGGTAAGGTTGTTCCTCACTTCTTCCAGAGGAAGGCTGAGGTCCTACTCATGTGAAGAAATGAACAAACAAAAAAATAGTAGTGAAGTGTAGCAACTGGGGTTGCAGGACCCTCCCTGTGTGGCTCTTCTCCACCAGGGTAGTATAGACCATTGGCTAGACCTCATGACTATTAGTGGATCACAAGTTGTTTACTTTCCATAAAGTTCCTGTTTGACATTAAAACTACCCTAACATGGGCTGGTGATGTAGTCTCTTCACATCTGTTCATAAGTTTTGAACTTTGTCAAGGTCTTCGTTGGGCTCTACCATGGATTTAAGATTCTAGAAAATCACATTTAGCTTATCAGGTTGGGTTTTTTTATGTTTCTTTGTTTCAGTTCTGGGTCTGGCGTTTTCCTCAAGCCATTTTTTCAATTATTGTGGTGATGTTTCTAGTTTCTATCTATTTGCTCACAAGGAAAAAATGTAACCTCATGGAATGTTATGTTAACATTACTTAAAGAAAGAAAGGAAAGATGAGAAGGCAAAATATATTGTTTCATGTTTCCCTTTTTTTTTGCAAGTGATTATAAATCAATATAAATTATCAATAGTTGTTTTCATTCAGGTATTTGTTGTACTGCTATGCTAGTTTTCATTGGAAACTCAAATCTCTTATTCTGTGTTTGAAAACACGTGACAGAGACCATGGTTTAGGTGCAGGATACAGAAATAAAGACAGCATGTCCTTGCCTTCCAGGCTGGTGTTCTATTAGTTGTTTCAATAAGGACTTGGAGATTCCAGAATTTTTTGTTTTTTACTTTTTTTTAATCTTGCTAGGTCTAAAACATCATGAACGGCATATTCCTTATTTCTCACTTATTGGCATAGGAATGGCCATGAGATCTCATTCTCTCCAAAGAGATGTAAGAGAACACAGAGAAACTGAGAAAAGGATTTCTATTCCAGATGAGAGAAGAGGACAGGGAAACTCTGCTTCCATTCCTACTTAAGCATCTTGTCCTGTAGAAATAGGTTTGAAGGAGTGGTGCCATCTTGAACTTGTGATGTTATCTCCATGGGATAAAAACATCAACTGATATTCTTAACACTGTTCAGCTCATAGATTAACCAACTCTTGGGACTGCTTCTAGATTCCAGAATTCTTAGGTAGTTATGTGTATGTTAAAGAAGCTACAGAGGGAAACCAAGGCATGGATTCTACTAAGTCTTGTGTTTAGACATTTCTGATACCACCCTTCTTATTACCCTGAGTCTTCCCTGACCTGGAGCATATGCTAGAAGGAATACAGAAATGTCAGGCTTCCCCCAAGAAAAACATACTCATGTCCAGGTTTTAAGGCTCTAATCTGAATTAAAACAGATTAAAATAGGGTTTTCTGTTCCAGATTAATCTTGACCTCTTGAATAACCTTTAGTGCCTCCCAGAGGAAAATTAGTTGTCACATAATGCTATGATTACACCAGGAAAGAACCCCTTTTACCCATACTAGACCTGACCTTCTGACCTATAGCAACTATAAGACATTAAGTAGCTATTACTGTAAGCTTCAATGTTTTCCATAATTTTTTAATTGAAAATGATATATCAGTATAAGAAGCTACCCAATGTTAGAATATCAACAGCTGAGCTTTGAGCATGTTCAGAGAGATTCATTGTAGAATATTTAGCACATGATTTACCCAAAGAGTCCCTTTAGAAGAGTTTTCTTCTCATTTTGTTTTTCTGGTTTTTTTTAAACAACTCTGATAAAGGACACATCCATGTGTTAATGGATTCCTTCATCAAATATTCATTGTATATCAACTATGTATGTGCCTGGCACTCAGCTCAATATTTTGGAGGGACAATCAGACTAGAAATGATCGTTAGACGTCAGGAACTCCCAGACATGGAAGCAGATTGTGGTGTTTAGATGCTTGAATGTCAAGGTTATCACAGGAACTAGAGACGGGAGGCAGGTGACTTGGTGAATTTACCATGCTCAGGAATCTAGTATTCAGCCCAATGCTATAAGCCTGATTGCATGAGTCACTGCAAACAGTATAAACTCATATTAACATGCTCATTATGACTGTTCTTTACATTATACAAATCCAATTAGGGCCCCTAAAAGACAATCATAACTCCATCTCTTACCATTAAGTGGACTGTGCTTTATTGGCTTGTAGGCAAGTACATAGAAAGCAAATTATAATAATCAGGGTGACCATCTATTAATTTACAATGAGAAATGAAGCTGTCAAGTTGACTAGTGTTTCTAACACATTGGTTCATATAGATAGCCAAATGGGGAGCCAGATGATTCCATTATGATGGCTTCAAAAGTGTTATTTTGCTAAAATAGCTTGACAGACTCACCCACAGCAGGGGTGACCTTACTGAGGAAAATGGAGCAGCTTCTCAGCCAAAGTTTCCTCTATCCTTGAGTAGCCTAGGGCAGGCCTGCCCCACCTCTTGTGGAATTTTGTGTCATTTACTTCTTTGAGACTATTTCTGCAGTGCAGCACAATACAATTATGCTTTGTTGAATTATAATCACCTCCAGTTCTCCTTCAAAGTTGTATCTGAATCTCTTTGGTCAGAGTTTGTAACATTTCTGTACTTTTTACTCATATTTAATAGGCATGCTTTGGGTTTGTATTCAAGAGGATTAATCAATACAGTGTGATATGTGCTGTAATAGATTATAGTTCTATTGGAACTCAGAACAGGCAGAAACTGACATTCATTTAGTATTATGGGCGGGGTATTACAATACGGATTCTACATGTATGATCCCATGTAATCCTATAATAACCATATTATGTAGTAACTGGGGATTAAGGCCCTTGCCTAGGGTTATAAAGCAAGCAAGAAGCAGGACAACAATTTAAGCCCAAGTCATCCAAGCTCAGAGCTTATGTGCTTAACTGTTGGCTCTGCTGTCTTCCTGCATTATTTCTTAGGTCCTGACTTACCCACACCAAAGGACAGAGATTTATATCATTCTGAACTTAAAGAAAATAGAAAATGCTCTGTTATTTTAAAGGTAGTAAATGTTTAATGAAGGAATGGGGTGCTAAGAAATGTATTTGGAGGATTGGAGTGGCAGGCTGCAGCTTTGCAAAAGATTTCCAGATTGTTCTCAATTGCTGGCCTCCCAGAACAGCTGCTGCATCTGCCATAGTCAGAAAGGCAAGGAATCAGGAGGCTAGAACAGAGATACCCGGAGAAGCTCATTTTCTCTCCTATCCACTCCATGTAGGTGATGTGGAATGCCCATCTCATCCTTGGGTATATGTTCTCACTACCACATATCTTTGGTGATACAATTGTTTTGAAGAAATTATTTTAGAGTTGGCTTAAGTAAGCAAACACTGACAGAAAAAGATGAGAAATTCTAAACTCCAGGAAGTACTAAAAGATGCTGACACATCAGAGGTTGAGATGCCACTATAGTATAATTTAATTACTACCCTGAAAAACCAAAGGTGAGCACTACAGTATAGACAGATCAACACTGTTCCTGTGCTGTTGTGATGTCTAAGTACTAGTGTAGAGAAACAATTTATGCGAACAATTGTAATTTGAGGGTTTTTTCTCCTTCATTTTTAGGTCTTCTCTCCAGCTTCGAGAACTCTCTAGAATAGGAGCTTAATCTATTTTTAAAAGACATATTGATTGTCAACACAGAGAAAATTCAGGGTTTCTAAAATACTGGGACTTGAGAATCTGAGAAAGTGAAGGCGCTGTCCTTGTGGAGCCTGCACTAAGTTGAGAACCTGGGTGTTTGAGAAATGATTCAGCTGCTGTCCCTGTTCTCTCTGTCTGTTGGGGGCAGAGGAACCAACAGAGGTCTGAGGGCTTCAAAGGATGCTCTGTGTTTTCATAGGAGGCTTTTCTTAACAACCCACAGAATGAAAAAAAGGAGGTGAAAGTGAATCTAGGTCTAAGTTCTGGGGACATCTGAAGGAGCAGGAGCCTTCTTTGAAAACAGCAATTTAAGGATTCTGGAATTTCCATCTCTCTTACATCTGCCATTTGTCCTCATTTTGTCTGCTAATCCTTAGAGAGAATTTTGTGCATAGAGTAGTACTCTCAGCACAGACTCAAAGACTCTGGTATCAAATTATCCTGGATCAAAATCCAGCCTTACTGCTAGTTATCTGTCTGACTTAGGTAGGTCACCCTGAATCTTTGCTCACCTGCAGAATGGGTATAGTAATAATTCGTACTGCCTAGGGTTGTTGGTAGAGGAACTAAACTGGCTGCACACATGTGATACACTTTGTCTTAGTTAGAGTTTATTGAGTCTTCCACATTTCACATCACAGCCCATCATCAAGGGAAGTCAGGGAAGAGCCCTCGAGGCTGGAACTGATGCAGAGACCATGGGAGAGCCCTGCTTACTGATTTATTCTCTAGAGTTGGCTCAGTCTGGTCTCTTATAGCATTTAGGAGTACCAGCCCAGAGATGGCACCACCAGCAATGGCCTGGGTCTTTCCACATCACTAATTAAGGAAATGCACTAATGGCTTGCCCACAAGCCAATCTGGTGGGGTTATTTTCTCAATTGTGGGTCCCTCTTCCTAAAATATTTGTGTTTGTGGGGTGGTTTCCTTAGCAGATATAAAAGACCTCAGAACGGTTAACATAAAACTAGCCAGAAGCCGGGCAGTGATGGCGCACGCCGTTAATCCCAGCACTTGGGAGGCAGAGGCAGGTGGATTTCTGAGTTCAAAACTGGTCTGGTCTACAGAGTGAGTTCCAGGACAGCCAGGACTATACAGAGAAATCCTGTCTTGGAAAAAACAATAACAAAAACAAAATCAAAACAAAACAAACAAATAAACAAAAAAACTATCCAGAATACACTTTATAAGTGATAACTGTTGTTGAAGTGAGGTTTTTCATTTCTTTCTCTTCATAACATATGAGGGAAGTATTTATTAAGAGTACTTGTATATAAAGAAACTGAGGCCCACTGTGTTCACAAGGCTTTCTCACAGAGACATAAAGGAGCCTGGTCAGGGGCTGAGTCCCCAGATTGCTTGACTGTATATCCTATGCCAAATGGCATTTTGCTTCCTGTGACAGTCTCTTTGACAGTGTACCCCTGAAAGAAACAGCAACTTCTATGTCATGGCCTTTGGGGAATCCTTTACCTTTTCTTATTGGATTTCTTATAGGATTCCACTATAATCTATTAATTTCTGGGTCAGAATTGATCTTGCTATAGTTTGACGAGCCTCATCATCCTCCCACATTGGATACTACTGTGATCCACCATTCTTAGGTCTTTTATATCTGCTAAGGAAACCCCTCTTCCTATTGTCTCTCTATCCTGAACTGAGTCTGTCTGCCTGGTTTCCAGTTCTTTTCTCTTTCCTCTCTGGCGTGCAGCCCGCCCTGCTGCTGTATAACCAGACGCCTGCCATACTCTCATCAAATGAACATTTTTAAGGTCAGATTCTGCCATGTGACAACTTCCCACTGCATGGGAAGTGGTTACTGTGCATTCCATTCTCCTCTGTGAAGAATGAGCTCTCTTCTCAAGGCAGCAGCTGGTGTACAGAGAGAAGCAGCACCTGACCTGTCTACAGAGATTAGATGAGAACACATGTGCTCTGAACTGGCTGATCCACCCTGAGCCTGCCTCTGTCTCCCAGACTGGAAAGGAGCCATTGCCACCTCTCCACCCACCTTCTATCTCCCAGCATGCATTAGCTAGGGAAAGAAGCACAGGCCCTTCTGCAGCATTCGGGAAGGACATGGAGTGGTATCTCAGGTCGGCCTGACCCCCATGTTCATCTATAAGGGTCTTTTGCAGATGGTGCCCATGGGGCCATAAACAGAAAGCCACTGACTCAGATGCCAATATTTGGGTTTCTCCTCACCATCAAAACATATAATATAAACAAATGAACAAATATTCTTCAGCTCTTGTACTAAGTTTTCCAAGGAGCAAGTGGACCCATAATTCTCAACTCTGGCTGTACATGAAAACCACCTAGCACGTTTCCGTAAGACTATCCCAGCCCCAGACCTCAGGTTGTTGGCAGTAGTTCCCAAGTAAGACTGAGCATTAAAACCCACAGTTGAAGCTGCATTTAAACCTCTGTGTTCCTAGCTAGGATATTGGCCAGCCCTTTACATCCTTGCTTCCATTTTTCTCTCCCCTGCCGAATAGAGAAAATAAAAGTGTTGCTGTCAGCATTAGAAATTTAAAATAGAAGTGGGGTCTAAAAGGTAACACAGCACGGGAGTGCTTACCAGCATTTCCTACAGAAATGTCTCCTGCAGTTATTATTGCATCCAGTGCTTGTGAGGCATGCCAGGCATTGAAAGACCCATAGCAGAGGCCCATGCTGCATGCTGTGAAGTAGGAAACAGGAAGGAACTTCTACAGCAGAGAAGGAAGCAGGCTTCCAGGATGCAGAGCTAACACCCTCACAAACCCTTAAGTCTCCCAAAGACAGAGTTTGTTAGGTATAGTCAGAATGTGCAGAGCCATCTTGCTCTTGGAGCATCAGATGATGGCTGGTTATTTGAAAGGATATGTTGTTGTTGGAGACAGTGATGGTCAAGAGGCTGGAAATAAAGACCAAAGCCAAAGCTTGAAAAACATGTGCCTTTTGCCTGGAGGTAGTTTGAATTGTCTTCTCTAAGCAAACCAGTTTGGTTTTAATAAATGGGGGAAGAAAGGGCTCCACAGATTTGCATTTTAAATGACTAGCTCACCTAGCAAGGAGAGTCAATTCAGAAAATGAATTCCTATGCAGGAATTGCTTAGTCCAGACCCTCTTGCTGTTGTGGAGGTCTAGAGATTAACATTGTAAGCAGGGAGACAGCAGCCTTACAAAGAATGGGCATTGGGTGTCTGGGATTACTGTGGACTCTCAGCCCAGACTGTTGAAGGCTAACTATGATGTCTGTAGTTGAACAGGATCATAGGAGGACAAGTGGTGTTAGGAAAAAAGTAAATTAAGCAATGAATTCTGCTGAATTTGGGGATGGTTTTGGCTGTAGAAGAAGGTATTTAGGTAACAGTGTTCTTTAGTCAGCTAGAAAGGAGACAGAAATCACTGCTTCCCTAGGCCTCACCAGGCTCCCCAGGAAATCTTCCTGCATTTTGGAACCCAGTGAGACATCACACTCCAACCAGCCTCAAGAGCTATTAGAATTGTTTTTAATGTTTGTGTCATTCCTTGGTGACATGTCTCTCATTAAACACCAGTCTACTTGGCAGCATCCAGTGGTCATGGATAACTGGAATTCTTCCTGTCTTGCCTTGAGTTCCTAGGTCTGGAAACTACATAAGTCATTCTTCAAATGGGCATATTCCACTGAACTTTCTCACAAACATCTATCCCAGGTTGGATAATTGGGTTATGGTTCTATTAGCATCATTCACCACAGTGAAAAATGTACACAGGAAGAGAAGAACAATGTTACCAGGTCCCCCACATGTGGACTGCTGCTACATGACCTATGAGTCTATAGGGACCCTCCTAAGAAGGAATGTTTGAATTTCTAGTAACTACTGGGTAAGTTTTTCAGGTATGTACTCTCCAAAGTATTGGGACAAACATTCCTAATAAAAGTGGCTTACTGCTTTTTACCACCAGAGTCACTTGAGAACCTTGAATTTTTATACATTCACTCTGGCAACCCTAAACATAACCTATGTCACATAGTCTCATTTTTGTTGTTTTGAGACAGAATCTCACACCACCTGACCTTGAACTTATTGTATAGCTCAGACTTAGCTTCAGACTTGTGGCAGTCCTCCTGCCTGAAAGGGCCAGGTGCTAAGATTACAAGCATGTGCCACCATGCCCAGCTTCTTGGGCAGGTTTTGTAATGCCTGTTTTTTTGTCTCCTAATGCAGAAAGAATTGACCCCTTTTGCACAGGGAGACCAACCAAATCTGTCTCCTGAGTGATGCTTCTCCAGTCTCCTCCCACAAACACTAGACTCTGCTTTAGTGATTTGCTTTTGTTTTTGTTTTTGTTTTTGTTTTGTTTGTTTTAAAAATCTTTGAAGGGCCTTTGTTTTATCCATTTAATGTACATATCCACCTTTTTAAAAAGATGAATCTGCATTAGTCAGCTTTCCATGTCTGATGACAAATAGTAGAGAAAGATAAACTGAAGTTGAAAACATTGATTTGGGCTTTTGTTTCAATGGTCCTAGACCATGGTTGCTTTGTTCCAATTACCTTTGGGCCTGCGACAGCACAGTCCATCATGGCAGGAGCACATGACACAGGAGTCATGAAGTGTAGGGAGAGACTGGAAGAAGCCAAGAATCTAATTCCCTCTTTAGGGGCACTCCCCCAGTAGCCCAACTTTCTTCTACTAAGCAAAATCTGTTTTATTTGTTTGTTTGTTTTTAGATAGGATCTTAGTGTGAAGCCCTGGCTGGCCTCGAACTCACTATTTAAATCATGTTAGCCTTCAGCTCACAGAGAACCATCTGCCTAAAGTTCGACAAACTCCCAATGGTACCACAGACTGGGTACTAAACCTTTAACCACATGGGCATTTGGTGGTCACTTCTACACCGCAGCAAGTTATCAAAGCACAGAGAAAGATGACAAGGGTTGGTTTTATAATATCACTCATGCAGGTAAACTGGCCTAAAGAAATATGCTTTTTATGTCTTGTGGAAACAATGAATCTGACTGCAGATTTGGGGAAGCTGGATTATAAAACCCTTTCTCACCTAAGCAACCAAAGCTGAGAGCAAAAGAGAAAGGTGAGCTGGGTCAATATTTAGAACACACACACATTGATTTTGCTGATTCGTGGGAATCTTGGGGACATATTGATGGCATCTGGAAATAGCTCTGGGAGCTGATTGTGCTGATCAGATGTGCCTCATCCCTTACCCCAAGGTCCCCAGAGAGACAAATGCTGCAGAGTTGGGAGGGGAGTCTTGTTTCTTATTTATATAGGCCTGCTCTCTCGCATTGAAAAGCAGAAAGCCTGCTTTGTAGTCCTCGGCTAATGCTAAACTAGTCTCCTTTCCTCCTCCTTCGCCTGGAAATATTTCCTCCTTCTGGTCAACCCAGAGGTATGGTGAAACTGGGGAGTTCTTGAGTTATGTTGTAAAAACAACAACAAAGGAACAACAAAAAGTAATCAGGCCTCGTATGCCAAGATAAAAAGACTGCAGTTCTGGCTCTACCCTTGCACATCTGCCACCTATCTGGCAGCCGTTACTGCTCCCTGTGACTACACAGAATTTTAGTTAATCATTCTTAATTACTGTTCTGTTGCTGTGAGGAGACACCATGACATCAATACAATTTTTTTTTGAGACAGGGTTTCTCTGTGTAGCCCTGGCTGTCCTGGAACTCACTCGTAGACCAGGTTGGCCTCGAACTCAGAAATCTGCCTGCCTCTGCCTCCCAAGTGCTGGGTTTAAAGGCATGCGCCACTAAGGCCCAGCTACAATTTTTTAAATGAGTCATTTAATTAGGAACTTGCTTACAGTTTCAGGCAGGTAGGCAAGCAAGGTGCTGGAGCAGTAATTAAAAGCTCATATCTGACCTATAATATGCAGGTGGAGGGAGGGGGAGGAGAAGACTGGTCCTGGCAAAGCCCACTCCCAGTATTGCATCTTCTCCAACAAGGCCACACCTCCTAATGCTTCCCAAACAGTTCCACTAACTGGAGACTAAACATTGAAATAAATATATGAGCTACTAGAAACCATTCTCCCCACCACCTAAGGCATCTCCATAGTTTTTAGATGCCTTGCTGCACAATACAAACAGAAAACCTGTTTTAAAACCGTGTGTCGTTTGGTTAAGCATTTATTCCAGCCTGGTGTTTAAAAGGAAAAGATGGACTAATACAGATGTAGAGGCTCACAGCCATCCATTGAACTGAGTACAGGCTCCTCAATGAAGGAGTTAGAGAAAGGACCAATAGAGCTGAGGGGTTTGCAGCCTCTTAGGACGAACAACAATATGAACTAACTAGTACCCTGAGAGCTCCCAGGGTCTCAACCACCAACCAAGGACTGCACATGGAGGGGTCTGATTGTTCTGGCAGCATGTGTATAGTAGAGGATTGCAAATTCGATCATCAATAGGAAGAGAGGACCTTGGCCCTGTGAAGGTTCTGTGCCCCAGTGTAGGGGAAGGCCAGGGCCAATAAGTGGGAGAGGGTGGGGCGGCAGGCATGGGGAGGAGGGAGGCAACAGGGGTTTGTTTTTGTTTGTTTCTTGTTTTTTGGAGGGGAAACTGGGAAAGGAGAAATTTACGTGTAAATAAAGAAAATATCTAAAAAAAAAAAAGAATTGACAAATGGGACCTCATAAAATTGCTAAGCTTCTGTAAGGCAAAGGACACTGTCAATAGAACAAAATGGCAACCAACAAATAAAAAAAAAGAAAAAAAAAGAAAAAGAAAAATATAAAATAAAATAAAAGGAAGGAAAAGATGCCTACTGTGTTGTTTACATGTGCTGGTGGGACTCAGCCAATAGCCATTGTGCAGGGACTCTCCTGCACAAAAAGTTTCTATCTACTCGAGCTGTGCTGTGAGGTAGCTTCAAATGCAAATAGTTCTGGGGATTTATTCTTAGTAAATAATCCATCAGATAACCTGTACATTCACTGTCATTGATAAATGTGTGTGTGTGTGTGTGTGTGTGTGTGTGTGTGTGTGTGTGTGTGTGTCTGTGTGTTCTGTGAGCTTGTAGTCTTTGGGAAATAATAAAATGGAAAATTCTGTATAGGCAAAGAGGTTGAGAAGCAGCAAACATCAGCAGGCAGTGACTTGAGCAAATCTGATTGCTTAGAGCATTCTGCTATGACACCTCTTATTAGCTCTGTGATTTCAGATAATTTATTAAAGTCCGTGTGCCTCAGTTTCCTCATCTGCAAGATGGAGGTGATGAGGTACTATTATGGGCATTAAATGGTTTGATACCGATGAGCTTTTCTGAGTTCCTGACACAGAGCCTCTCTGTGCGGTGTGTGCATGCACTTTTACATTTGCACCGTCCCAGGTGTAACCAGCAGGTCATGATACTGTCTCCGTGCTTGGTCTGTTTCTGGGTCACACAAAGCAGGTAGAAATATTGGCATTTACCAAAGACAGAGTAAAACTGAATTTTCAGATAAGAAAGAATTTGCTTTAGCTAATCTCTTGAAAGGCAGAGTGCTGTGTCAGATAAGAACATTCTGTAATTAACTTCTCCCACATGCCTGTTACCTGCTCAACATTGTGCTAAACATTTTACTCTTGTAGGTAGGGTTATTTTTCTTGTTTTACATGTGAGGAATTTGAGACTTAAAGAAGCTAAATGTGTATATAAAAACTTGTATAATGGATAAAAGGATCAAAAAAAGCAAATCATGTATGGATATTATACAATTATTTATAGAGACAAATTGCACTCATATATATTTGCGCTGGGCAGTAGTGGTGCATGCCTTTAATCCCAGCACTTGGGAGGCAGAGGCAGGCAGATTTCTGAGTTCGAGGCCAGCCTCATCTACAGAGTGAGTTCCAGGACAGCCAGGGCTACACAGAGAAACCCTGTCTCAAAAAAACAACAAAAGAATTATACTCATATATATTTGTATATGTGTATTATGAAAAGAATATGAAGATATAACAGTGTACTGGGGGAAGATTTTAGAGGTGGTTCTGTGAAAAAGAGTATTTGCTGTGCAATCAAGAAGACTTAAGTTTGAATGTCCAACATTGACATAAAAGCCAGACATAATCAGCCGGACATGATCACGCCTCCATGCCAGCTTTGGGTGAAAGATACAAGAAAATATAGAGGGGAAAGTTCCCTGGCCAGTCACCTAGCTAAAACAAGCTTCAGGGTTAGTGAGAAACCTTGTTTCAAAAAGCAGATGGAGAAGTAGGATGTAGTAGCTCATGCCTTTAATCTTAGCATTTAGGAGGCAAAGGCAGGAAGGCCTATGAGTTTGAGACTAGCCTGGTCTACAGAGCAAGATCCAAGACAGCCGGAACTACATAATAAGACCCTGTCTCACAAAACAAACAGAAGTAGATAAACAGACAGTGATAGAGGAATACACCCAATGCCCTCTTATCTACACATATACACGGATGGGTTCATATGCCCACGCACACATATGTATAACACACACATGCACAGAATATTCACAAGAATGATAAATATCAAACAAGTTGATACTGGAGAGAGAGACAGTTGAGGATTGAGTTAGGGAGGATGCACAGAGGTTCTTCAACATATTCCGTGAAACTTTATTTCTTGTAAATAATGGAATATGAAATGATATTAAAATTTGAAGAAGCCATAGATTCATAATTCTGTTTAAATATTAAAATATTTAGTTCTTTTATAAGGTAGTCATTTCTTAGTGACTTGGAAAGCTACAATACACATTGCTGGCCCACAAAAGACACTCAACAATTCCTCTTATTAAGAATTTTCTCAGCCGGGCGGTGGTGGCGCACGCCTTTAATCCTAGCACTTGGGAGGCGGAGGCAGGCGGAT
>NW_022196900.1:46975038-46980330 GCF_008632895.1 Mastomys coucha | reverse complement strand
AAAAAAAAAAAAAAAAAAAAAAGAATTTTCTCTCCATCCCTAAAAATCTGGGCTGAGAAGCAAAACTTTTGATTTCAGTATTGGAACTATATTAGAAGGGAAGATACAGGATGTCATCTCAGCTGCCCACCTGGAACTAAGAACACCTTGGAAAACAGCCTTGCTCACAGTCAGGCAAACCATCAAGATGAACAAATGCAGCTAAAACAAACATCTGCAGCTGAGCTCTGCTTACACACACAACAAGTTACTGGTCAGAAATAGCATGAGCTTGGTTGGTCTCTATAAGTTTCCTGGGGACTCTTCGGCCTTAGCTTCAGAACATAAGTTAAGAAAAGGCTGGGGGTTAGAGAAATGTCGGAGTCAGGGATAAACAATTCCCCGGATCAATAAGTAAAAATTAAGCTTCTCCTCGCTGTCCTTGAGCACCGTTTTCCTTCTTTCTTCCTTTTTTTTTTTCAGAAGCGATATCAATTTTGTTTGTCACAGTGCAGTTATGGTAATGGAAGGTTGCTATTACTGAATTCTATTATAGTTAGCCATCCTGAGTCCATACATGTTATCTACAGTTAGAATTGACTCAGCTGCTCAGTCCTATGAGGCATAGTGAATATTTTCGCACCAGGGTTAGCAGTTTCCTCTGTTGTAGTCCTAGAAAAGTCAGCAAAGCTGGTTTACTTTTATGTATATTTTGCACCTATTTTAAAGTTACTTAGAAATCTGAGGAGTAGAGACATAAAATTTATGCTTCACAGACTTGTGCCTGCCTTTGTAGAAGGTATTGCACTGTAACAGAGTCCACTCCTTTATTCAAAAGAAGAAAGACTGAACGAAAAACATATTACAGAGGGTAGGATTGTGGCATTGTGGTTGATTTTTTTCTTTGATCTTTTCTGTATTTCCTAGCTTTTCTGCAACTAATATAGCTGATTATTACAAGTAATTTTTATTTTTAGTATTCTTGAAGACTTTCTTATTCATTCAGTCTCCTTCCCCAAATTTTCCCAGATCCAACCTTCCTCACACACCCAACTCTGGGTCCTTTAAAATAAAAAAGCTAGACCAATTCATGCTGCCCAAATACTCTTGGATGTATAGGCACCTAGAGTATGATCAGTTTACCAGAGGCCACAGTCTTAGAAAACACTCTCTCCAAGAAGCTAACTGTCACCAATAGCTACAAGGCTAGGGGTAAGATTGTATGCCTGACTCCCGTTACCATGGTAGAATTTGTTCTGACTTGGGCTTTCACAGGCCTTGTGGACTCAACTGCTGTGAATTCTTTGCACAGCCATTCTGCTTGGTTCAGAAGACACTGTTTCTTTGTAGTAATCTACCACCTCTCATTCCCATACTTGCCCCACCTACCCCACCCCACCACAGCCAACACACACACACACACACACACGCACATGCACACACACACACACACACACACACACACACACACACACACACAAACACACACACACATTCCAGAAATGATCCCTAAGTCTTGGAAGGAAGGGATATATATAAGTGTTTGATTTAGTGCTGAACATTCTGCAGTCTCTTTCTCTGCATCTTGGCCAGTTGTGGTCTCTGTTAATCGCCATCCATGGGAAATACAAAGATTCTCAGATGAGAGTTGAGACATGTATTGATCTACGGATATAACAGTAAGTCATTGGGAATCTGATACTGACCTGGAAGCTTCATCCCTACTAGCTAGCTTTTGTAGTTCTGGGAGGGACTCTGGAGGAGAAGAGTAAGTATCAACCCTGTAAACTACGATACCAACCAGCTTGGCAAAACATGCCTACTTATGCAGTAGTAACACCAATGTCGTGGTAGTAACCATTTACTTTTTGACCAGCTTTAAGTCCCACTCCACAAGATGAAACTCACACATGTCACCATTATCTGGTAAAGACCCTATGGATAGATAGTTCCTAGGTCCTAGAAGAGAACCTTCTAATGTTACTCTGCTAAATGAATATATTTTTTAATACTGTTGCCCAAAGACTGAAGGGAAGAAAAGGCTATGATTATTTATATCAGGAAGCCAGACAGATACTAACTCTGACACACCTCTTTCTACTGATGTTCACATTTCCAAGATTGTCAGAATGAGGATTACTTTCCTAACATGCAAAATTCTTATACGTAAAAGTTAGTTGATAAAATGTGAAAAACCTAAGAATAAAAAATATTTCATCTACAATAAAACCTTCCCCCAGGATATAGAAGAGGGAATTGAAGTTGTACAAGCAAGATACAAGTGATAGATTAACTCCCCCTCTTATATTTCTTTAGGCAGGCATAGAGGGCAATGGACTTCAGACTTGTAATCATCAAAAGTACTGGGAGAGCTTGTTAGGCATAGTCAACCCTGGGAGTTATATTTAATAGGTCTTGGGAAGGGCACAAGATTATGTATTTCTAGCAATGCCCCATCTCCTATTCAAGAACCATTGTTTGAAGGATGTACAGAGACATATGCATGCACAGTTATTTCAGGGCATTGGTTATTTCAGACCTTTGTGGTGACCTTGGAATGTACACATCCAGTAGAATGGAAGGGTTGTTAAAAATGGCTGAGGAGAGAACTCTAGCCATGGAAAAGATGGCAACAGTTTCAGGCTAGATCCCAGGCACACATGAGTAAAATCTCACCATATTCGAGTGGGAAGCTGACATAAGTGAGTTTTTAGGCAAAAGAGGAAATGCTTGGTGGGAGCCCATGAGGTATTCATTTCACCCACACACCTTATTGCTCAGTCTTCTAAGTCTGTAACCAGCATTTGAGAGTTTTCCAGTTTTCATATGGAAATCCAGGTTTCTTTCTGGTTTTGGAAAATCTACTGTGGCAACTTGAGATCTGAATTCCCCACATGACAGCAAGTGAGCAGAGACAAGACTGGATGTTCCTTTTACCTGAAGCATTTATTCTTGAGCTAACCTGCCCACAGCTCATCCTTCCCTCCTAGACATAACCAACAGATCTCTGTGTGCCTGTGTGTTTACACCAAAGTCAACACTGTTTGAGATGTAGCTACATCATGAATCGGGCAGCAAGAGCAGAAAGGTATGGACTCAACACAAGCATAAATGTTGACTTTGGGAAGAAACAAGAACAGTTATTTCTGCCATGTGCCAGGGGTAAAGAATGGACTGGCTTGGACCAAAGATGGTAACCTTCAACTTCTCAGCACAAATAAGACTTCTTGTTAACTTGAGGGAAGAGGGCTTTAGTCCTGGGAAACAGACAAGGAATTTGCTCTAGTTGCTGAAAAATATGTTGAGGAGTTAATTGAGTATACTAAAAACATCACAAAGCAGGTCTCTTAGTTCATTTGCAGTAAGAGTATGAGGTTTTCTGCTACAGCAGCAAAGTGCATAGGTAGAAGCAGTGAACTGAGACTGAGAACTCGCCAAATAAAGAGATCCATCCATGTGTAGAATTTCTGTTGTACCAAGAATTCCATCTAACTGATTATGGTTTTTGAATTATGAAAGTAATGTGCCTTGAGATAAATAGAACAAGAAGACCTGACTATAATTTTATTATATAATTAATTTTATTGTATAATTTTAGATCTCTCTCTCTCTTTCTCTCTCCCTCCCTGTGTGTATGTGTGTGTGTATGTATGTGTGTGTGTGCGTATGTGTGTGTGTATACGTGTGTGTGTATATGTGTATGTGTGTGTATATGTATGTGTGTGTGTGCATATGTATGTGTGTGTATATGGGTGTGTATATGTGTGTATGTGTGTGTGTGTGTATGTGTGTATGGTGCATGGGTTACTTTGGCATGTATGTGAGTGCACATATGTATGCATGTGTGTGGAGACCAGGGATTGATGTCAAAGATCATCTTCCATTGCTTTTCTTCCTTACTCATTTAGGTAGGCTTTCTTAGGCAAATCCAAACTTGATGGCACCACTAGGTCTGGTCTTGCTGTGCATCTTGCTCTGGGATCCCTGTATCTGTCTCCTGGGACTGGGATAGCAGATGGGCTATTCTGCCCACTTGGAGTTTACATGAGTGTCTGGGGATCCAGACTCAGGCCCTCAACCTTACAAAGCAAGTGCTTTACCAACACCCCAGCCATCTCCCCAACCCCTTATTGGTAGATACTTTTAAAAAGAGTAGCATTTAAACAATTTCCCTAGCAGATAATTCAGCAAAAACTGTGATGGATGTGGAATCACGGACTCTTTCTTAATGCCATCTCAACTTCAAGGAAATTGATCTATACACACTTCTGCCCAGCCTCTGTGGCTAACATATCTTGTCTTCTGTCTGACAACAAGAGCAAAGCTTGAGAAATGCCACCAAAGGGAAACATTTCACTCTTCACCGTTAAACTTGTAGCACAGTGAACGATGGTTGTTTTAAAAATTCAAGGAATTAGGCCTGCAGTGTTTTAAATAGTTTCCAAAAAAAAAAAAAAAAAAAAAAAAAAAAAAAAGCAGCCTACAAAAATCCTGTATAATTTATCAGGTGAATTTCAAATGAGAGCTTGATTGAGCTGACTTTGAACAGAAGCGATAAACCGATTGACCTCGCGATGTAACCTCAGCAGTAATTGTCCGGCCCTAACTGCTTCCTCAGCAGAGGCTTTCAGTGCTGGCTCCTGCGTGTGAAATGCGACTTTTTGCAAGCTATGACTTTGTAAAAGAGGTGTTAAATACAGAATTCCTTTGTTTCTCAAAAGAATGGAGTTGTGACCTGTTTTTCCCTAGAAAAACAGACCACTAAAATCTTTTAGTCAAAAGAATTTTTTTTAAAGAAGAAAAGGTAGCAATAGAAAGAAAGAGGTTGCTTAATCTGTAGGAGTGCCATGGGAGTTCACCAAGGCCACACCTCTGAAACTGCTCTTAGAGGGGGATATCAATAGCCTCTGTTGTTAGTTAGAGTGTCAGAGGTGGCTGCATTCCCGATTCTGTTCAGAAAGATTTTTTTTTCTAAACAATTGACAGTGTGTCTATTTATGATCCAATGAAAACAAAAAAGCAAAATCCCTCCATGTTCCCAGCTAAGGACCATGCATCTGGTTGAGAAGGCTCCGGTGGAATGTTGTACAATGGAGGACCTCATGTCCTGTCTCCAAGCCCTTAGAAAAGATGGAACACCGAGAGCATACAGTCAACATCGAAGAGCTGAGCTGCCAATCTCTTGTCTTTCATTCTATGTTAGTCTAATCCAGGTGAATTCATTATCACTTATTGAATTTTTTCCCTGGAGGGATAATACCTGCCCATCTTTCCGAAGTATACTGTGACTCAATTCCCAATGTGAGGGTTTTT
>NW_022196900.1:46958144-46975028 GCF_008632895.1 Mastomys coucha | reverse complement strand
GCTCTGCGCAGTATTCACTCATGCCCTATGCAACTTTCTGCTCACCCAATTGTAAATTCAGCAACTCTCTTAAAAACTCCCATATATTAAGTGGCATTGGAGCTTTAAAGGGAACTATTTGAAGATGGATGTCAAAGTCATACCTGATCAGTTTCATTGGCAGTGAGAAGCTTTATGGGAAATAGTATAAACATTTGAGAGATGTGAGGCTTTTGGCTCAGGTTGTGTACATTCTACAAACTATGCTAACTATGGTATTATTTAAGCTTAATGGCTTACTTTTAGTAGTTGGGTATTACAATGCTAGTTGAGATAGCTGAATTTTCAAACATGGAAAATTGTTCTGGGTACCTTGAATGGGAGCAGGGCTGAGTAAAATAAAGAGGGTGTTGACTTTTTATGCAGATGTAATCCCAATATAAGAAGATAATCAATAACTCGGTGTCAAATCTCGAGAACAGCAAGCAAGAACAGAGTGTAACTCTTGAAGGTCTTGTCAGTCTGGATCTAATTAGGAGGCGGAAATTACACCTGCTATTTCAGCAAGCCAGCCTTCCCATAAAGAACTGTTAACTAGGTAGAGAGCTGTTAATTATCTCAAGTGAAAGGGAACTTTTTTAAGGTACCTGGAGATAAAATTGCAGGAAGCAGCTGCCACTCTAGGCACTGGCGAAACAAAAGGAAGGCACTAGAATTATTAAAATCGAGAAACCCAGAGGAGGCAGTGGCTCCTGGAGCTAGTGTTTAGAGCACGAAGTGATAAAACCAGTCCCATGAGTGTTGAAAATGTGTGCACGGGATCCAGCTGCTGTAGAGAGATGCTGTCAGCCCTGGGGTGAAACAGAAAGGATCTGGAAACAGGAAATGCACAGAAAGTAACAAGGCACAGAACCAACCCCATCTTCCTGCTTCCCCTTATAGGCTTCTGCTCTTCTCAAGCATCCCATTTTTAGAAGAACCAGAAGGCCAGATGGGAAAAGGAAAGGAAATTTGCAGAGTCCCCTCTCCAGTGTCACAAAGCAAGAATCGAGGGCAGGTTGAGAGCCCAGAGGTACTTAGTGTCAAGGCACAGAAGCCTTCAGTCAGGAGGCGAACCTGTGAGTTCCCACAGGGAAGTGAGGCAGATCGAACAGCCTATAGACTGTAGCCACTTAATTGTTGTCCCTAAATGACAATTTTAACAGCATTTATTTACCTTCAAATAAAGCCAGTAAAACTGATTTGAAAGAAGAAAGCTGTACAATCATCACACAGCTAATGTAGGACTCAACAAATAAGCTGTTGTTGTTGTTTGTTGTTTGTTGTACAAAAAGCAGAATGAACTCCCGGACAGCCATAAGTATTTGTCACTCTGTGTCACCGCACTATCTCCATGTCCCTCTCGGCACCCTATTGAACTGTCACTATTAAACAATTCATTGTGCTTAATTGCCACTTGATGAATTTTTACAAAGCAGAGGGCTCCTGTAAATCTCAGCTTAGATCCAAACAGGATACTGCAAACACTGGAAGCCTCCCTTAGAGAGCTCCCTTGGGTCTCTTGACTCTTGTTCAGCGGAGAGGCCCCTTTTGCCAGTTCTGAACTTCATGTGTATAGACAGACAACATGTGCTTTTAAAAGTCCCTCTTCAGATTTTTATTCTTAAATCCTCTGCTTTATTGTTTCTCATTGTACATGACACTGGATTATGTCAGTACATTTTCATGTGAGTATGGCTTCCTCCCCCATGCTCCTCTCCCCCTCCTTCGCTGCTCCCCTCCCCAGGAGTTCCATTCGGCCCCATGACAGCTTCACCTCTACTTTCATGTCATCTAGACACATATGGTTTTTATGGGTCTGTATAAAAGTTTAGGACCCACATGAGAGGAAAACGCAATCTCTGTCCTTCTCAGACTGAGTTAATTTGTTTACTGTGACTCTCTCCAGCTCCACACATTTTCCCGAAAGCAGTGCAACTTTGTTCTTTATGGCTAAAATAATTCCGTTGTGTAAATATACCTCATCTTCTTTATGCCTCCCATCCTCCGTTGATGATTCTGTGAGTTAGATGTTATGGACAGCACTATGATAAACTTGGGTATACGTTGGAATCTCGCTTGCTTTTTGAGGAACACTATAGCAACCCCATACTTGCTTAGTTCACACTTCCTCCAGCAGTGTATAAGGGTTTGCTTTTGTCTGCAGGCATACTCACAAGTATTTGCTGTTTTCTTTTTTTTCTTGAATATTTTCTTTATTTACATTTCATACGTTTTCCCCTTTCCAGTTCTCCCCATTGGAAATCCCCATCCCATCCCCTCCCCTGCCTCTATGAGGGTGCTCCCCCACCCACCCACTCCCATGCTCCCACCCTGGCATTCCCCTACACTGGGGAATTGAAGACCCTCAGGCCCAAGGGCCTCTCCTCCCACTGATGTCCAACAAGGCCATCTTCTGCCACATATGTGGCCAGCGCCATGGGTTTCTTGATGACTGCCATTCTGATGGGCAAGCAGAATCTCACTATGGTTTTGATTTGCATTTCTATAATGGCTAGTGAGGCCAAACTTTCCTTTTTCATTTGTTTATTGGCCACTTGAAGATACCATTTCTTAGAAATGTTTTGCTCTTTTCATTAGCCAACTTACTGACTGGGTTGTTTGATTTTAATAGTTTTAATCTTTTATGCATTCTAAATATCATCTTATGTCAGATATGTGACTAGTAGAAGCTTTCTCCCATTCCATAGGTGATCTCTCCACTCATTTCCTTTGTTGTATAGAAGGTCTCTAAGTTAACAATGTTGGAACCCAGATGCTCTGGATACAGTTGCAGTTTCTCACAGAAGCTGTGAAGAGCTGACAGGTCACATCCAGCCTTTCTCCTCTATGGCTCTTCAAGAGCCAAATCTTTCCCACCCCCAGTCCTTAGAATTGTCCTTTCCTGTAGCAAAGCCCTAAATAGAAAACACTACAGGCAGACCAGTGTCATATTGCACACTAACTAGATCTAGCCTCTTATCCAGGAATGTCCTTGGAGCTATTAGAAGATAAATATCCCTGTCTCATTTAGATGCTGTCCACTAACCATGGACCCCTTTCTTCTACCCCAACACCCACCCCTTCTGTTTTTCCTGGGCTGCCTGGGGCTTTCCTTCCAACCCCTTTGCTTGACAGTGGATCCATTTCTGTCTCTGTCTTGAACCCCATCTTTTGAACTTAAGAACCTAACACATTTGTCAGTTGTTGCTACTATTTCTAGACTTCCTTGAGTCTTATTCAGAAAGTCCTTACCTATATACATATCTTGATGTATTTTCCCTAGTTTTCCCTGTGACAGGTTCAGGATCTTGGGTCTTACACTGAAGTCTTTGATCCATTTTAGTTAGTCTTCATACAGGTAAGAGAAAGGAATCTAATTTAATTTCTCCTTCATGTTCTTATTTAAATTGAACAACATTATTGATGAAGTCTACCCATACTGCTGCATGTAGCTGTATTTTATTTCTCTTCACTGTCCTGTAGTAGTGTACCATGGGAGTATCCCTGTTTTCTCCACTTTTTGTTCCAAGGATATATAGTTGTGTTGTTTCCAGCCTTTGGCTATTACAGTAAACAATACAACTGGACATACATATCTCCTAGTATATTTTTGTCTATGTTTCTGTTGAGAATGTGTCGAAAATAGGGTGTAGGATATGGATGTGTTCAACTTTAATAAATATTGACTTTGAATTTTGAAAGTAATTCAATCAGTTTAGTTCTAGTTGCTTCACGTATCAATATTTGATGTTGTCTCTACTCTTTATTTTAGCTGTTCTATGAGGTATGTCATATATTATTCTTGCTTTAATTTGCATTCCCTTAATGAGTATATTTTCTGATGGATGCTTAACTTAGTAACTTAATGTATTTGTAAAGTGTTCAATTGATATTTTTCTTGTTGATTTGTGTTTGATTGTTCAGAAAATGATTTTTTTTTGGTTGGACAAGAACTCTACAGATATTTTCTCCCACTGTAACTTAACTTTTCATTCTCTTTGATGGTATTTTTATAATAAAATCTATAATTTTAGTGTAATTCAATATATTGAACTTCTTTGTAGTTAGTTCTTCTTTAATGTTATTTAGAGTGAGCCTTTTGCCTTTTTCATTTGGTCTGTATTCTACCTGATGGTAAACTTTGTGAAGTGAGGTAGATTGACCAACCAATGTGTTTTGGAAAAAATAACTTTTTCTCACTGTGACTTTCTTCCTTGTCATAAATTGATAGTGTGGACAGGAATCTGTTTTTGGTTTCCTAAGTTATACATGATATCCCTGTGTAGATAGCACGCTATTTTAATTGTAGTAGAAGGTGGAATATCTGGTAGTGAAAATTCTTTTTTATGTATTTTATTTATTTGCATTTCATGTGTATGAGTGTTTTGCCTGCACTTATGTCTTTGTACCACATTCAAGCAATGTCCTTGGAGTCTAGAAAGCTTCAGATCCTCTGGACTTGGAGTTATGGACAGTTGTAGGCCACTGTGTAGATGCTAAGAATCGAACCTGGGTTTTCTGAAAGGACAAGTGCTCTTGACCAGCATCCATCTTCTCTCCAACCCCTAGTACACGTTCATAAGCTGTTTCCTTCATAGTGCTCTCAGCCTTTTAAAATTTTTACATACACTTTAAGTTCGCTTGTCAATTTTCAGATTACCTGGTAGTTTTAATTAGGATTAGATTCAGCCTACAGTTTGTTCAGAAATGGCTTCCTTACAACATAGACTCACTCTGATCATGAGTATTTTGTGCCCTTTCTTTGATCTAAATAGCTTTTTCTTTGAATCAAGGCAAGTCTCTGCAGAATCCATGTAAATTATAAGGTTTATTTTTCTAGGCAAATATTTCATGTTCTCTTAAGTGGAATCATTTTATATTTTATGTTTTATTATTATGTGGGAATTGGTTTGCTAATCTATGCTAATGCAAATGACATATTTGGAGATAACTGTGTTTTTTCCTCTGAACAGATAATCATACTGGCTACCAATTTTGACATTGTCTTTATTTGTATCTTTCTGACTCTTATGCCTTCCACTTCTTTTTCTTGCCTTCTTGCATTGATTAAAATCACTATTGCACAGGGCAGTGGTGGCACACTGCTTTAATCCCAGCACTTGGGAGGCAGAGGCAGACAGATTTCTGAGTTTGAGGCTAGTCTGGTCTACAGAGTGAATTCCAGAACAGCCAGTGCTACAGAGAAACCTTGTCTTGAAAAAACAAAACAAAAATCACTATTGCTTTTAGACCATCATAAGTACACACTGGATGTGTGTACTCTCGCTTGAAATCTGTCACAATAAGTGATCACTGTTTACTCTAATATCAACATACTCCCCAGAAAAGCAGGTCTCCACATCCCTCAGCCTGCATCTTTGAAACAGAAGCAAGCTTAATTTTTACAAAACTCTAATTAGTAAAATTTTCAAAAACCAAATTTAAAGTGACAGATCTACTTAATTTTTTACTTGAAAATTTGAGACTTACTAATTATTGGTATTATTCTTTTTATTTTAACATGCAGTAGTGAATCATTTTGAAAAAAATTCCCTTTTTAAATCAGCAAAAATAGACTTTTATATCTTTTTAATGAACTATATTAAAACTTATTCATCCCAAAAGAAAACCTACAGAATCAGCTAACCTGGACTCATAGGAGCTCACAGAGACTTAACTGACATTCAGGGAGCCTACATGGGACTGACCTAGGCCCTCTGCATTTGTTACAGTTGTGTAGCTTGATCTTCTTATGGGGCTCCTGACGGGGAGCAGGGCCTGTCTCTGACTCTTTTGCCAACTTTTAGGACCCTTTTTTTTCATACTAGATTGCCTCCTCCAGCTTTATCATGAGGGGAGCTGCCTAGTCTCACTGTACCTTGATATGCCATGTTTGGTTGATATCCATGGGAGGCCTGCCCTTTTCTGTAGAGAGACAAGGAGTGGGTAGGAGGGCAGATGAGAACTGGGAGGACTGAGAGGAAAAGAGGGAAGGGAAACTTCAGTTGGGATGTAAATAATAATAGTAGTAGTAGTAAAAACCTTATTCATCTTGAGGGCAATTAGTGTTACTTTTATCTTTTAAATTGTTACTATCAAAATATATCAGCTGGATGAAAATCTCTCAACAAGATGAAAAGATTACCAATATGAAGGTATTAAAAAATTTAATACATATGTAATCATTGATGACTTAGTCTCTCTTAATTTTTTAACCTACTCAAACATGTGCAGTCCAACAACAGCACATCTGGATATGCACCATAATAGTTAAATACAATCATCTTTGATACCCTGGCATCTTTGATATTTTTTAGTCATGTGTTAGTGATAGTTTCGTATTTTCTCTTTTGGCCCAGGTCTATTCATTCATCAATGTAGAAAGGAAGAGCATATCTTGACAGTGTCTTAGCCTGATTTATTATGCTAACACATTTAGGTATGTGGAACACAGAACTCCATTTGTCTTGCTGTTTTCACAAATCAGTAAATCTGACAAAGACCTTGGTTCAAAGTTGCAAAAAAGAAAAGGCATTGGGCACCTTGTTCAGCATATGATTCAAATAAGTCTTTGGCTATTTCAGCTCTGGCTTTTTACGCTCTTCCTGTCTCCTTCTAGAAGGCCTCACTCTGCTTTTAGATTAGCTTATTTCTCCACTCAGTTGTTTATTTCTGCTGTATCTATCTTGACACTATGTTGTCAGATTTTTTATAAATTGGGAATCTTATAATGATAAGAAAAGGTAGTCACGCTATAACCGGGGTGCAGTGGCCCTCCTCACTGTAATAATTACTCTGGCTTTAAAGCTGAGCTTCTTTTTGTGGTTTGCTTTTGAAATTGTACTTTAGTTACATTTCTCTCTTCCCTCCCCTCCCCCAAACCCTTCAATAGACCCCTCCCCTCTCTCTTTCATTGTATTCAGTATGTATTTCTATAGACATATATACATAAATATACATATACACCCGTATACATAAATATAACCCGTTGGGTTATATAATGTTACTTGTATACTTGTATGTCCAAGGCTGACTATTGAGTACTGGACAACCTGTGTGCTCTCCCCTGGTCAGGACTGTCTCACCATTCACAGCTTTACTCAGTCACTAGTAGTCCTTTGTGTATTTTTCCCCCATCCAGTTTAGTATGTTTATTGGTACCACCTTTGTCCAGTTCATGTTTGGACAGTGATGTTGGTGAGACTTTAACTGGTATGTCTTTTGATGCTAGAAGGAGACACAATCTCACAGCAAACTCCCTAATCCTTTGGCCCTTACAATCTTTCCACACCTTCTTCTACAACCCACACCTGCGCCTTAGATGTAGTAGTGCTTTGTAGATGTGTCCATTGGGACTGGCCTCCATAACTCTGCATTTGGATTAATTGTAGCTTTTCAGTGATGGTGACATCTTCATCTGTTGCGGAGAGTGTTTTGATAAGGGGTGAAGACTGTACTTACCTATGGGTATAAGGATAAATGTTTATAGATTGTGGTTAAGGTTTATGCTGGTTTAGTAAATTAGTAGTTCTAGATTCTCCTTCAGTAACGGTGATTTCATTGGCACTGAGAAGTTAGGGTTCCAGTATCAGGCCTGGTATCTGTCTTGTTAAGTAGGTCTTAAGTCTTCAGCCAGATTAGGTTACTACCAAGTTTGTGTTGCCACTACCATACCTGTAGGGATTTTGGGCTATGCTATACTGATCATTGAGGTAGTTCACAGTAAGCCAGGCTTTTTTTTTCTTAATGTTTGTCTGAAAATTTCTACTGTTTATTTCCATTATTTCATATTTAAAATGTCTCTTACAATCTGTAGGTGGTTAGATTCTGTTTGCAACCTGTTGCTTAAAATAATTTTCTTTAAATAAAATATTTAGTCTACCCCAATCTGATATAATTATGGGTAATTTTGGTGTTTAAATACATTATCTTATTTTCTATGTGTCTGGGTTCTATCTCTTCTTGTGCTTTCTGTTTTTTCATTGACCCAAATATTACATTTTGTTTCTTTCTACTAAGACCATAGAAAAGGGTCTAGGGTAATTTCTCAGTGTGTAAAGTGCTTGCCATGCAAATGTGAGAATCCATGCTCAAGTCTTCATGTAAAAGCCAAGAGGAGCAATGGACCTCTCAGTGCTCCTAAGGCAAAATGAGAGGTAGACACAGGAGAGCCCTTGAAGTTCCTGAACCAGCCTGGCATCTACACTGCAGTGGCAGCCAACAACACCAATAGATAGATGGCTAGATGGATAGACAGATAGACGGATAGACGGGTAGACAGATAGATAGACGGATGGATGGAACCCTTGCTTCAAACAAGGTTGAAGGTGAGAACCAATATCCAAGACTTTCCTCCTATTTCTATACGTGGCTGTCATTCACACATTCATAAACACACATGAAATACATGATGCATGTTCAGTGTACTAGACAACATAGTTACCATCTTCTGGTAGCATGTATTAAAACACTATAGACTATTTTGATCCCTTATGGTCCCCTCTATTCTTCATGGTGCTGTTGTCACACCTTAATTCTAATGGATTCCGATGGCACCTTGGCATGGCTTAAACTATCCTATCTTCTGACTACATGCCTACTTCTTCTGCAGAGAGCTCTGCTAGCACCATCCGAATGAAAGCATCCTCTCTGGACCCTTTTCTTTTCCATTTCCTCATTTTTCTGTTTGTTTTCCTCCCTGAGCTTCATGCATGATGTGGCAGTATGCTTGTGTTTTGGTCTGGGTTTTGCACTAAGTTTCCCAAGGGTAGAACTGTGTCTGCCTTGTTGGCACTTGATAAACATGTTTAATCAGAGCAATGGATAAAAGATGCCAAAGGACAAAACCACCAGCCCTCATAGCATTAGATGTTTGATCCACCAACCATAGGATTTTAATGTCAAGAACATTTGGGACAGACGTGGCGATCATTGCATTAATAGCTAAGTGTGCAGATCCCCCTGTGCACATTTCTTTTTCATTTGTTCACTACTTCCTGAATTCCTGTGCACATTGGGGTGCTGGTCAAGGTGCCCACCTAGATGCCATGCTGCCAAACAAGATGCCATGCTGCACAGCATCTGCAATAGCAGCCTTCTCCATGGGATCCTGAAGCAATCACACTGAAAACAGTTCCTGGCTGGAGGGGCGGGGGATGGGTGGGAGCTGGATGGCTAAAACAAGATTGGAATGCAGAAGGATTGGAATGAAGACAATCCCATTGTCCATGAAGCATTCCTGGGCTGAAGGAAGTTGAGAAGAGCTTTGAGCCCAATGTCTCCAGAGCAGCAGCAATGAGAGAGTGAAAAGATCCCCAGGGGTATTCACACATACAGATTCCAAGAGCTGACGCTTAATATTCTACACTCGAAGACCTGGATTTATAATTCCCTGTTACATTCATTCTTAACGTTTAGAAACCCAAGACCACCATGCCTGGAATTTGGGGCCAGGATCCAGGGCAAATAGCATCTCAGATACCCAGTGTTTACTTGAGACTATATTAGCCTTTAAGGCAAAATATCAACAAATGAAAATTTTTTTGACATAAATTAATACTGAGTTTATTTCTTCTAAGATGGAATCACACTTAATTGAATTACTAAACTTTTTCAAAGCAAATTAGGGGGGGGGAGGTTACTGCACTTAGATAAAGTAGTTTCTGATTGGTTGAAACACAAGGGAGGTTTCTTCATTAAAGCACTTGGGAAAAGGGGTGATGAGCAACTGCCATTCCGCTATGCACACACTCTACAAGGGAAGTTACCAGCTGTACCAGGGGCGGGTACCATGCAGTCACCTCACAGTGACACCACAACACTGGCTTAGAAGAACACCTCAAGCTCGTTTCAGCACTCAGGCGGCAGTGGGAGGCCATTACCTCAGCACAAGGTTCTCTTCCAGTACATCTGCATGTTTTCAGTCAACTGCAGTCTCTAATAAAATTAAGTTAATAGCCAGGAAGTTAAGTTTCTTTGGAAACTATAGGCACTATGGGGAAAAAGCTTAAGACAGCAGGGATCCTCAAAAAAGTGAGAGCAAAACTACCAGTCACAGGGCTGGAGACACCACTTGGTGACTTACTGTTCTCCCCTGGAACTGAAGTCTGATTCCCAGCACCCACAGGCATCCCACAACCACCATAACTACAACTGCAGGGTACGTACTGCCTTCTGACTCCCTCGGGCACTTGCACACGTGCAATTCACATAAAACTCATCCAGGTTTCCATGCAATACATATAAGTCGCAGCTTAGGATGTGTCCTGTCTTCATTTGAGCTCACAAACCAAGTTGCCTATGCAGTTAGTTGTTGCATCCCCAAATACTTCTCCCTGGGTTTTACCCAGCTTTGAAATAATCAAACAAAAGGGGCACAAGCTAATTCCTAATCTTTACTCGCAAAATGACAGTTGAAATTCTGAGGTATTTTCTTGTTGTCGTTTCAAACAGTGAGGCTGTATTATTTTTACCTTTTCAGCTCTCAGAATTCCCTCCAGCCTCACAGGCAGATGGGAGGACAGCTTGCCCTACAATAGCAAATGACCCTGCCTGCCAGAGTCTGTGTTTCGAGGTCTACCCTGAGACAGCCAGGCATGGGTCCTGCATAACAAATGTGAATGGAAAGCGGCTGAGAGAAAAGACCCAGAACAGCTGTATGGAAGAGGTATCCCTCAAGTCGGTGTTAGGATTATACCTTAATACATACCTCACACTGTTGAAGCCTTATTAAGAGCTGCCAGCCCTGGTGGAATTGTACGGATAGGTGTCCTCTGCTGTGTAACAGCCAGTTATTTCTAGCATTTCTGCAAGGAGTGGTCTCAGGGTACTGTGCCAATCCAAGCTACACTTAATTGGAGTGTGTAGAAATTATTCTCATGACCCCTGCCTTATATGATGACCAGCAAGGCTCAACCACTTGAACTCTTTGGGGAGCAGATATATTTGGGTGCTCACAAGGATTGGGGTCTAGATTGGGTGTAATAAGCTGTCTGAACCTGTCCTTTTCTGGGTATGTATAAAAAGGTTGCGGTGTGTGTCACTTACACACTTGTGGTTTGCCAGTACTATCATGGTGCTTTTGTTCTGTTCCCCAGTCCTCACTGTCCTCATAGATACGGTTCTATCCGTTACACAGATCATGGAGAGCATCCACAGAAGTAGCTAAAAAAACTGTTCCCAAGGTGCCCATTGCAAAATTAGGCATCCTAGCCCAGTCACTTGAGACCATTTACATCACAGCTCAGTCTCTCTTACTGTTACTCACTGAGTATTTGAACCGCTCCTCTTTCTCTGCAAGCACTTCGGCAACTGAGTTTCCCGTCTCTGCATTTGGGATGAAGCTCATATAGGGAACGTGCTTCATTTCTGTATTATTCAAACCACGTAAAGTTGTAGCTTTCTTCTCAGTAATTCTCCCTTTTCTCTTTTGACACAAAGACTGTAGAATGTCCAGACAATCCTTTTAGCTGGAGGGTACTGTCCTTTAGTTTCACTTTTTGTTCTTTATAGTGTGTGAGTGTGAGAGAGAGGCTAGAAAAGGGTGTCAGACCCTTTGGAGCTAGAGCTAAAGTCAGTTGTGAACTACCTGACATGGGCAAATGCTCTTAATTGCTAAGCCATCTCTCTAGCCTCCATAGATTTCCATTGAGTATACAGAGTAGCCAAGCATTTTGTATCCACTATGTCAAAACTGAAATCACTTTTATTTAAATGGACTGAGGACAACAATGTATGTTCATTGCTGTTTTCAGTAACAATTTTATTATGGCTATTAACTAGCATGACAATATACTTTTATGAACTCCTTAGAGTAGATTTTTAATATATTACTAAACATAATTGCAACACATGAATAATATAGCATTTTTATTAGATATTTTCTTTATTTACACGTAAATTTCTCCTTTCCCAGTTTACCCTCCAAAAAACAAAGAAACAAACAAAAACAACAAAAACAAACCCCTATTGCCTCCCCCCTCTCCATGCCTGCCACCCCACCCTCTCCCACTTATTGGCCCTGGCATTCTCCTACACTGGGGCACAGAACCTTCACAGGGCTGAGGTCCTCTCCTCCTATTGATGATCGAATTTGCAATCCTCTACTATACACATGCTGCCAGAACAATCAGACCCCTCCATGTGCAGTCCTTGGTTAGTGGTTGAGACCCTGGGAGCTCTGAAGGTACTAGTTAGTTCATATTGTTGTTCGTCCTAAGGGGCTGCAAACCCCTCAGCTCCATTGGTCCTTTCTCTAATTCCTTCATTGAGGACCCTGTACTCAGTTCAATGGATGGCTGTGAGCCTCTACATCTGTACAATATAGCATTTATTGTGTTAATTCTGTGTGTATGGACAGCGTTCACAGCAGTTGCCAAGCAGACTGAGGACAGTCAGATCACACAGGTTCCACTGATATGATAGGGTATGGCACAAACTATAGTGTGGCTGCCTGAAGCCATCTACTTAGTGTCAGCTCTGTATTGGCTGTGTAACAGAGGTGTGTGTGCAAGCTTTGGCCATTACACCAAAATACCACAGCCTGGGTATCTTAAGCACCACAAGTTTACTTACTTCTAATGGTTCTGTATCTTGAAGTCCAAGGTTGAGCTACAGTGATTCTTGGTTTTTTGGTTTTGTTTTGGGTTTTGGGGTTTTTTTTTTTTTGGTTGTTTCTTTTGTTTTGTTTTGTTTTGTTTTGTTTTACAGGATGGTAAAAGGCTACTTCATTTCAACTAGAGGGAGGGAGGGAGGGAAAGAGAGGGAGGGGAATGTTTCAGTGTCTTTTTTCACATTAAGAACACCGAGTCTTCTGTGTCAGGACCCTACCCTTACCATTTTGTTTAACTGAGTTGCTTCCTCAGAGTTCCTGCTTCCAAATACAGCCATATTGTGGAGTGGGGCTTCATCTTACACACTTAAGGACAACACATTCAGTCCATAACGCTACCATAGAGCCCCACAAGAAACCCATTGTACACAAGGAGACCCCGGAACTCTGAGACGGTATTTCATACTGGTATCTCGTCAGAGACAAGTTTCAGGTGCAAAGTGATGACAAAAAAAATCTGTGCTTTGCCACTAGCTAGGTGGCTCCCTGAACACAGCTCAGTGCTATGTGACATCCAGACAGTAATGAATAAGAATGGTAAAAGTGGTTTGTCGGTGACCATAAAGATCATGCTAGTCTGCCTCTTGTAGGCTTGTTCTGAAAGATGTACCCACAAGGAAACAGCATCACTTCACACTCAGTCAGATTGTATGTCAGGATGCATGGGAACTCTGGCAGATTTCCGTACATCTAATTCTTGGGAAATGAGTCTTTTTACATTGTCAGACACATTTGTTACCAAAGACAAAAATTAACCTAAAATATGCAAGATTTGGGGACAGAAGGGATAAGGAGTGACGACTTAAAGCACTGTTCAGTGTGAATTTAAATGTAATCAGCAGCCCAAGGTACCCAGCAAGTAATACTTTAAGTATAGCTAAAACCTTTAAGGCAAATGTAGAATATGTATAGCTATATCAATTTGAGCAATAGAAAATACACCAGCTTAGCAATGGTGGCACATGCCTTTAATCCCAGCACTTGGGAGGCAGAGGCAGGCAGATTTCTGAGTTCAAGGCCAGCCTGGTCTACAGAGTGAGTTCCAGGACAGCCAGGGCTACACAGAGAAACCCTGTCTCAAAGGAAAAAAAGAAGAAGGAAATACATCCAATCTAGTGTCAATCCACACCTATGTATTCGTACAGGGACACTCTTGGGCATTAAACTCTACAGTTAATGTGTAAAATTGGGTTTTTTTTTTCATATTCTCACTACATAAAAACACCCCATTCTCTGAAGCTCCATCCTGAGCATTGGTAGGCAGTTGTTTTACCTTTCATTTTATAAACAGCAAAGCACATCCTTGGTACGCCTCTGTGCTTTTTTAAGTCCAAGTCTCAAGTCAAGCAAATAAAAACAGCTTTTGGTTCTGAATGCCCTTCATCCCGTCAGTGAACAAAATCTGTCAGACTGGAGTCTGCTGAATGCAAAAAATTTGAGGAACCTTCTGATATCTGGAGCCTTGTAATCCTAAGTTTTTCCAACTGAACCTCTTATGCAAACAATACAAAAATGTACCAACAGCCTTTTACATTTTTGAACCATGCTACGATCTTTGAAAATTGAGCCTACCTGTTTGGCCCTTTTCCCCCAACATGTATGGCAATGTAGATATTTTTCACTGTAAAAAAGTATAAGAATTTAAAAAAAAAAAATGTTTTAAGGAAAAGGATAGTGCCTGGGCTAGAGCCCTAGGAAATGCCAGTGTGCTGTATTCAAGAGCAGCTAGCCTTGCCTCCTTAATGGTCATTTGCCTGGATTTATGCGATACTGTTCTTCTGAATTTGGCATTTATGAAATGATCTAACTGAGAGCAAGTCCATTTATTTTTTTCTGTTGCTAATTCATTAGAAATGCCAGTCACGCAAAGCAACTCAAGAGAGACCATCTGCTTTCCCAAAAACCTTAAGTACACAAAAAGCAAAGTGGTTGTGCACCCCACATCTAGGAAGGATTGGATGTGCATAGGACAGGTGCAGCCTACAAGCACACACACAAACATACACATACAGAGAGAGACAGAGACAGAGTCAGAGAGAGAGACCAACCGACCCTCACCTGGCTAGGGGCAGAGGCATCCTGAGCTCAGTGCTCTTACCTGCTTCCCAGAGCTGGCTAGGCCTTCAGCGTGCGTTCCTCCCTTCCCTGTGATGAATTTGAGGGAGTACCGTGAACACTGCAGACAACGGCTTTACCCAGAGTGAGATGGAAATTGTCTGGGTTTATGATTTCCCGTTTTTAATAGTAATTAGCTATGCTTTTAAATAAATGTTAATCAGACTACAAGGCAACAGGGCATTTCTCCAGAGAGAGGCCTCTTTTTAATATTTAAGGTGTGTGTATCTTTCAAAAATTATTTCTTCTAGAAAGGGGTTTGCAGCCAGGTTACCTGAATAGCTTTTGCTAATGGGAGGAAGAGCAGGAGATGGAGGATTGCGCCCAATCCTGCTGGCCTGTGCTCTGCTTGCTCCTACGCCCTCCTGGAGCTTCTGTACTTGAGAGAAGACAGACAATACAAACGAAATAACTAAGTCATAAAGTATAGAGAATGATGGAACATTTTGCACAGGAAAAAGAAATAAACAGGCAAAGGATGTGAGAGTTATGGTCAGGCTCACCTGCAAAGTGGCTGGGCCTAATACCACCCCTCTGTGGCTGTTCTTCCCCACGAGGATTCTCCTGACGCCTTCTTTGTGTTTTACTTTGTGAGGACAACAAAAATGTCACTCCATAAAAAGTCCCCATTCTTTGGTTCTATCCACACAGGGATGTCTAATGTTCATGGCAATTTAAAAGTAGAGGATACAACCCTTAAAGCCTAACAGCTTTTCCTGGTCAGAACACAGCCATGGTGTGTGCTGTGGAGACACAATCGCCCTTTCTGCTCACTTAATACTTGGCGTGGCACAATCTTAACTTCTTCACTGTTGGCAAAATTCCATGCCAAAATATTTAGGAGGCTCAGTGAAATGGGAAGAAGCAATAACTCCGGGACAGAGTTCAGGAAAGCTTTTCCAGACTGCATGGTGATCGGCCATGCACCAAGCAATAAACAAATTGCCTTCGTTCTCCCAAGAAAAAGGAAACAGAATATGCCTAAGGGCATTTATTGGAATTTTAAAGCAAGCCAAGAAACCTTCCTTGTCTTTTTTTTTTTCATTTAAAGAAAATATATATCCCATTGACTTGCCTTGAGGTAGACAGATCGATTCTACCGGGTACAAAATTATTCTATAGGACAGTTAGCAAACTGAAGATGAATTCAGCGATGTCAAGCATTTGTGAAGAAGGAGACCTGCATGAGTTGACGTGAGTCGTCTGCACACAGAGAGGATGCTTAGTGCCAAAGGGGTGCATTAGCCCGCCTCACAGCTACTTGCTCTTCAGTGTGGAGAAGGTCACTCAGGTCTCCAGGCCGAAAATGAGCAGAGCTTCTTCTGTTCTTTCTCCAGTTTCAGGAGAGCTTCTAGACCCTGAGCCTGCTGTCTGGAACCACATGGCAGTTTGATTTGAGTTTTACAGAAACAAAGCAAGAGGGACAACAAAAGTGGTATCTGTAAGAATAACACAAACCTATGCTAGCGCATGAGGACGATGGTGCGTTGGTTTTAGAACTGGATTTTGCCACCCTTTATTTGGTTCTATTCTTGAAGTTCCAGTATCTCCCAGGAAATATCATCAGCAAGGAATCTTCTGCCCATCGAAGAGAAGCATGGTCCTATGTAATTTTAAAAAGTATTTTATTTTTCAGCGGTATTTCGATGTGGGATTTTTATACATACTTCATTTTGGTCGATCCTTGCCACAAGATCGGTGGTTCTAGGATGATGAGTTTGTGGGTGCTGTAAAGCTCAATGCAGAAATTTTGATGAAGGCATATTGTTCTTGGCTTTTCTGATTGTTGTGGGTTTTTTTCTTTTTGTCTTCTTTTGTTCTGTTGCTGTTCCTTGGTGAGGTGGTGGTTTCCTTGGAGCTGTCTTTGAGTGTGAAGGCAGTCACCACGTTCACAAAGCCACCTTACTAAGAAGGGTGTCACTGGGTATGGTCCCAGTTCTGTGAAGGCTGAGGGAGGAAGGTTGCCACAGTGTGAAGGTGACAGGCTGGCCTATGAGATGAGACCATGATCTTAGAAAAAAGAGGGGAGAACCAGGGAGGGCTGAGGAGGAACGGCAGCAGTGTGTGCACCGGAAGCGTGGGGGTTGCTTTTGTTTGTAGCTTTGGTTTTTAGGGGGCTTGGGGTTGGGTTGGGCTGG
>NW_022196900.1:46951169-46958116 GCF_008632895.1 Mastomys coucha | reverse complement strand
GGGTTGGGCTGGGTTGGGTTGGGTTGGGTTGGGTTGGGTTAGGTTTGGTTGGGTTGGTTTGATTCGCCTGTGCCATCCAAATCTGAACATAAAGGGCCAGGATAGTGATAGCTAGACTTTTCTTTTGTTACCCAGGAGCAACCCCATACCCTGAGCTATGGGTCTGGTTGGTGAAGCTCTGTGATAGGCTGTGATCAGAGCCCATTTGTACACTCTAGTTTCTCCCATTTAAGTAAGAAGAGTTTAGAGATGTGACACAATGAATCTGTTCCCTCAAACGCTCATCCTGTAAATACTGTAGCCATGGCACCTTCTTTAGATGCTAATGCTGCACTGTTTATTCATATACCATCTCATCCTATTTGTGCGTATTTCCTTTAAAACAGAAAAAAAAGATGTATGTATGAAAAAGTGCTCCAAATAAAATGTCATGGTGTGTATAAATGAAACTAGGACGTGGTTCATTTTCTAGACAGTTTACCTTTAAATCTGAGAACTTTATCAAAACATTCAACAGAGATTGGACACAGTCCATCCTAAGACAAAATATAGTTAAAAAAAAATGTTGAGCCAAACTCTCTTACCTAAAGTATTTGCTCGTTCTGAAGGAGGCGTGACAGATTAGCATTGGTTCTTTTAACTGTGTCACGGTTGGTGCGGGGAGACACCTGACAGATTGAATCATGGGTTAAGTGACATCTCATATATTTAAATATCAAGTAATTTTAAGCAAACATAAACATGTAAATCAGAAAGGATCTGTGTGGTGAAAAGGCTGGTATCACTAAAGTCATATCTCATCCAGGGCACATGTATAGTTAACTCATAATAAGTGCTAGGTGAATTAATTAAGCCATGCACGCCAATTTCTGTCCTAGCAACAATACATAGAGGGCTTTTCAAGATCATTTTGCCATGTGTCTTTTTTTCTCTTTCTTTTTGACTATGACTCTGGACTTGCATTATTAATTATTCACAGAAATTCCCTTTAAGTTTCAAGGAGGATTCCATGGATAGAACATGAATAGCCAGTCTCTCTCATCCATCTGTAGAAGAAGATGAGATGATAGCCGCATCCTACTCTGAAGCTCCTTGAAGTGTTACAGCAGATCCTAAAGGCACAAGGCAAAAATGTCTTCTTTCAGAGAGACTATGTTGAAGCCATTCTGAGTTGATGAAAGATGTAGTTTGTGGCAGAGGGTAGGGAGAAAGCCTGGGTTGTAAATTAAATGGAAGGTGATAGAATATTTAGAACAGAAACGCCTACACTCGATATTATTTTTAAAATCAGGAAGGTGTACCAGATGTTCTGTGGGCTCGCTCTTTTGGGTGCATCTTATTTTTCTTTGTTGTTGAGTAGAAATACAAAGTAAATTAAAACTCCTTCACAACTGCGCAACAGAAATAGAGCGCGCCAACAGCACACACGCCAGATAAAGCACTACTGGAAATAATTGTCACAGGCTATTTGCAGCTCCATTGTGAACTCGAGTGCAGAACTGTGCATGATAAAAGTGGCATCTGTCATTTCAAAAACAATATAATTTATTTAAAAACGAATCCGTGTGCACTGCTTAGACTGACAGGTCTTCAAATTTTGATGATAATTTTATCACAACCACCTCCAAGCCCCAGTATTTTATGTGCTTTTTGCTTTGGGATTTTCCTTGAATTAAAAATTGAACAATCTTATTGCACTGCAGAAGCGATTTCATTACTTTCTAAGGTGACCTTCCAGATTCTATTAGGACAAGAAAATAGCCCTTAACAACATCACTTAAAACCTGTCTTCCCATCCTGCCTTCACCAGATTCTAGCCCCTCCAAATGTTCTAGAAACTCTTTGACATTTCTCTTCTCCTTGATTTTCCCAGACACACTCGGTAATAAGAATGTGTGAAGGTTCTTTGGAAGCCGTCTTCTCCATTGTTCTGCCTGCATCTGTGATTCTGATACTCAATATATTATCACAAAGGCTTTTTAAAGATGAGAGCTTGGCCTTGAAGCTGGGACTGCTGTATCCTGATTTCTTTGCTAACAGCCCACTTCACATCTTTGTACCTGATGGCTGTCTAGTCACATTGGCTTCTTCCTCATGAAACACCCCATGAGTCAGTCCTATCTTGATGTGTTGTTCAGTTTTAGATATTGCATAAGAACTACAAACCAAATATTAACCAACTATTCTCACCTTTCCTATTATGGATGCAGTGGTACCAAAGAAGGCACTGTATCTTTTTATTTTTAAGAGATTCCAAAATATCTATTGAACTCAGTGTTCATAGCTCAGTTAAATTAACTCCTGGAGGAGTTAATGTTTTTATATTACTTCAGTAATCCTAGAGATAAGACATTATAGATATCAGTGTCTGCTTTCATCTGCTCCAGAATTCCTGTACCTCATGCTATACATGAAATGACTTAAAGGCACTCTCTACAATTTCTTCTTTTGTATTAGATACTTTATTTATTTATATTTCAAATGATATCTCTTTTCCCGGTTTCCCCTCTGAGGGGACATGTTTCCTCTCCCCTCCCTCTGCTCAACAACCTGTCCTCTCCCTCTTCCTGGCCCTGGCATTCCCCTACACTGGGGTATAGAACCTTCACAGGACCAAGGGCCTTTCCTCCCATTGATGACCAACTAGGCCATCCTCTGATACATATGCTGCTGGAGCCATTAGTCCCACCATGTGCACTCTTTAGTTGGTGGTTTAGTACCTGAGAGCTCTGAGGGTAGTAGTTAGTTCATATTGTTGCTCGTCCTAAGGGGCTGAAGACCCTTCAGCTCCTTGGGTCCTTTCTCTAGCTCCTTCATTGGAGATCCTGTACTCAGTCCAATGGATGGCTGTGAGCCTCTATTTCTTTATTAGTTGGGCACTGTCAGAGCCTCTCAAGAGACAGCTATATCAGACTCCTGTCAGCCAGCACTTGCTGGCATCCACAATTTGTCTCCAGTCTGACTGTAAATGTAACACACACACACACACACACAAAGCTTACAAGTGGTTGCTGGTTTCTACAATGCTTTCTCCTCTCTGGAAAGATCAGATGGGGTAGGAGGAATTTGAAAAGAGATTATGG
The DNA here is from genome assembly GCF_008632895.1 of Mastomys coucha. Lineage (NCBI taxonomy): Eukaryota > Metazoa > Chordata > Mammalia > Rodentia > Muridae > Mastomys > Mastomys coucha. The sequence continues at coordinate 46,955,033 of NW_022196900.1, read as the reverse complement.
GAAATCAGAAAGTTGTCTTATACTAGAAGATGAAAAGCAAAAATTGCCCTGGACTGAGATTGAACAGCAAAGCCTATTTGTCTAAAGAAGAAAAGAAGAGAGGGAAACAAGGAGGGAGTAGAAGAGGGAGGGAGGGAAGGAGGAAGGGAAGTTTCACTAATTCAATGATTATTTCAACCACATCATTATATGAAGATGGTGACAAGTGTTTTCTCTATAAATATATGGGCATAGAGTCTTAGCAAAAAATAAAATAAGGCTTAAAATTCAAAGATTAATCTTAGATTCATAGATTTTAATTAATGAAAATACCCTCAAAATGAAGATGTTATATATAGTAGAAGTGGTTCCTTAAGGTCTGTAGATTGTTTCCTTAGGAAGCAATAGGAATGAGGAGTCATGAGTGTAGATGTAGAATTCACATTGATGCACATCTGAGCCTTCTGTCTCAATGCTACCTAAGACTTCTTTCCATTTATTACATAATTTCTTGATTAACCTCTTTGATTTCATCGTATTTATCATCATTTCATGAATGAAGCATTTAAACTTCATTTTCAAAAGAGGGAGATGACATTAATGTTTGCTTATTTTATCGGGCATATTTTTGTCTCCTTGTTTTCTTTCTTTTGCTGTTAGTACTCCAATTAAGTCAAAACATTAGCTCCAAATGAAAAACAATTCCAGATGCACACACGAGCTTCTCTAGCCAGTGTCAACAGAGATCAGCTTTCAGAATATTTATTCCATAACGGACGTGTGCCTGGGATCTAACTGATGTCACTATGCTGAGTCTTTATGAATATATAGGATTGGTGTTTGTTTTCAAAATAACCCATGTGTGTATGTATTTTTAAAGTGACATTCTCAGAATTGGAAATTACCTGAATTAGATGCTATTTTTAAAATTTTTTTCTTTCCTTTCCTCCTTTGTTTCTTATTTAGTTTGCAGTGGAAGATTTTAAATTTCCTTCACTTTGAGACAAGTGATGCTTCTCAGATTTACAGAAAGGAGTAGTTGCCGTGGAATGTAAGAGGCATCTAGAAAGGTCTGAAATGAGAACTTCTTGTTTCCACACCCGAGCAGTTATGCCTAACCACAGTAGGTGCTGTGCACCATTCCTTACACACACATTCCTCTAAAATGCTCACACCACTCCAAACACATACCATTGTACACACACACACAAACCAATACTACTGTATACACATAAACTCCTTTTCATATGCACACACACACATACACACATACACTCCTCTAAAATTCACATGCCACTATATATACACACACCACTGTACACACACACATATATATGCACACACTTATACACTCCTCTATATATACGTGCCACTGTAAACACACACTCCTCTACACAAACACACACATTCCTCTACTCACATACACACTCCTCTACACACATACACACCACTGTAAATACAAAAATACTCCTTTTCACATACACATGCCACTACACACTCACACACACTCCTCTAGACACACACACACAATATACACACATTCCTCTACACATATACACACTTCTGTACACACACAGTCTCTACACATACACACCACACATACATGCATTTCTCTACACACACACAAAACTGTACACACACTCCTCTACAGACACACACTAATCTCTACACACAGCACTCTACACATGACAGTGCACATACACACACCTCTGTACATTCACCACACACACACCGCTCTACACATGCACACACACACATACACACACAACCATTCTACACACTCACTACTCTTCTCCCACATACTGCTATACACACCAAAAATAAAAGAAGAGAAATCCGTTTCAGAACTACAGAGAAGAAATCAGGATGAGTTCTGTTGAAGTGTTTTCTGTTGATTCACTAATATTCTGGATCTTAAACTATAGTAGGTAACGTGATGGGAAGACTGTTATTAGCTTCTGCCTTTGTGTGCACAAAACATGTTCAGTATGAAATGTTCACCACTACAGACTCTGAGAAGAAGCTCCAGATGTACAGAATTTGACATGTGGAGGGATGTCAGACAAAGCCCCCTTCCGACAGAGCTGTATCTCAGCAACACGTAGTGGCCAGTGAAGAGTTCAGTCAGGTCTCAGAATCCACCTGCCCACTGTGTAGTTCCATGTTTGGATTTCCAGACAAGGCTGTCTCAAGTCAGCCCTTCCATCTTTTTTGTACCCTCTTCTGAGGTGCTAGTCACAGTGCCTGTACCTTTGTGCAGAGGAAGTCAAGCTGATGACTCAGAAGCCCTCTAACCAGGCATTTTCAACCCAAGGGTTTTTCAGATACAGTGTGAAGATTACTTGCATCTCTCTTGGTCACAGTACTAGTGCCATAGCGTTTATAAGCTTCAGCCTGCTCCCTCCATTTATGTTTCTTCACAGAGCTCCAATAGGACCCCAGGGAGCTTTAGGACTTTCTTGGATGAAGACCAAACCCAGAAAGCTTAAGTATCCTGATGGGCGTCACAGAATAATGCATGTATCAACATGTATTCTGGAAAGTGTTTATTGTATGTGCTACAGAGAACCTGTTCTAGTTTGATTTCTGATGCCGTGCTGAAACAAACACTCAGACCCAAAGCAGCTTCAGGAGGAAAAGGTTTAATTGACTTATACTTCTGGGTCACCCTCTATCATTGAGGGAAGTCAGGGTAGAATCTCTGGGAGGTGCCTGAAGAAGCCATGGAGGATCACTGTTTGCTTGCTTGTTCACACTTTTAGAGCTTTCTCATACAGCCCAGCACCAAGAGAATTGTGCCACCCATAGTGAGCTGGGCTCTGGTAAATCAATTAACAATCAAGACAGTCTCCTACAGACATGCCCACACAACAGTCTGATCCAGGCAACCTTCATTTGGGATCCTTAGGTGACTCTAACCCGTGTCAAGTTGACAGTTAAAGCTCTAGGAACACAGCATGAAATCCAGATAATGGTTGACAATATGTGACAAGGTCTTCTGAGTCAGCAGGAAGGTTGTACGAATTTGCCTGGGTTTGGACTACCTTTTACTTCATCTCTAAACTGCTGCTTTGTTTTGGTTGGTTGGTTGGTTTGTTGGTTGGTTGGTTGGTTGGTTGGTTTGAGATTTGACTTGTTATTGTTGTCATTGTCATTGTTGTTGTTGTTGTTGTTGTTTTAAGTCAGACAGGAGTGATGCCACATAGCTTTGATCCCAGCATGCATGAGTCAGAGGCAGGGAATTCCCTGTGAGTTCAAAGTCAGCCTGGTCTGTGTAGCAAGTTCTAGTCCAGTCAGGGATACATAGTGAAGCCACAATTAAATAAATAAATAAATAAATAAATAAATATATTTAAGATTTTACCTTAATTGCAAAATGAAGCAAAGGCATTAGCATTTGATAGAATGAAGTAGGAGGATTGCTGCAAATTCAAGTTCAAAGCCAGCCTTGGCAACATATTAGAGAGTGAGCTAGGGAGAGAGACAGAGACAGAAGAACAGAGGGGAAATTTTCCAGGGCCAGGAAGGAAGGGGCAGTGGAGGAGTGGGAGAGGGAGAGGAGAAGCATTTCTATAAACAGCTTGCCAGGCTGATCCCTTCCTTGTCTGTTCTGCTTCTCACTGAAGACCATTTCTCCTACCATCAGTGCAGATCCTCACCAAAGCCAGTGTCTGGTGTGTCTCAACCTAAGCTGTCATCTACAATGAAAGTCCAGGAAACAAGATGATCCGAGGCAGAACAGACATCAAATACTAGTAAGATGGCCTTAAATATATACCCTGGTCTGAGGCAGATACATATACAAAACACTGTGACTTTTTTTTATTAGATATTTTCTTTATTTACATATAAATTTCTCCCTTCCCAGTTTCCCCTCTAAAAAAC
>NW_022196900.1:46944148-46949052 GCF_008632895.1 Mastomys coucha | reverse complement strand
ATAGGGTTATTTGGTTCTCTGGAGTCTAACTTCTTGAGTTCTTTGTATACATTGGATATTAGCCCTACACTGTGACTTTTAAGATATCCCTTAGTGACAGATCAGACAGATGTGACAATGATTCACCATCTCAAAGGTGAAGTTTCCTCTTTATCTTACAAGCCAAAATTAGCTCTATAGTTTCTAGAACCTTCTTACTAATTCATCGCAAAAACAAACAAACAAAACCAGAGGAGTAGAATTTATACAAACTACAATATCCTGACCATAATGAAATAAAATTTGTTTTAAAAGATACTCAAAAGTTAAACAGTTAAACTCATCTTATCTGGGAGTTGTGTAAAAAAAAACTCACGTGAGAGCCAGTGACATGGCCAAGGGTCCTTGCTGCCAAGCCTAGTGAACTGAATTCTGTTCCCAGAACCCACTTGGTAAAGAGAAGGAACTCATGAAGTTACAGTTTGATCACACACAAGCTTTGCCACATGTCCTCTGCCCCTGAATAAAGTAAATAAAATGCCTTAAAAGAACCCATAAAACAGCCGGGCAATGGTGGCCCACGCCTTTAATCTCAGCACTTGGGAGGCAGAGGCAGGCGGATTTCTGAGTTCCAGGCCAGCCTAGTGTACAAAGTGAGTTCCAGGACAGCCAGGGCTACAGAGAGAAACCCTGTCTCAAAAAAACAAAAAACAAAAAACAAAAAAACCAAAAAAACCAAAAAAACAAAAACAACAACAACAAAAAAAAACAAAACATAAGACAAATGATAATAGGGAACAGGGCAATTCAGATGTGAGTCACACTGATGCTAAAGTAACTAGAATGGGGTAGGAACTGTCCAAAAGACCTTAAAAGGTTAGCCGAACTTCTTCACCCACTAACTTGGTCTTAAGAATGTTGCTGTAAGTTGCACAGAGCAAAAGGAAGCCCCTCCCTCTCAAAGCACAATGCCAGAAACCATGGCAGGGAGTGTCTTGTAACTGCAAACATAAGGCCAGCAAGCTTTGCACCTGAATGTTCCACCAATCAATCAACTCTTAGTTCTTCATGCCCGGAAGAAAGATTCATCATGAGCCTTCACATTTGGGGTGTTATGTGAAATGTGGGTGGAAGAGAGTTGGGTAAGATCCATTCTGCGGAGGACTTGATTGCTTTCTGCCAATATTCAATTTAACAGCTTATTGCAGATGGGTCTTTCCTTTTCATATATCTTGAAATATGTCAAGAGAAATGTGTCCCACTTTCTCAGACCAGCTCTAAAATTTCAAAAGGCAAAACGCCAGTATAAATTCAGAAAGAGTCATGGGGGAAATAAGTTGACATCATACTCCAGAGTTCCCAAAGTTGAAGAGAAGAGAAAATGGGTCACGCTTTTTAAAAATATTTTTTTATTTTTGAAATTATAATATAACTAGAGCATTTGCCCCTTTTCTTTCCTCCCTGCAGCCCTTCCCATAAACCCTCTTGCTCTCTCTCAAATTCTTGATCTCCTTTTCTTTTAATGAACAGATAGAAAGGCATTTCCACTCTGGATACTGTAGATCTAAGTCTTCAGACAAAATGAGTTCCACCTCTGGGTCTAGTCTTGCTGTGTCCTTAACATAATGACAAAATCTGGTTGGTAACCAGGGCCTCCATGCCTATCCATGCGACACAGTGATGTTCTAACCATGTGAGATACCCCAAGTTGTATCCATTGGATACCCAATTGACACTGCCCAGTCGCAGTAGAACTTACAAAACAAATTTATTCTCTTGGGACTTTCATTTAGTTAAGTCACTGGGAAGTTAAACTTTTAATGAACCTTGTATGGAAAAGACATAATATGATGTGGTCACTGCAACAGGCTTTGGAGTTCTTTTTTTTTTCTTTTTTTTTTTTCTTGGATGTTTTCTTTATTTACTATATCTCCTTTCCCAGGTCCCCCCCCAAAAAAATAAAATAAAATAAAATAAAATAAAATAAAACAATCCCCTGTTCCCTCCCCCTCCCCCCGTCACTACCCCACCCCCTCCTGCTTACTGGTTCTGGCATTTTTGGAGTTCTTATACATAATATGATGTGGTCATTGCAAGCGGCTTTGGAGTTCTTAGTCACAGAAAGAAGAGAGTAGCTCTCCTGGGCAATTAAAATAATAATAATAACAAAAAGAAGTCCAGAATCTCAAGCATGATGCTGAGCCATTCAGCATAACCATATTGTTGAACAATTGAGCCTTCAAAAGCAATGTGTCTGTGTGGATTCTTCCTGTTAGAATCCTAAAAACATAATCACACAAATAGGCTTTTTAAAATTGCTACAGTGTTCTTACTGCTCTTCAAAGCAAACATTTTGACAGCAGCCTTTTAACAATAAACACATTTCTCCCTGGTTGGGTAATATGTATTTTCTGCTAGATGCCTTCTAAAGTGGAGTCTAGCCACACAATTACAGTACTAACCTTGATGGAAAGGGCTACTCGTTTTAATCATCTTCCTGCCCATCAGTGCATCACCAAAGAGCAAAACACAAGGGGAATATGATGTGCCTCCAAAATACTCAGCTCACTCTCCATCAAAGGTCACTTCTTATTTATTTGGAATTCTGTTGAAAACTAGATTTGGATGTTCAGAACACTACAGGCTGCTGCTGTGGTCATTTGAGTGGGAATGGCCCCCACAGACTCGTGTGTTTGATTGCTTAGCCCACCGAAAGTGGCACTCTTAGGAGTCGTGGCCTTGTTTAAGAAAATGTGTCACCGTAGAGACAGGCTTTGAGGTCATCTATGCTCAAGCTCCCTCCAGGGTGGTACACAGTCTCCTGCTGCTTCCTGCGGATCGAGATGTAGAGCTCTCATCTCCTACTCCAGCACTGTCTGCCTGCACACTGCATGCTTCTCACCGTGATGATAATGGACTGAACCTCTGAACTCTAAGCCAGCTCAGTTAAATGGTTTCCTTTATAAGAGTTGCTGTGGTCATGGTCTCTTCACAGCAATAGAAGCCCCTAACTAAGACAGGCACCAGATGTCAAGCAGTCTTCATTTTCTGATGATGATATTGTACTGGTGGTTGTAAAGGTAGAACTGAACAGAGGGTCTGAGGTGCCTTAGAGCTGGGTTTTCTACACCTTATACATAAAAGCTTCGCCTGTTTTGTGTCCTTCGGCCTACTGCTCTTTCCTCCCTGCCTGCTTTTTCTATAACCAACCATTGTTTACCCTCTGTCTCTATAGAAATCAGCAGATATGGGGGAATCCTAATTTTCAACATGAAGATCATAATTTTAAGAAGTGTATTAAGAACCAGAAGTGGTGGAGCATTCCTGTTATTCCAGCATGTGGGAGACTGAGGCAGGAGGATTGCAGTGAGTTTGAATTCAGCCTAGACTGCACTGAAACACACTATATCTTTAACTTTTTTCTTGATACTGTGAATAAAACAAACAAACAAACAAACAACAAACTTATCAAAAGTAACCTAAAGGAGAGGGGGGGGGTACTTTCAAGGCTGAAATAGCTGCTCACCTCCAGTCCAGAAGCAGGGAAAGATGAATGTACTCTGCTGCTCCACTTCCTTTCTCCTGTGTAGTCCAAGATCTCTGTTAAGGAATGGAAGCACCCACAGTGGGTGGACCTTCCCACATCACTTAACATATTTAAAATAACCCCTCGAAGGCATGTCATTCTGGATTCTGTAAAGTCAGTTAGCAACTAACCATCTTAGCCTATCTCCAAAAGAAAATAATAATAATCACACAACAGGAGCTGGAGAGGCGGTTCAGGTAATAAGAGCACTTGTGACTCTTGTAGCAGATCCAAGGCTTAACTCCTCACACCCACATGGTGTCTCACAACTAACCAGCTTCTGAACTGGATGTGAGCAGCTATTTCAGCCTTGACTTCCCTAACACAATGGACTAGAGCCTTGTACCAGAAGCCAGAAGAACCACCCCCCTTCCTTTAGTTTGCTTTTGACAAGTTGTTGTTGTTGTTGTTGTTGTACATAACTCCAGTTCCAAGGGATCCGATGTCTCTACTGAACTCTGAGGACACCAGGCATACCACATGCATGCAAGACACTCATGCACATAAGATAAAATAGATAAACCTAATTCAATTTGTAAAAAGTAGTGTAGTGGAGTCTAGGTGCCGTTGCCACAGGAAGAAAAGTACTTACGCAAGGTAGCGCATACTAACTTGTTCCATTATCAAAAAGCATTTTACTTGATGCATGAGTATGTAATCATGTTATATACCTTAGATATACACAATAAATATACTGGAAAAACATTGAGTAATGGCGAGTATTTCCTCCACTCAAACACTGACTGGAAACAGATGGACAGTACCCCCCAGGAAGACCAACAGTGAAAGACACAGATAAAATTAAAAGGAATGAAGAAGAGGCTGATATATTTTAAACCAAGATAACCCCAGAAAGCTTCCGTTCTTTAAAGGTAGGCTGCTGCATTGCCTTTGTGCCTCTGAGTGCCCTGCACAAGCCCTCCCTAGAGAAAGCAAGCTTTAGGGCCACTCAGGGTCCCAAATTCTGAGACCTACACTCACCTTTGGTTGTGCTGATATAAACTTTTGCTGAAGGATGAGCATATATCACTAGTGCACTTACACACACAAACACACACACACACACACACACACACTAGGTTTCTATTATTGTCTTTATTTTTTTATTTTATTTTTTATTTTATTTTTTTATTATTAGATATTTTCTTTATTTACATGTAAATTTCTCCATTCCCAGTTTCCCCTCCAAAAAACAAAGAAACAAACAAAAACAACAAAAACAAACCCCTGTTGCCTCCCCACTCCCCATACCTGCCACCCTACCCTCTCCGACTTATTGGCCCTGGCATTCCCCTATACTGGGGCACAGAACTTTCACAGGGCCGAGCTCCTCTCCTCC
>NW_022196900.1:46904561-46936874 GCF_008632895.1 Mastomys coucha | reverse complement strand
TGTTCTTAGTGTCTCTGGCTAGAGCTTGTCCTGTCCCTGCCGCCCTGCAAGTCCCCTGCGACTCGTGGACCTGTTCCTCCAAGCTGGCTGCTCCGGTCTTAGTATTGTTATGTATATATTATATGTAATAATCTCTGTGTGTATAATTTTATAGAAAACTGTGACAGCTTTGAATAGATTTGTTCATAGCCTGGACAAGTCAGTTTCTTGTGTGAATCTAATGATCTGTGCTGTGCACTAGCTGTAGGTCATATTTCCTCCAGAAAGTTCTAGTGGGAGGCTTGAAGTCCAGCAATCACTGTCTGAGTGTGCCACTGCCCAGGATTTTACAATAAACTGATAAGTGTGCAGTACAGGGCAGCTAATAGATTGCTGTAGGTCTGGCTCCCTGAATATCATAAAGAAATATGGTGCTGTCACTTCTCAATACATTTCAAAACATTTATTTAAAATACCAATAAATTTTGTTTCACAGTGAAGACTTATAGATCAATATTAAGGAATTGTTTATCCATGAATTACTAGAGTTGGTAACATGTAAATAAATACCAGTTTTGCATGAAAAAAAAAAAAAAAAAAAAAAAAAGAAACTCACCAGAGAGGAAATGGTGGCTCTCGCCAGAGTCTCTGGCTTAAGGCGTTCCCTGGAGGTAGGCCCTCCACTTGCAGGGAAGGGGCAGAGAAGGACACTGATCCACCTCTGTCACTCGGAAGCTGAGAGGATCCTGTCCCTGCCACCCTGCGGCTCCCCTGGGAGTCGTAGGGCCTGTGCCTCCAGGCTGGCTGCTCCAGTCTCAATAACTCACCCGAGAGAAAATGGCCTATTATTGTCTTTAAAAGGTGTTACCAAAACATTTCCATCCACTTATATTTGGAGAATGCGCTCATGGAATTACTTAATTTTAAGAAGTTATATTTAATGTATTTGGAAGTCCTCATTCCCTGGAGGTTCTCCGGAGCCCCACTGCAATAGAACATCTTTTAATAGCTGACTAAACCCAAGTCTTAGGAGGATGGCTATTCTGACTGTTTGTAAGATCTGCCAGCAGTTGGGGGAGAGCTACCCTTAGCGTCTCCCAAATGTGAAGCTTATTTGGCCCTTAATTCCTCTTCAGCACTTGAAGTTCCTTCCAGAAAAAGTCAGCATCCTAGACATTAGTCCAGCATGGTTTAAGGGATTCAGGAAGAAAGCCTCATGCTGGGACTGTATGGTGATGCTATTAAAACTCAGAGAAGCGCACTTATGACTTAGAAGGAAGAGCAAGAGATGGCAGCCTTTCATCAGCCACACTCCTAATTACCAGCGTGATTTTTGCTCTGTGGCAAGCAAACATCATTGTAAATACTGGTTGAGAACCCCGCCTTCTGATGTCAGGAAATGACTGCAGTTTTAGGTCTCAAACACAAAATTCTTACATTGTTCACAAAAGTGCTTGACAATAACCTGTTTCTGCTTTCAAAGAGCTGTTCTAGAGAGGATGGGTGAAAATGGGACTCTCATTAGAACACCCCTAAAGCCTTATCATCAGTAAACAGTGACCACTGCAGTTTTTAACAAGTTCCATTGAAGCCTTTCTTCAATTGTGGCAAACTCCCCTTCCCACAAGAGAACTTCCCCTCAGGCTTTGGAGTCTTGACACAGTACTAGTACCTTGTTCACCAAAACAGTCCTTCATGTTTTCTGAGTACTTGTTGTTAGGGGTACAGCCTTAGGTAAAACAAATGCATACCCAGCAGAAAATGTGATGTAACATTAGATTGTGATAAATAATAGGAAGAAGATAAGATAGGGAAGGGGGTGGGGCAGATGGAGCACAGGCTTCAGTTTCCACACTGGGTTTTGAGAAAGTTTCCCTAGAGGTGAAATTTGAGTGCAGAACTAAATTAAGTGGCAGAGTGAATCAGGCAGATATCTAGGGCAGTGATTCCTAACCAGGGGTGACTTTCTCTCTCAAGGGACATTTGGCATCTGGAATGTTTTAACTGTCACAGCCAAGGATGAGGTTGCTGCTGACCTTTGCTATAGAGGGTCCAGGAATGATGTTAAACATCTTTGCGCGCGCGAGCTTGTGCATGCGGGTGCGTGTGCGTGTGCGTGTGCGTGTGCGTGTGCGTGTGCGTGTGCGTGTGCGTGTGCGTGTGTGTGTGTGTGTGTGTGTGTGTGAGGGTAGTGCTTGTGATGTGGCACACTGTAGTGTTCAGAGGATAACTTCAAGTTTCCATCCTTATCTTCCACTTTGTATGAGGCAGTCTCTTGGCTGCTTTTCCACAGTGCATTGGCATAAACTGACTGATTGGCCAGACTGCGTGACCCACAGGCTTCTGGGAACTGTTTGGTTTCAATCTCCCTTTTCCCCCTAGGAATGACTGATGTTTGGACTGGGTGTTCAGCTTTTACATGGGTGCTGGGGATTCCAACTCAGCTGCTCATACTTGCACAAGTGTTTTTATACACAGAGCCATCTCTCTACACCTTAAACATGTTAAAATGCACAGGACAGGCCTCTGTGACAACCATCCAGCCTAAACATCAGGAACTGGGAAAGAACATTCCAAACTAAGAAGACAGTAAACACAGGACCATGCACTGAGAAAGTAACTGGATTGAATGTTCAGGGAAGACTAAGAAGGCCTGTGTAATGAGCCTGGTAACAAATGGATATATGGCACAAAACAGATTTGAAAGATAGCTCAGAGCCAAGTCCTGTGGTAACACTCAAGGCCTCCATCTCTTCTTTCTCCAGTCCTCACTTAAGATTCTGCTACACATCCCTCCTGGGAGACCAGGCTGGTTTTGATAGGAGTTCTGGGTATCTGACCCCAGGGTTTTGTGGGAAAACAGGGATTTCACACTCACCTACACAAAGAGTGGCTTCACATGCATCTTGCCTTTTTGGGGAATCCTAAAGTTGGCTCTCTAGGGATTTAGGAAACAATAGAAACACAGTCACCACTAAGGTAGTTCCTTCTCTTGTAAATATTTGAATTTACATTTTTTGGAGTCAAATAAAATACAAAACTCATTCCTACCAGCCCATGGAATCCTAGTCTGATGGCTTGACCCTGCCCTCCTCTCAGGATTCTGGGTCATTTCCTGGATATCCATTTGCTTTTCTTTTGACCTCCCTCGGGCTTTTCTAGCTGAAAGTCCTTGTGGCTTCTGGGAAGCGCGGACACCCCAGAATTGTTCAAGACCCAGATCAGCCTGCTATACTTTCTCCTGGCCTCTGTGCTTGGTATACCGATGACTACTGGGATATGCTAGCTAAGCTAGTATGTTGCCCTCTGGTTTGTTTGTTTGTTTTAAAGAATGTTCAAAAATAATGATGCAAAGAGGAGAGACTGGTCCCTGAGGCATGCTAGCATCCCTCCGGGTCGTCACTTGGGTTCAGGCTTCTGGTTCTTGGAGTCCTCTGCATCACTTCTCAACGCTATGTTATTTTCCCACCTGCCCACATCCTCCTGCTTTCGCACCCACACAGCAAAGCCTGTTCTGATCTCTGAGTATTACTCACTTGCTCTGTTCTCTTACTTTGTTTAATGAACAAAGAACCCTTTGGATTGCAGATACAGATTTCATATTTCCACGCTCAAACATTTTCCTTGTGCTGTGCAGGCAGTGGCTGTGGTTTGAAGAGACAACAAAGCAAAGTTAGAAATCTGCTTCTTGCGTCAGCACTGTTTGCCCTCTCTCGATTTTCCACACTCTTGGTAATGGCTGGCCTTTACACTTTTTTTAAGAACAATTTTCATCCCTAGAACAAGTTAAATGTCACCCAGGATCCCAAAGAGCTTTCGTTTATAGGATTTTGTCTTTCTTCATTTACCATACTCCAAATTAAAACCAGGGACATTTGGAGCTTAATACAGAGCATCAACCATCAGAATGATGACATCATGTTATACAGCCTCTGAATGATGACATCATCACATGTTATACAGCCTCTGAGAAACGCTGTGTGTTCCTGATAGAATAGAACCAAACAGGAAAATGTAGTTGTCCTTTTGTGTCTGATAAGAGAGTCTTGATGCCAAGAATCAAGTCCCTTATATAATATAGGGTTTGTGTATAACCTACACACTTCCTCTACAAACTTTAAATAATCTATACATTACTTATTGATAGCGTTTGCCTCGCGGCGGCGCGTCCACAGACACCAGATACAAGCAGCTCTGTGTTTTTGGAAGTTTAATTGGGGGGGGGGAGTGAGGACCACGGCGCGTGAAGGGAGAGAGAGGGGAAAGAGGGAAGAGAGAGAAAGATGGAGGAAAGTATATATATATATATATATACTATATATATATGCATATACATATATATATATATGTATATATATATAGTATATACATATATATATATATATGTCGTGACGTAGCAGTCCAGGTAAAGGTGGGAGCTGAACCCAATGAATTCTGGGAATATCCGTTGTCTTGACGACAGGTCTGTGGGCCCGTCCACATCTGCCGTGCTGGGTGCTAACACTTATAATAACCAATACAATATAAATTATATATTTGCTATATTGTATTAAAAATGAGAAAAAAAATCGGAACATTTAATACAGATCCAGATTTTTTTTCACTAGTTTGCCTCCTGTTTGGTTACAGCTACGATGGGACAAATATAGCACCTTAATGATGTAAACATAGTTTTAATCTTTAGTGGGAAAAAAATCCTCAGATCTTACTTTGAGAAATGCTAAGAAGTCAGGCAGTGGTGGCGCACGCCTTTAATGCCAGCACTTGGGAGGCAGAGGCAGGCAGATTTCTGAGTTCTAGGCCAGCCTGGTCTACAGAGTGAGTTCCAGGACAGCCAGGGCTACACAGAGAAACCCTGTCTCGAAAAACCAAAGGGGGGGGAGCAGGAGAGAGAGAAATGCTAAAATGAGGCAAGTATTTTTCAATACCACTAAGTTAATCTTCCCTTGGCCTGAAGTGGTTCGTAGATATCCAGAAAGAGAAAAGTAAGATCCCAAAGAGCTTTTGTTTATAGGATTTTATCTTTAGTTATTTTTACCTAAGAATGTGTTAAGGGCTTTCTTGGTACCTATTCCATCACACAATCTCTTCCAGTCAAATGTGGGTCTCAATCCATGAGCAGCTGTTCGTCTCCACTGACCTACTTGAGGATGGAATCAGCTCTGTCTGCATTTTTACAGCAGCCTCAAAGCCAACCGACAGCCTGCAGTCCACAGCCTCTGATCCACATTCTCCAATCATGACTCCAGTCATGCTGTCAGAGCAAGGTTCCTAAGCACTCATATTGATCATGTTTGACCTTGAACTTTCTCACTGCCCTTTGGGTAAAGTGAAACTCTCCCATATGGCTGATGGGATCCATGTATAACCAAGCTCTGCTGAGCTAAAAGTTTATCTGAACATGTGACCTTGACCTTCTATTTGAGATCTCAAATGTGTCTTTTCCTCAAATGTGCAGATATCACTTTCTCTGGAAGACTCCATTACCAATCCTGTCTACACAGTGACATCGGTCCTCCTAGTGTTTGTCAACAGCTCATCAAGGAATGAAAATAAAGCAACTTCCTCTTGCATTAATTTGAACAAGAGCAAACCCAAATTAGAATTCTCTCCTCTTCCTGTTTTCAGTCTGACCCTAACAAAGGGCTTTGCTCTCTATTTATTAAGTAGCACAAAAAAATATGGTATGGGAAACACGTAAGGGATTAATTACTATTTTAAATACAGAATATTTTAATAATATCATTTCTCCTCCCAGATACTTCCCCTCCTATCCAGGGAACCTCATGATCTATCTACCCAGCTTCCCCACCCCCAAAACAACAACCAAAAAAACACTAGCAAACCAAAAAACTGCACAAAACAAGCAGACAAGTAAATATGAAGTTCTGTTTTGTGTTAACTAACTGACTATTCTAGAATATGGACGAAGTCTGCCTCTCACTGTGTGAATCACTCCATTGGAGAAAACTGATATTTCCTCTCTAGAAGCTATCAATTTCCTGTCCCCTTCAGAATGAGGGGCTCTTTGCAGAAATCTTCAACAGAGTTTTGCAAGAGAAGAAGCAACTTTACTGTTCCCAACTGACCCAGCACTCAAAACTGCAATCAGATACTAGTACCCTGTATGTATGTTGCTTCTAACATTTATGGTGAATATTTGTTGTTTTAAGGTTGCCCTCAGTTGGTTGGCTGTTTTCAGCAAGTGATTACAACACACATTCTGAGCCAGGCATAGAAAAGTATACAACTTAAGATTAAAGCTGTGCATTTAGCTTGAGTTATAAAAGCTGGTTGTATGGGAGATTCAAGGCTCAGTAAAGTTGATGACATTGTTCCCTCATAAGCAGGCTAAATAGGGTGAGTATGCAGTAAGGCAGCAGGCTTCATGCATAATCTTAAGTGACCTCAAAAGTCCAGCAAAAGTTCAGTCTTTTGGAGTCAAGAGACATTTTCATGAAAATCTGTCCCTACAGACCCTCTCTATGGCCTGGCCTTTGTAGCACTTGTAACCTTAAAATAACCCAAGTAAGGCTGATATTATTTCCTCTGCCTGAATACATGGTGCAGAGCTGTTAAAGAGGCAATTACTGAATGAATCGGTCAACTTTTAAATCTCCTTTATGCTCAGTGTTAATTTTTTCACTTAATACTCTTGACTACAGTACACCTCACTCCCCCATCTGAAGAAGTGTGGGCTCTTTACTTCCATACCCTGAATACCCCAACAGCCAGAAACTGTTGGAGCTGGGATTTCGAATTCCATGCCTGTTACTGTGTGCTGGAAAGGGAATCACCGAATTGAGGGAGCGCTGCAGGAAGGAGTGCATAGAAGGGGAATTTTCCAAGTGAGCATGCAGGTGAAGAGTCTTTTCAAAAGCAGCTGGGGTCTCTTTGAACTGGAAGGACACTGCTGGGATAGTCCCAGCCAGAGCTTAAAATAAAACCACTGAAAATAATTGTTCAGAAAACCGATCTGGTTCATCATGAAAGTATTTTCTCAGCTGGCAGTTTTGAAAAGGTCTATTCCTATATCTTTGTGGCCTTCTTGAAAGATAAAAAGAAAGATTGACTAGTGGATAGACATACACAGATCTCTCTGTCTCTCTCTGTCTGTCTCTCTGTCTGTCTCTGTCTCTCTCCTCTGTCTCTGTCTCTATCTGTATCTCTGTCTCTGTCTCTCTCTCTCTCTCACACACACACACACACACACACATACACACAGCATGCAGTGTCTGTTGAAAGCCACAAGAGGACCTGAATCTTCTAGTGGTTATGAGGTTCTATATGGGTGCTAGAAACTGAACCTGGGTCCAATTCAAGAGTACCAACTATTCTGACCCAATGGACCATCCCTCTAGACCCACTTTGATTATTTTAAGGCAAGTTAGTAATAGAAAGCACAAATCATCAAAGAAAGTGTATGTAAATCATTTCTTATTCTCCATCATTATATGGGTTTATATTCTCCTCTGTTTTATGCTTTGTCTCTCTGTCATCTGCATTTATACATTTCAGACCTTTGTCTTTCTTCATGTGAAGGCAACCTTTTTCTTACCATTATTGATGTCTTTCTGAGCCTCCATCCCTGGTTCATACTTGAGTGCCGTGAGAGTCACTGGGGAACTAACTGCAAAGGCAGCATCTCTGAGCCTTCGCAGACCTCCTGCCCTGGAACCTGCATTGTAACAAGCCCCAGGTAAAGGCAAGGTATGGTCCAAAGGCCATATTTCATCAGCAGAGGCCGATATGTGTTATGAGCACGGCACAGAATCTCAGTGTCAACATAGTTCTGTAGCCAAACCTTAGGGTGATTTATGACTTCCCAGTAAATATGTAGGGCTTCCTCATAAACATGAGCCCACACACCCCTCAGCATTCTCCTAAAGCACAAACACTGTCAGCTTGATGCTATCTATACCTACTTAAAAGAACTAACTCATTTTTAAAGAAGCTAGAGCAGTAACTTATGCCACTGGGGAGCAGAGCACATGAGACTGTCAAAGTGGCCAGAGCAATTTCTAACAAGCCTGCCTCTTCCCCAGTCTGCAGTGGCCCAAGGCTAAATTTCTTTAATGTTTTTGTGTTGTTGTTACATGTCGTCATGTTGTTACTTGAAATACTTTTCCCTCCATCTGTTCTTCGAGTTACCCAATTCTGTCCACATTCACCATGCAGTTGTAATCTCACTTCCACACTCCCAAAGTCATTTCTGACAACCCAAGGTGCAGTGAGCTCCCTTGCCAGATGCTCTCTGTTACTCCCTGAGTCAATTATCTCAGCGCACATTTACTTCCTTTCTCTAAATGCCATTTTGACACATCACTCGGGGCTTCTCACCTCCTTGACCTGACTATAAGCAAATGAGAGGGGTCTTCAGCACTTGACTCAGGTCCTCTGGCACCTTTGGCTCCTCCTTCCAGGCGAGAGACTAGTGAGGTGGGAAGAGCTTCAGTCTCCATTTGGCCTCGCACCACCTTAGAATGGCAGAGACTCACTCGAGCTGCAGGAACCCTGGTCTCATCATCTATAAAAGAGAAACATATCAGCCGGGCGGTGGTGGCGCACGCCTTTAATCCCAGCACTTGGGAGGCAGAGGCAGGTGGATTTCTGAGTTCGAGGCCAGCCTGGTCTACAAAGTGAGTTCCAGGACAGCCAGGGCTACTCAGAGAAACCCTGTCTCGAAAAACCAAAAAAAAAAAAAAAAAAAGAGAGAGAAACATATCTTCACCCTGGGTAAAAGAGGAACATATCTTCAAGGCTTATGTGTCACTTGAGCTCTCATGTGGACCAAGAACACAGTCTATTTTAACATGTCCTCTCATTACAATGCTTTGCTAGAACATCTCACACTGTAGCTTGTCTCTACGTTCTGACTGATGTATAGGAATCTCCTCCCTCTCCATATATGCACACTCCAAGAGGAAGTACTTTAGACTTTTGCATTTGTGCGCACTCTAAAAATTGATATTTATATTAAAATAGATGAGTAAAATGTGTATATGTATGTTTCACAATACCATGCTTTTAATAGAGCTTTTTAATGATTGAGAGTTTCAATGTATTCTAATCATCTTCACTCCCCACTTTTTCCCCTAACTCCTCTCACTCTACTCCTCACAAGTAAGATGACATTAAATATATGAATATTTTTGGACTGAATAAATCAGTATATTTATTTACTTCCTGGTTATGGCAAGAAACACTGTGTTTGAGTTATAGTAGCAATGTAAAGTTTGCTTTTTAAAAGATTTATTTTATTTTGTTATTTTATAGTGTGTGTGTGTGTGTGTGTGTGTGTGTGTGTGTGTATGCTGGGGCCTCTTTGAACTGGAGGGACACTACTGGGATAGTCCCAGCCAGAGCTTAAACCCTGCTTCTACCTATGTCTGTGGGATCGTGAGCAAGTTGTTTAACTCAGGAATAGTAGTATTTGCTTCAGGTAATAGTGATGGGATTTAATGTGTAAACTCAGAGTATGCATGCAGGAGAGCCTGTCTGCAAAACAGAAAGTGCAGACTGGCGTGCTAAGGATTTCCAAGAAGGAAAATTTGAGCTAGTGTTTTAGACCTTTCAGGATCCTCTGGGATTTATAGAGCTGCCCCTGAAGTGGAAATTATCCCTGCCCTTTGAATGACTGCCATGTCCTTTGGATCTTTTGTTTGCTTCATTAATGATGTTTTCCAGCCTGTCTCAGCACCTCTGCCTTAAGGGAGACACCCTACACCTCTAAACCCCATTCTACTTGCTGATCTGATGTCTCAGCCACTAAAATGAAATTCAGTATCATCTTGTGCAGGTCAAATTGCCACCTGACTTCCCGCTGCTTCCTTCTGCTGTGATGGCCCAGGCCACATTTCTTGATCTGTGTGTCTCTAATTTTTAACCCATCATGTTCTTATTAAGGCCTCTTCAGAAACAGACCCTGAGACAAGGCTTCCAGTGTAAGTGGATGACTCAGGAGGTCTAGAAAACAACTGGCAAGAAAGTGGAGAAATAAGGAAGGGTGACGGGGGGGGGGGGGGCACTGGGCGACATTGTGGAGTCATCACCCACCACGGGTAATGAGAACTCATTCCCTGGGAGAAGATTCTGGAAAATGATAGAAATTGTCCAGATAGTAATCCTGGGAAATGTTTCCTGCCCATGTTCTAATCCCAAAGCTTGGAAATGTGTTGTCTTCTATGGTGGGTTTCACATATGTTAAGGATCTTGGGGTGGGAAGATTATCTTAGATTATCCAAGTAGACCCAGAGAAATCTCCAGGGCCTTGTAAGAGAGAGACATCAGGTCAGAGTCATGAAGAAAGTTGGAGGTATCACCTCGATACATTCAAAGACGAAGACAGGGACTGAAAGAGAGCCAGGGAAGAAACGGGTTATAATGTATACCTGTAGCCTCTGCATTTGGGAGGTGGAGCAGGAGGGTCAGTAGTTCCAGTGCAGCATTGGTTACATGCTATTCTCATTCTCTCTCCCTCTCTCTCTCTCTCTCTCTCTCTCTCTCTCTCTCTCTCTCTCTCACACACACACACACACACACACAAAAACCAAGGGATACAAACAGGATCCAGATGCCACCACGGAGGCAGAGGAATAAATTATTCTCAAGAGCCCCCCCCCCAAAGCAGATCAGCTTTACCAACATCTTGATATTAACCCAATAAGAACAACATCAAATTGAAGGTACTTGGTCTTATTTAATTTGTTTTTTTTAGAGCAACAATATGAAATACTGCCAGAGCTCTTTGCTCCCAAGGCAAGCACTTGTGGATTGATTCCTGTTAAGTCTTCAGCTGAAGGCTGCTGGGTGGGCAAAGTTAAGTCCTTAGTACTTGAGAGGCAGTGACAATTCAGAAGATACCAAAGTACCAGGAAAATGGACCAGACACCATCTGAGTATGTGGTGCTGTGTGTGCTCTTCACTGTCCTCTTCCTTTCAAATCTATCTTCCCAAAGGTTGTCTTGTACACCACACACTCCAGGCAGCCCTCCAGCCCTTGCCAAGTTTCCCTTACCTCAACAGGGAGATCCTTCAGTAGGCTGCTCCCTTTCCTAACATTCTCCGGTGCTTCTCTGGGATGACCCTTAGGAAAGGAAGCTCAGGCATCGGTCAGTTGATGAAGGTTGGATCCAAAGTCCTGACAGTTCAGTCTCAGTCCTTAGTTTCTGCATTCGTGTAGAAAAGGAAGTCAGGGTACTTGGCCATCTGTTTGTGTGCAACGTCCCAAGCTTAAGTGTACAGATCTTGAGAACCCTGAACTGTTGATCCCTTCAGTCTGTGTTCTGAGAATAGCAGCAGCACTGTGGGCAAGTGAGAAAATCGATATCAAAAAGGAGAAGGTTAATTAAAGGAAACGTTTAAGACATGTGGCTGTCAATTAATAGTAGAGAACCCAATCCTGAGAAATTCTGAGTCCTGCACATTCACAGAATGGCACGAGCATATTCAGAGAAGCCCTGCCTCTTGGGAGCTAACTGCTTAACCATCAGCCCACCACGGCAAGCCACACACACCCTTCCTCCTCAGCCTGTTCTACTAGTCAGGGATTCCAGTGTCAGAACCCTCCTGGGAAAGGCTTCAGACCCAAATGACCCCTTAAAACTTAACTGCGCCCTTCACCTTGATTTTTCTCAACGTGTGATAACTCTGTACTTGCTGTTTGTTTGAACAATGGAAGAGTAGAGAGATTAAGAGTGTCTGTACATTCTTAACATGTCAAAAAAATCAAAGTAATTATGCTTCAAAATGACCACAGGTGGTGCCAAGGTTTCCCAACACTACGTGAGTGTTCAGTTGGACAGAGTAGCGCATGAGCCCCCAGAGGAGGAGTTATGTTACTATCAAGTCTGACAGTTACAAGAGAAGTTTCACGGGTGAAGTGACTTGTCTGCCTGATGGCATAAAGAAGTTAGTGATTTAGTCTTAGACTGTTTCCCTTAAGCTCTTCTTCAGTTTTTCATTTCATCTGTGGGGAAATATCAGCGACCAGGTTTTATAGATCTAGTTACACAGGTTCAGGTAGTAAACAGCAAATCCTGGCTCTGGGTTCTGGGCTTCATGACCCTTTTTTGTCCATTGTGTTCAAAACAGAAGGGCTGAGTCACTTGACAGCCTGAAGCCAGTGAGTAGAAGGCAGTTCATTTCAGAGCCTCATCCCGGTCAGGAAAAGGTCACTAGCATAATTATTAGATTAAAGAAATCGATGTAGAAAATGTGGAAACCGAGACGAAAAGATGACTCAGCCAGTAATGCTCTTGCCTTTGCAATCCTGACAGTCTCAATTCAGATCACAGAACCCAGGTTAAAAAAAAAAAAAAAAAAAACAGAGGTGTGCCTCAGGCCTGTCATCTTAGGGATGATGAGGTGGGGGCTCAGAGCATAGATCCCTGGAAGCTTGCCAGCTATCCTGGCCTAGCTGGTGAAGCTTCAGGCCATTGACAGACGCTGTCTCAAACAAACTCAAATGGAAAGCACAGGAAGATTGACACCAGGAGTTGTCACGTGTTCGGGTCATATGTATCATCACCACCTGCAAATGGCCACAGGCTTCGTTTGCTTCACTCTCCACTGCTGCTAGTGCTTGTTTTGGCACACTCATGCGTACTGCAGTTTTAGAGAGGTAAGGATCTATGTGTGATGGTTTTATGATGCTGTTATGTGTAGTGGGGACACTTTGCAGAGGGGCTTAGCAGACTGCTTCATGCATCATGATGTTTTATGAATGAAGTCTTAGTTTGTGGCACTCTTTGCCTGATGTGACCATAGTTATCCCTGATTAAAGCCATTGTATGTGATGCTGCAGTTTTACATCTAAACTTGAAGTTCAGATCTCTATAGGAGTAGATGATGGGGCCAGTTTCTCCATTTTGAATGTTGTTTTAAAGCTGACTAAGGTTGATGGGTGAATACAAATTCTCCTCCAAGTATACATTTTCCAGACCATAGCTTAGCTGAATTTGTTTCTCCGTATTTACTTTACCAGGTATTCTGATCCCCACATAGTCCCGGGCTTGTTTGTGTAATGCCGGAGTCCTTAGAGATACCACCATTGGTACTAAGATGAATGTTACAGTAATTCCCAGCACTCCCCATCCAGGCCACTACCAATGCCAGAGACTGGTACCTCCTGGCACAAACTGGGTCTTATTCTCCATTCTTGTGCCCATCTTGGCTCCAAGCCAGACACATGGCAGGCTCCCAGCACATTTCTTGAAAACAGTGTGACAGTCTGCATGTTCTGCATTGGATTTTCCAAACTGCTCTGTGACTTCAACAAGTCAGGCCACCTCTCTGCACCTCAGGGTCTTCACCTAGACATGAATAGAACCTTGATGCCAGTGAAAAGGGATGAGTTCCATGTGAAATGACCTTATATGTCCACATCACCTGGGCAGCAGTTGTCTTCCTTCCTGCAGAATCTCATGCCTCGTGGGTTTGTGATTTATTCCCTCGTCTCAGGCTCTAGGTGCTATAGGTACCACACATGTCCTTTTGTTTCTTTTCTGGAATCTCCTGGCACACTGGAAGTCTGGGAAATGGAGTGGGGGTTGTGGGGCATCACCAGTGATGTACAGGATGAGTACATGACCCCACACACCCGAAGCAGCTCTCCCAGAACCCACTCAGGGGCCTCAGTCTCCATTTTATTTTTGTAGACATGTATATTAGCATGTTTTGCCTTGTAAGCACTTCTGTGAAAAACCTTAAATTATTTAAATAAAATGGATTTTAGTAACTAGTGTGGAAATGTAATAAGCATTTTAGTTTTAGAATATTTCAGTAAAACCTTTTGGGCATTTTTGTTTGGCTTTATTGCTGGCTGTGTTTTTGATATTTATTTATAGGTTTCAGAAATATAACACTTCACTCTGACAAGAGATGTGTCGTAAAGGAACAATTATGCTAGGAATCAACTTTTTTTCCTGATGAAATTTGCAACCCTATTTTTAAAAAAAAAAAAATGTGAACTTATTAATGTTCCCAAATCTAGTTTCTCTGAACGAAAACTTGGAGCCTCTGGAGAATAGAAAGTTGGCTGTGTCATTCTGGGGACCTTTTTCCCTTGAATACTAAGAGAGGGTGAGTAATTCAACTAGTGACATATATATTTTTTAGGATTTCACCACTTTTTATAATAATACAACATTTTCAACCAAATGGATACAATTTTAGGTAAACTAGCTTAACAAAATTAAAGTGTTCATTTACCCAGCTCTCAACTCCATTTTTATCTCTTAAACCCTGAGTGACAGTTTTTAGATTTTTCTCTCAAATTCCAATTGAGTTCTGTTGTTCCAAAGAAAAACAGTATTTATTAAATAATTGCAGAAGTTGTTACAATTGCAACAACATTGATGTGGCCATTTGTCTCAAGGCTTAGTTCACCAGTGAGGTCTCAAAGCACTGCTGAGTGTGTTTTTTTTAATTTCCCTCTATTGTAGATCAGACCATAACTGCTAAATGGCTCAAAAATAATATGCATCTTTTATAGTAATGAATAGTTTATCTCAACTCTTAGTTGGTGTATGAACATAATGGGATATGTCACACTGTATCCTGCCATGTAGCTGTGTAACTTTCTTTTTGTTTGTTTGTTTGTTTTTTGAGACAGGGTTTCTCTGTGTATCCCTGGCTGTCCTGGAACTCTCTCTGTAAACCAAACTGGCCTTGAACTCAGAGATCCACCTGCCTCTGCCTCCCAAGTGCTGGGATTAAAGGTGTGTGCCACCACCATCCGGCTGCTGTGTAACTTTCAAAGGCATAGGACCAAATTATTTCATATACTTAATATGAGAAAAGAAAATCCAGTTCTAAAATGATGTCATGGAGATTAAATTTAATTTTTTATTTCAAATTAAATTATACCTTTTCAGGAACATGAATGAATTATATCTTTTAATTCTGTGTGTGTGTGTGTGTGTGTGTGTGTGTGTGTGTGTGTGTGTATGATGCTAGAAGAGGGCATCAGATCCTGTGTGTGTGATGCTAGAAGAGGGCATCAGATCCTCTGGACCTGGAGTTACAGGTAATTTTGAGCCACCATGTGGTTGCTGAGAATCAAATCCAGATGCTCTGGAAGAGCAACCAGAGCTCTTAACTGCTGAGCCATCTCTCCAGCCAGATATGTTAAATTTTAAGGCATTTAATAAGTACAATACATGTTGGGACTTTTTTGTTAACTATTATATTTTTGAAATTATATTCCTACTTTTTGAATGAGACCACACCATTTATTTGGTACAATATTCTCCTTATCTTTCTGAAGATGTCATTTAATATAATCTAAAGTATACTAGAAATATAAACTATATATATAGCAAGCACCAAGAGGCCCAAAACTTTGTGGAAAGAAATAAAATATGACTGGCTGAAGTTCTCTGTGCTCCATCTGGTCACACTGACTGCTCTGCCTCTCAGGAGCTTTTCTCCTGAGTCTCACCAAGAGCTAGAAGGATCTGGTATGTAGATAAGGAATGACTTTTCAAAGGACATAAAGTTTCTGCCCGCTCTTTTTAAGTAGATGATCTCTTCCGAGTGTGGGATTCTACGATGTTTCTAGTTGGCACATAACTGTCCATATTGATAGGGTACAGTGTGACATTTCAACATTTACCATTATCATATCTGCGAAGCTTATCTATACTTAAATGCCTCTATATAGTTTGTGTTAAGTGACTGGTAATATTAGTCAAGTGAATAGACTACAGTTAATCTGTCTGTTATTTACCTAGTAAATGGTTAAATTGACTTTAAATATTTGTGACTAGTCAGGAATGCTGCTAAGAGTAATGAAGAATGGCTGGAACACATCTTTGTTCTGGTTCTAGCTTCCTGGGTGTTGCCAAATTACATTTGGGGTTGGTTGTACCTAACATAATTTCTTTGTATGTTTTTTTTTCAATGACCTCTAGTGCCTCTGTTTTTTCTTTAATTTAATTGATTTTATTGTTAGATCTGGTGTTTATTTTTATACTCTGACTTACATTATGAAGTCTTTATTTAAATGTCCATTAAAAGGCTAGCCATCTATAATTGAGCATTTTAAAGAGATGCATGATTGACAGGGGCATGAACAAGTTAGCTGTAGGCATCACTCTATGACAGCTGGCCTCTGGGGTGCTATAAGTCTGTTGGGAGAGCTGTCTGTGTGCTCTGCAGAGTTCAGTGACTTCCCTGAGTCTCTGTCCATTGGATTCAACAGCATCCCCCTCCAGTCATGGCAATTCTTTCTAAATGATCCCTTAACTTGTACTTGGGAATGGCCACTCTTGGATAAACACATGGCAGAATGACCACTTATTTTCCCCCAAATTTAAGACGTGAAAGAACTGAATTTTCTCTGGTTCTACTTAGTTTCTTCAGATAAGCTCCTACATCTTTCCCTTGGTGGAGGAAAATCAGCTTGGTGAGAGCCAGGTATGACTTTCTCCTGGCCCCCTCCATTCCCATTAAGCACTCCACAATTTCCTGAACTGTTTCTGGCAACCATGACCCAAGACCTCCAAAGTCCCCCTCCCTCAGCTTCCTGTAGCTCTCTCATCCTCAGTAAAATAAGCTGTCAGTCCTTTAAAAAAACAAGTATTAGAAAATAGAGTTACCCAAAACAAATAAAGTAGATATTGAGGTGAAATAAATCCTCCATTGGAGTATGTGCTCTTCTCCATGCAGTCTGTAAAACTTCAATGTAAATCACTTAGCACATGGAACATCTTTTGTCAGTGTGTTTAAACTATGTGGGAGGTGGCTAAGGCAATTGCTAAAATAACATTGTATAGGAATAATCCTTTAAGCTGATATTTAATATTTCATCTAGTATTTTGGTGCAAATTTTATTATTTTCCTAATGTTCCATTGGACTGAGCACAGGGTCCCCAACGAAGGAGCTAGAGAAAGGACCCAAGGAGCTGAAGCGTTTGCAGCCGCTTAGGACGAACAACAATATGAACTAACTAGTACCCTCAGAGCTCCCAGGGACTAAACCACCAACCGAAGACTACACATGGTGGGACTGATTGCTCCAGCAGCATATGTATCAGAGGATGGCCTAGTTGGTCATCAATGGGAGGAGAGGCCCTTGGCCCTGTGAAGGTTCTATGCCCTAGTGTAGGGGAATGCCAGGGCCAGTAAGCAGGAGGGGATGAGGTAGTGAGCAGGGGAAGGGGGAGGGAACAGGGGTTTGTTTTAGCTTTTGGTTATTTTATTTTATTTTATTTGGAGGGGAACCTGAGAAAGAAGATATTGTAAATAAAGAAAACATCTAATTAAAAAAAAACTATCTAGGATCAAGAATGAAACAGTCTGGAGGATTTTTAAATTTTATTTTTTATGTATGTATGTGTTTACCTGAATGTACATCTGTGTACCCAGTGTGTGCCTGGTGCCCACAGAGGCTGGGAAAAGGCATTAAATCTCTTGGGTCTAGAGTTACAAAAGGTTGTAATGCTAGAAATAAATCCCAGGTCCTCTGGAAGAGCAGGCAGTATTCTTAACCACAGAGCCATCTCTCCAACGCTACCAGGGTTTTTTGTGTTTAGGTGCTATTTGTTTATTTGTTGAGAGCAGTGGTTCTTCTTAATGCCTTGACCCTCTAATACAGTTCCTCGTGTGTGCTGACCTTAACCATAAAATTATTTTCATTGCTACTTCATAACTGTAATTTTGCTGTTATGAATCCTAATGTAAATATCTAGTATGCAGAATATCTGATATGTTCGACCCCCCAAAGAGGGTGTGACTTACAGGTTGAGAACCACTGGTTCAGAAGAACACAGTTAGCCATATTTAAGTGGAAATTTTAATTCCCTCATAATTCAGCTAGTTCACTTCTACTTACTGGTAAGATTTTGAAAATTCCAGATTTGCAAATGGTTTAATACACGTTCATCTTGTAAGAAAGATTATCATTGGCCATTATTTAAACTTCCAACCAACCTATTTTTTTTAGATAGTTACCTTAAGTGAAAACATAACCAGAATTTAATTTAATTTAATTCGAGTTCGTGAATAAAACCACAAGAGAGGTAGAGAGAAGAGGAGTAAGGGAAGTTGGTTTTTTAAAAGAGAGAGAGTGTGTGGTGCATGCTCTCAGAAATCATCTTTCTAACAATCCAATCCTTTTTTCCCCGGCACTCTTTTCATTGTTTGAGAGGAAACTAAAAAACCAAGCTGACAGGAGGTTGACTTCATTCTCCTCGGCCTTGTCCATACCCTGTTCTTAATTTGTCCTCCAAACGTACTTGACTGTGAAGAACACTGTGTTTCTAAATCTCTTCCTCCTGAAGATATTTAAAAAGTAAGAGTTTGACTACATAAAGCCAATGTTTCTATCTGTTGATTTTTTTTTAATGTCCTTGGCTTTAGGCAGGGACATCAACAGCCAGAGAAGAAATACTTATGTTCTGTAGTAGTTAGCAAATGATAACAATAAAAGAAAGTGCTTAATACTCGCTGCACACCTACCGTGCACCAGCTAAATGTTCCGTTCATACATAGGTCCACAGATGGGCAGATACTTGGTGGTCACATAGAGAGGAGCCCCTTCACGGATGTTATTCCATTTTATTCTCAAAAATACCCTGGGAGTTAGTAGTGTCCCCACTTTTACAGATTCTTTTTTCTGCATAACCCACCTCACAACTCATGGCAATAATGTTTTACCCACTCTCTGCTCATCACTTTTCCCAGTTTTGATACATTGAATTAATCAACACAATGAAATCCTCCAAGACTTTTGGGGCACTGTTTCCAAAGAGAAGGGTAGGTGCTGGGCCAAAGGAAGCATGGGGGAGCTTTTCACATGAGGAGAGAGATGCAAGCTTTTGCTTGTATGAAGATGTTATTAGCTGTGCCACATTTGTAAGCCCTGCATCATGTCAATTGGCCTGTAGTGTTTATCCACCCAAAACTAAGGTAAATATGATGTCTTATGTCACACTACCCTTCCTTTTCATGTAATGAATATTTTTAGCATTATTCTGATGCATTGAAAGAGGAGCCCATTGGTTCCCTGGTCCAAGACTCTTTCATTCCCTACCCTTGCTGAGAAGAATGCCAAACTCTGATGGAGTTGTATCAGTCACACTAAGCCTAAACTAAATAAACTAAAAAGCTCACCTTTTTGGCAAAAACATGTATTGCCACAATACAATGAAAGAAATGCCACTTTGCAACTAAGGAACCTGAAATTCCAGAGATGTTTCTATGGCACATAGTCAGTTATCTGTAAAGCCGAGGTTATTCAGCCCAGACTACATTTCTCTGAACCAACAGCTTTTCTCACCAGTGTATTAGTAGCGTGCCCCAAACTGAAAAGAAGGCTTTTTTTATTCCACACATTTAATAGCACCTTTCTTTATCAAGATTTCTGCCATCTGAGCAAATTGATTTGCGAGTATTTTTAGAAATCATTTCACCCATCACTGGAAAAGCGGCCTCTTTCAATAACATACTAAAATATTGCCTGGCAGTTTAATGAAATGAAAAAGGCAGGGGAGGGAGGGAACTATTGGGAACTGCAGAGTGTTTATGCATAAACAATAGAAGACATACAAGCTGCCAGAGGTCAACTCCCCCACTGGCCTACCTTGGCTGAATTCGCATTTACATAGTCTGAGCATTGTGAGATATAGCCTGGGTCCTTTGCGGAGAGGAGGACAACCAAGTTGGAACATTTGCTACTTAAGCTACAAAGACTCAAACCATTATATTAATTTGGGGTGCTAATCAAGACAGCTGGAACTAGTAACTAACGAGAAAATGAGCCCAACTTGGTGAGAAGCCAAAGGTACCGGTGCCATGGGCAAAGCAGAAGCCCAGATGGGAGAGTGGGCAAGAGATCCAAAATGCAGAAGATCAGAAACAAGTTAGAAACATGACCTGGGACTCACTGGAAGAAGTGAAGAGTGTAACCCAGGTGCCAGTCATACCTGTTGCCTAAGGCATATTGGCCCCCCAAGTGAGCCACAGAGTGGCTTCTATTTCTCCCTCACTATTCCACCTCTGAGTGGATGGCATAAATTCTTAAACTATTGCACATGCTCTTGCAAAGTTCCAGGCTATGCTTACAGAACCAGATCGCATGCTGTTTTATATATTCCACCCCAAAGCACCGTGAATCTGCGCCACCCATCCACAGATCAAGTAAGAACTCAGCTTGCCAACAGCTGTCATCTTGTTATCTTCTGGCCATCAAGTTTTTCCAGGGTTCATCTCACAGTTGGGCTTCCATCACAGAGAGGTTCATACTAACAACCCTAAAAGAAACTCAGCAGCCTGAAACCCAGGCTCAAACAATCAGAGGCCACTTCACCCATCAAATAGACTCGGATGCCCCCTGCTTGGCTATCCATCTCGGCCATAGTTCCTGAAACGTGCCATTCCCTCATCAACTAGCATTAACTGCTTCAAGACAAGAGCGCCATCTCTCCTAAACCACCAGCATGGGGCATGGCCCCCATCAGGAAAGAACTGGAGTTTGCTAAAGGGATAATATCCTGAGAATGCAGAGCCAATGGCCTTGGGTTGGCAGCATTCTGCCAGTGCAGCAGCCTGACTCTCACTGAAAGACTGGAAGATTTCTGCCTCTCTTGGTACAAATGGCATGGGCCAAGGAAGAGCTTCTGTCTCTCCTGGACACTAGAAAAATGAAGTGGCACAAAAAGGGGAAGAATCATTGGAGACGATTTAACAGGATTGCCAAACAGATCCTGCAGCCTGGATTTCCTGAAGACCCTTTGCAAATTGCTTCCAAATCCAGTTCCTTGTTTCCCTCCAATTCTGTGAATTCTTACATCAAGAACTTCCCTTTTCAGTAAGCAGAAGGTTTCTCTTGCTCACAATTTTAGAATTTTGAAATCTACTCGCTCAAAAGGGAGACAGTGAGAAGGCAAAGACACAGAGAGAAGCTACAGAAGTAGGGAGAAAGGAGTGTGGATCCCACATGCACAGGACTGTGGCCCCCATGCTGAGCGTCCTGTACATTAGATTACCAACAGCTTTCTAAAAATTTAACCCCCAAACTACATAGTAGTTTCCCTGCTTTTTAAAAATGGCTTCCTCTGGTCAGACCAAGTACCACTCACTTGCCTCAAGCTCCTATCAGCTCCAGCACAGTCAACTCCCCTGCATCCTTTCAGATGCAGCTCTGCATTCACAGCCTCCCTCTTAGCTGCATCCACTGTATCCCTCTTAGCTGCATCCACTGTATCCCTCTTAGCTGCATCCACTGTATCCCTCTTAGCTGCATCCACTGTATCCCTCTTAGCTCCATCCACAGCATCCCTCTTAGCTGCATCCACTGTATCCCTCTTAGCTGCATCCACTGTATCCCCCTTAGCTGCATCCACTATATCCCTCTTAGCTGCATCCACTGTATCCCTCTTAGCTGCATCCACTGTATCCCTCTTAGCTCCATCCACAGCATCCCTCTTAGTCCATCCACAGCATCCCTCTTAGCTGCATCCACTGTATCCCTCTTAGCTCCATCCACAGTATCCCTCTTAGTCCATCCACAGCATCCCTCTTAGCTGCATCCACTGTATCCCTCTTAGCTGTATCCACTGTATCCCTCTTAGCTCCATCCCTCTTAGTTGCATCCACAGCATCCTTCTTAGGTGTGCATCTACAGCATCCCTCATAACCTAGGCCAAGATCATCTTCCTTGCCGTCTGCTCTAGTGCCTGACTGCAAACAGTTCCATGTTTCTTAGTGCTGGTTCCATAATTAATTCTGTTCAGCTAGCTGTATTTCCTGTCAAGCCCTAATGTTCTTGCCTTGGGGCCTTTGCCTGTAGTGTTTCGGTGAAGCATTTAGGTATATGTCTGGTATGTGTGGTAATCACTCAGTAGTTAATTTACTGCTCTTTAAAAAGACTTGATAGTGTGTCTTACTAGCTCCTCTCTTTAATAACTTCCCTGGATATAAGTGTCTTATATCAGCATAATGCTACGAGTGAGTTTGGGGGTGAATTTTCATCATGGATGATACACTTCCTGAAGTGTTAACATGCTTTTGTTTGCTTGTTTTATTTGTTTTTGTTTGTTTGTTGTTGTTCAGTAAATAAACCTTTTGGAAACAGCTGCTTTTAACTTTGCTTTTATTTTTAATCCACCTCACTCCAAGACAGTCAATATCTAAACTAAGGGCATAAGCAGTGACTTCACAGGAGTTTCCCAATGAATTTCAAAACTCTTCCACATCTTGTGTTGCCTGCTTAGAGTAGTGTAATGGTCATGACCTGATGTCAGCTACAAGTGTGTGTTTGATCCCATTTAGAGATGATGCCTTCTCCAGTATGTGCCTATATGTAAAGCTAGCCATCCCTATTGTGTGCATCTCCCACCTGGGAATTGCTGGGACAGTATGGCAGTGTGGTGTATTTGCTGTAACGTGTAAATGGCCAGGTGTTTTGTTTTGTTTTGTTTGTCATTTTCTCTGTACTGTAACCACAGATGCTAAGACAACAAATATTTACTTTTCTGCAGAACATGTTCCCCTTTACCATTTTAGCTAAAACTTTCAAGGGGACAGAGACAGCAGCAAGGGACTTCTGACTACTACTGTGGGGAGCTGGCCCCCTATTCACACATAAAACAGGCTTGCAAAATACTGAAAACCTTGCTCCATGTTGTCTCAATTCCATAGGCTAATACTGCAAGTACCAGGGGAACATTAGATGTAATTTCACGTGTGCAGTCATAGACATTGAGAAACTGAGTCCTGGTCAGGGAATACTTCTGGATGTCCATCAGTGGAGGCAGCATTGTTATAGCCTCACCTCTGGTAAAGCACATCCCTGATACCAGATAATGAGTTTCAGAGGCCCCTAGCTAAGTCCCAGTTCCAATTAACCTGTGGCAGAGAGGTGCACAGGAAATGTCAACAGTGATGAGCTGGTGGATTTGAGCAGACGCAATGATGATAAATCACCTCTCGGAACCAGACTGCATCTCTTCCCTTTACACAAAGAAGTTGTTTGTACAAGCCCGTGCCTCTCACTCCTTTCTCCAATGTCCAGCACATATCCTGCTTTCTGGATAAAGACTAACATAATGAGTCTCCAGAAAATAAAATCAAATGATCTCCTTCACTCAGGGACATGAAGATCCTTGTTATGTGTCTGAAATGTTCATGGTTACAAGGAACAAAGACAAGAATAGCCTAAGTTGAGGTATTAGTGAGCTTGGCTTTGTTCATTTCATTTTATTTTATTTCAATTTGTGTATTGTGCTACATCGAAAGTGCCCCAGAGCACTACAAACCAGGGAAAAGGAGAAACGAGGATACCAAAACTCCAGAGAGACCCAGTTTCTGCAGGAACATGGGTGGCAGCTTTCTCTACTGCCCCCAACAGAAGATGGCAGTTGACAAAAGAGACAGTAACCCCTTAGAGACATCACATTCTGGAAGAGGGACTCAGAAAAGTAAGTAAACTGAATAAAATGTTGAAAGATGAGGAAGGCTACAGAGAGAAGCATTGAGCAAAAAAGATAGGAAGGGAGTTATGGGGAACAGACAGGCTGGCCATGGGAAGCCGTTCTGGAAAAAATTCTCGGTTTTATAAATATGGCAACTAAGGTGAAAAATCTGGAAGGCAAAAAGGGAAGGATCTGATGTCTGTGTGAATAGCTTGGTAAAAAGTATCTTAGAGCAGAATACCAAAGTCAAGACCCTGAGGTATCGCTGGATAGCTGTGAACAATGCTGGTCAGGTGAGGGCATCCCTGAGGCGCTGTGGTCTCTTCTAAGAAACCAGCCTGTGCTCTGAGATGGGGGTACTTGGAAGACTTTTAGTAGGGGAGAGTTGTGCTCTGGCATTTGGGTGTCACTCTGGTGAATATATTGAGGGTCTACATTTGCATATTATAAAGTCTTCCATGAGTCTTTACGTATGTTATGGTAGTGCCTCTGAGTTTCTTTGGGTAACCTAGTAAAATTCCAAAAATTAGAACAAGAAAGAAAACCCATAGTGCTCATTAAATAGAAGTAAAGTACCACATAAGATTGCTAAACTAGATAAAATAGCTTATCAAAAGATAAGCTGTCTCCGGAGAGGCTCTGCTAGGGCCTGACAATTACAGAAGTGGATGCTCACAGTCATCCATTGGATGGAGCACAGGGTCCCCAATGGAGGAGCTAGAGAAAGGACCTAAGGAGCTAAAGGGGTTTGCAGTCCCATAGGAGAAAAAAACAATATGAACCAGTACCCCCAGAGTTCCCAGGGACTAAACCACCAACCAAAGAGTACACATGGAAGGACTCAAGGCTCCAGCTGCATATGTAGCAGAGGATGGCCTTGTGAGACATTAATGAGAAGAGAGGCCCTTGGTCTTGTGAAGGCTCTATGCCCCAATGTAGGGGAATACCAGGGCCAGGACAGGGAAGCGGGAGTGGGTGGCTTAGTGAGCAAGGAGAGCAGGGATGGGATGGGGGCGGGGTTCAGAGGGGAAATGAGGAAAGGGGATAAAATTTGAAATGTAAGTAAAGAAAATATATAATAAAAAAATAAAATTTAAAAAAAAAATACAAGCATTAGATCTGGTTGCCTGAACACTCCACAGATCTGAGATGCTGATGTCTGCAGCCTAATGCGAGTGGGATGCTCACCTCAATTTTGAGGTCCTCCTGCCAGTTAGAATTCACTTCAGTACAATGAGAAGCAGTGGCTCTCATGGAATATAATTTATGAAAAAGTACTGAGAGATACATGAACTAGAGCCTTGGATAGTGGGGAAAGAAGAATATAGAACTTAAAGTCACAGTAACAAGGGAAGGCTCAGCCATTGTAGGCTGTCATGGATTAGTGCCTGCTCTATGCTAAGCTTGCTCGTTACCTCCTCTTACCTAATTCATAGGCCTGTCATTAGCCTGAATTGATATCAGGAAGAGACTCAAAAGAGACAGAGTCATCTCTCTAAGGTTACAAAGCAGCTATGACAGAGAGGGGCTAGAGAGGAGATCTGCCTTCTTAAAGTCCCATGTCGTTACTGTGGCACTCCTGTGACCTGGAACCTGGTTCTGTTACTGCCCACTATTTAGTATTTGAATGCATTTATATTTTATATTATATATGTTCAATCATGTACATCTGAACATATAAATACACCTATAAAGATTTGATCATGTTAAGAATCTAGGACGCAACTGTGAATAAAAGGCCACGGTTCACATCCAAGGACTTCCAGTGTGGCCATAGAGATAGATGTGTGAACTAAAAGTTTAAATTTAAAAAATTCTGCATGAAATACAGAAGCATGTATTTGTGTATGTAAAATATGTGTGCACTGGTATAGAAGCTAATTAAATTAGAATAAGTAGGTTTATATTATATAATACATATATAAAATACAATGTGTACTGCATAGTAAATGTACTTATATCCTTTTAGGATACTATACAAAGATTTATTTTTGAGACAGAGTTTCACTATGGAGCCCTGGCTAGCCTAGAATTTGTTGTGTAGACCAGGCTAACCTGTATAAATCCACCTGCTTCTGTATCCAAGTCTTGAGATTAAAGGCATGCATGACCACGCCCAGCTACTGTTTGGGTTTTAACTGCCAAAACACATGAACATTTTCATCACTTTAATTTAGACTTTTCCAATTGAACAGATTTTTGTTATTGATAATGTTTACAAAGAAATCACCTGGGTTGTGAAAATAATTTATTTTCAAATGAAACTGGTTCCTCTTACTATGCAATTCAATAGCAGTGAAGATTTCACCTTTCTTTTGTGATTCTTAATGGTTATGGGAATGCAGAGTAGTAAATATTCACAAATAAAGAATTAATTCTTTTGTTTTATCTGCTTTCGCTTCATCATAATCTTGCCTGATTTTTCTTTCTTTCTATTTATTTATTTTTTGTTTTTGTTTTATTTTATTTACTTATTCACTTTATATCCTACTCACTGCACCCCTCCTGGTCACCCTGTCCCACAGTCTTTCCCCTTCCCTTCCTACCTCCCCTAGGAATTCCCGCCACCCGTGAAACATCAAGTCTCTGTGAGGCTCACTGTCTATCCCACTGAGGCCAGACAAGGCAGCCTAGCTAGTAGAATATATCCCACAGACAGGTAACAGCTTTGTGGATAGCCCCTCTTCCAGTTGTTTGGGACCCACATGAAGGCCAAGCTTCACATCTGCTACATATGAGCTGGAAGGCCTAGGTCCAGCCCCTGTATGTTTGGTAGTTCAGAGTCTGAGAGTCCCAAGGGTCCAGGTTAGTTGACTCTGTTGGTTTTCCTGTGGCGTTCCTATCCCCTTCTGGACCCATAATCCTCCCTCCTATTCTTCCGTAAGAATCCCCAAACTCAATCTACTGTTTGACTGTGGGTGTCTGTATCTGTCTGAGTCAGCTGCTGGGTGGAGCCTCTCAGAGGACAACTTGCTCCTGTCTGCAAGCATCACAGAGTATCATTAATAGTGACTATTTTCCCCCTTCTAAGTGAGAGTCAAGCTTCCTTGCTTGGTCCTGTCTTCTTGTTTAGCTTCTTCGAGTCTGTGGAGTATAACATACTACCTGTATTTTATGGCTAATATCTTATTACTTGGAACTTGCTCTGTCCCAGGCTGGCCCTGAACTCAGAGATCTGTTTGCCTCTATCTCCTGGGATTAAAGGTGTGTACCACCTTGCCTGGGCTTGAGCTTTTCATGGCCACTATGCCCTAAGATCCAGATCAAAAGCCTCTGTCTTCTAGCCTCAAGATCTAAAGCACAGGTATGCTTTCCATTTCTGGATTGTAGTTCATTCCAGATATAGTCAAATTGACAACTGGGACTAACGATCTCAGTCGTAGCATTTTATCACAGTAACAGAAAGCAAACTCAGATAATGAGGTCATTAACCAAGACAATAAATGTGGGAGACAGGGCAGATCTGAGTGGGGCAGGGTGAGTGAGTACTGGGTCATTCATTTTTGAATAATTTCTTTTAAAAGGCCTGTGGGGAGAATGGGGGGCAGGGATTGAAGTGGGAAGGGCTTCAGCAAGATCTCTATCACTGAGTTAGCCATTTCCTCCTTTCACAATAATGCCAACCTGAGAGTTTATTTTCTTCTCATAGAATAAATCATGTAAGCTATGTTTTTAAAGGAACTGAAAATCAAATTTCTCATAATAGTTTCATACAGATTTATTGGTATCTCAGCTGAAAGAAACAGAACCCTGTTATATTAATTAAAATGTGGCTGAAAGAAATAGACCCTGATTATATTAACTAAAATGTGCCTGGTCTTTCTTGATGTGTACTAAGCGTTTTATCTTCAATATTTTGGGAAAAAAGTGAGAATTGATGTTTGTGTAGTTCTGAGAATGTGCACATAAATAGCACCCACCATGGTAGACATGTGCTTTTGAAGAGATAAAATGGAGGGGGAGGGGAGGAGAAGGAGGGAGGGAGGGAGGGGGCAGGCAGGCAGAGACAGAGAGACAGAATAGAGCACCAATCAGGGAGAGTTCTCTCTCAAGCCCACTCACTGTCACCTTGGGAAGAGGACAAGGTGTCCAGCACCAAATAGAACCTGATGGTTTCTGTCTCCCTGGGAGGGACGGGGAGTCTGTTGGAAGAGAGGAGGTGTTATTTCATTACTGGTGCATGCTGTTCTCATAAATCGTTGCAAATAAGGAAACTTGGATCCTCCTCAGTACTATCCGGCTTTCCTTCATCTGCATCATCTTAGCCAGAACTGTAAAACTCCTGCAGTAAACATGATGGGTGCTTCGTGGTTCCTCAGACAGCTAGGAAATGAGTTTTATTTTCTAGAGTATGCTTTCTCTCGTCCTTACCAACAATATACCATGCAATTTCCCCCATGATTTTCTTATATTCATTTCAGGGAATAAAAGCAGGGACCTTGATATTTGGTAATTAATAAGAAGCATCATTAGAAGGTCCCAGGCAGAGGGGCTGGAGACGCTTTGCTCTTCCAGAGGACTCAGATTAGATTCCCAGCACTCCCATGAAGGCTCACAGCAATTTGTAACCTCAGGGATCCAAATGTCCTCTTCTGTCCTCTGTGCACATCAGGAACACACATGGTACACAGGGAGACATGCAAACAAAACCCAGACATATAAAATAAAAGGGTCCCAGGAATAAATCATCAGATTAGTTATAAAATAACTTCTAAAATCTATAGGGTATTCTCTTACCATGGACTCTTTGCATACATTGATTCATATTACACGTATAATGTCTCATGTTTTTGCAGATGAAGGAATGGAAGCCCTGTAGGAGTTAAATATCTGCCAAGGAGTGAGCTGCCATCCCACAGATCATAACTCCTTTCCTTGATCTTAAAGTTTGTTCTCTTATAGAATTCTGTAGCTAACCCACTTCAGCTAAGGTCTAGTCTGTGATGTTTAGACCCACCAGAACAAATTGTTCTCATCTTATCACTGTGACATAAACATGCACTCAGGTGCCCAAGCCAGAGGCCTGAGCCTCATAGACAGCAGACCCTCACTCAAAGGCCCACATCTGCCAAGAGCAGTTCTCAACTCTACCTTCTCTGCATATCCAAAGCCATGAGTTGCTTCTCACCTCCCTTGCCTCTTGGTGAATATAGGCTGCCTAAATTACTCCTTGGACACTAGCTACATTTCTGAACACAGTTCCCTGATTTTGTCATCTCTTCCTCCTCCTCCTCCTCCTCCTCCTCCCTCTCCTCCTCCCTCTCCTCCTCCTCCTCTTTCTCCTCTCCCTTCTCCCTCTCCTCCTCCCTCTCCTCCTACCCATCCTCCTCCCTCTCCTCCCAGTCCTCCTCTTCCTCCTCCTCCTCTTCCTCCTCCTCTTCCTCACCATCACCACCACCACCATCACCATCACCATCATCACTATAGTTATGGGAAATCAAACCCAGGAGCTTGTATTCTAGACAAGGCTCTGCTCCCTCTTCAGGCTCTTGGAAGACTCCATTCTTGCTTTCTCCTGGTGTCTAGCTGCTGGCAATCCTTGGTAGTGTTTAGCTTCCAGCTAACAGCTCTGATCTGCCTCAGTCATCCTGTGTGCATTTGCTGTGCCTAGATCTTTCTCTTCTTTGAGGACACTTGTAAACAAACATAGAGCCCACCAGATCCGGGATAACCTCATCTTTTCTCAATTCCATCCGCAAGGACCCTGTACCAACTAAAGGTGATACCACCTGGGGTTAGGCCCTTCACTGGGTCACGGTAGACAGAGAAATTCTACCCATGTCCCAGGTTTGCCCCCATGACTTTACACTCCTTTGAAGCTTGATTTCGTGTTTCACAGCATGTCTGGTGTCCATGTTTAGGGTTATTATGAACAGTAAATAAATTGATGTGCACGGTGTGTTTGTCACAGTGGTGTACTTCAGGGATTTGGTAAATGGCAATTTCGATTTATCGCCTTAACAAATTGTAAGCTTACCTTTCACCTAAGAAAAACTGCGTCAAATCCTTTGTAAAACCAACCCAGGTGCCTCTGGTTTTTCATTTCGTTTTTCATATGCCAAGAGGCTTCAAGGCAGAAATGTAAATCAGAACTCAGGAGTCCATTTTCCTGCATCAGGAACCATCTTCTGCTGCTCACCTTCATGTCTCACAGAGCAGGGAAGAAGTGATCCTAGTGAGGAATGGAGGCTGAAGAGGCATGGGTTGTGCCTGTGTTCTGGCATGATTTAACTTAGTGATTCTCAACCTGCCTGATGCTGCGATGTTTTCATACAGTCTCTCATGCTGTGGTGACCCCCAACTGTAAGGTAATGTTTAGGGCTACTTTATAATTGTAATTTGCCACTGTCTGTGTTTCCCAATGGTCTTCTGTGATTCCCTGTGGAAGGACTGTTTGACCTCCAAAGGGGAATTGACACTGATTGAGAACCACTCCTCTGGATGATCAGCGCCCATAGCCGTACTTTGTGTGCAGTAATCCAAGGCTTCCTGGGTCAGAGCTGAAAGTGAAGGCTGGGCAAAAATAGCATCATCAGAAACAGAGCTGAACTCAAGTTCTCCCAGTGTCGCTGACCAGCCATGCCACCTTGAACATGTCCCTTGGACTCTCTGAGCTCTTTTCTTTGGCACATATTACTGCAGTGTCTCCTCTTCAGGGAAGTCATGGGGCTGAATGAGAACGCACATGTGAAGAGCCACTGTTTCCTCTCTCACTCCAAGCAATGGTTAAATACGTGACCTGGCCACTTGCATCCTTGGCAGATGATAGGTGTAGAATTTATTTTTAAATCGTTAAGGCGTTTTGTTCAGTAATGTAAAGATCAATCCATATTTCATTTAACATACACTATGAGCTGATCCTGTATCAGTTTTATAGTATGATTCTTATTAGCCATCTGGGACCACTAAGATGTGGATTGCACATGTGTGCACATACACACACACTCACACACACATCACACACACACACATGAAACCACTTGTCCATCATTGAATGAGATAAATGAGCACATTAGTTATAAGAGCAAAACATAAATTTAATGAACTGTGTTCAGAAAATAGGCATTAAATCAAATTGAAAGGTGGCAGAGGAGAGGATGGTGTTTTAAGAACAGGTGTTATTTAAAAAAAAAAAAAAAACCCTAGATGGCATCCTGGGTAGCAGTCACACCATGCCCAGAGCCAGGAGGCCTGTGATGGTGCTCCAGGCTCAGAGGTCACAAGTATCCTATGCACTATGGGAGAATCAAAGTGCACCCACTCCTGGGCCTCTGCTCAAGAAGAGGACACTTGTGCATGCCTTGGAGTGTGGCTGGCACGGGGCATGAGGAGCGTCACATGCCCTGGCAGAAATGAGAATAATTAGAGCAGACAGGTTGGGAGACAGCAGTCATTGAGACCTACTTTGTGCTAGGTGCTAAATACATGTGCCTTCTGAATACATGTGGTCGAGGGTTGCAGGGTCCAGAGTGAGGCACTGCTGAGCCCTTCAAGTGCAGCTCAGCCAAATGGAGATGGGCTGAGATCATGTGCAGTTCAGTATCTAAGGAACTGATAGTGCAAATATCTCACCTACTATGACTAGAGGATTACTGATTGCTAAAACTATAGTAATGTGGATGTCTTCGATCAAGTAAAACATACAGTGAAAACTAGTGTCAGCTGTTTCTTGTCACCATTTAAAATAACATTTAAAAGTGACATGGGTGCCCCACACTGCATTTCTATTGGACAGTGCTAGTGTGGTTGGAGGTCTTTGCCTACAATACCAGAAAGGGACATGGAGTTTGAACACTGCTATGGGGAGAGTACAGGGCTCAAGTAAAAGAAAAATAGGAAGGGTTTCTGGAGGACAAAGGAGAATGAGCATCAGCACCAAGGTGGGACTGCCAAGGTCTGGTTAGGAATCACGAGTGAGCCATGGGGGGAAGTAGGGGAACCCCGTCAGCAGTGTTTTGACAAAATACACTCTCAGAAATGTGCATCAGATGCCATGAGAGGCTTCATATCAGACAGGAAAGTCTGTAACTGAGAGAAATAATGGAGGATTACAAAGAGAGGCTCTCTAACTTTTATTGTTGGTGGCTTTGTAGTCAAGGAGTCCCTTAGAGACAATCAAAATGCAATGTCATAATTAAAGTTTTAGAAAACTAAGAGGTTGACCAGTGGGACCAGGCACACAGGAATTCCGCAAGCCCAGTGACTTGGGTTCCTTCCGGTCTGTCTGGGCTGGGGTCCAGAGCAGACCTTGGGCACATGCTCCACAGCCAGTTTCACAACACCCAGAGGAAGCTCCACTCACAGGTGCTCTGACACACCCAAGATCAGAGAGTAGACCTTGGACGCAAGCTCCACAGGCAGTCCCACAACACCCAGAGGAAGCTCCACTCCCAGGTGCTCTGACACACCCAGGATCAGACATAAGCAGGAACCAACATCTGTCCCAACACTGGGAGTAACTGGGACCAGCGGGACCAGACACACAGGAACTCCACCAGCCCAGTGACTTGGGTTCCTTCCGGTCTGTCTGAGTTAGTGTTCTTAGCAGACCTTGGGCACAAGCTCTGCAGTCAGTCCCACAACACACTGAGAAAGCCACACTCCCAGGTGATCTAACAAGCCCAGGATCCCAGGATCCCAGAACCACAGGATCACAGAGACAGCTTGACTCTGAGGAGTTCTGACACAACCAGGATCACAGGAAGGATAGGCTCCAGGATAGCAAAGGCAGGTAGCACTAGAATTAACCAGATGGCGGGGGGCAAGCGTAAGAAAATAAACAACACAAACCAAGGTCACTTGCCATCATCAGAATCCAATTCTCCCACCATAGCAAGTCCTGGACAAAACATTACACCGGAAATGCAAGATTCAGATATAAAATCACTTATCATGATGATGATACAGGACCTTAAGA
>NW_022196900.1:46868173-46903160 GCF_008632895.1 Mastomys coucha | reverse complement strand
ACCTGTTCTCTGTGGGCTGAGAATAAAGTCACTCACTCAAGTCAAATAGCTTTGACCATAGCAGGAAGAATGTATCCAAAAATCGTGCCTATAATTCATTTCTTGGTGCAGCAGAACTATCAACTCTCAGCTTAGCTATGGTGGAGGTAAAATCCTTTGGTGATGTGTGGGTCATTGAAATACAGCCTTATTATAATGAAACCCAATGTCTAAAAATTGTTCTTATTTTGGGCTGTACCACAGTAAGAGCCAAGATTTTAAACTCTACTAAATACAAAACAAACAAAAAGACTTTATATATCATGTTCATTTAAGAAAATACTAGTAGTGATGTATTATTTTTAAGTTTACAACTAATATGTTTGGAGTTATTTAAAATTTATATTGAGAAAAATGTATTTTCACTATTGCTGTAGATGAGCATCTATATGACTGTTAAATTGATTGTTGTTTTATATCAAACAACTTTTATAATACTTACTTTTGTTACAATATTTTATAAATTTTAAGGAATACGACAAAAAAGGTATTGTAGGTCTTGAAGGGGGGTCTATGGGAGCAG
This sequence comes from Mastomys coucha, assembly GCF_008632895.1. Taxonomy (NCBI): domain Eukaryota; kingdom Metazoa; phylum Chordata; class Mammalia; order Rodentia; family Muridae; genus Mastomys; species Mastomys coucha. The sequence continues at coordinate 46,902,598 of NW_022196900.1, read as the reverse complement.
CGGTGGTACAAAAGAGGAACAAGAATGTGATTCAATTCTATTTAATTAAAATATGTTTTTAAATGTTAACAAATTCAGATAAATTCAAATCATGTAACTTTTCTCATCATAATGCAATAAAAGTTTTTTAAAAAAGAAAGAAAACTAAGAGGTTGATATTCTTGTTACAACTTTATTTGGACTTTCTTAACCCAATAATCTCTTGCAACTATAAGTATATGTGTGTATTCCCAGGAGATTAGTACGAGGAAATAGCAATGCCTATGAGAGTCCCTTAACAAGAGACCTGAGACATGTCTCTAATCTCTCATAATAAGCTACTCTTCAGCAAGGCAGACTGAGCTGACCTGATCCAGTGTGGTTGTTTCATTATTATTATTACTATTATTATTATTACTATTATTATTTTATTGTTTTAAAACTAATTTATAATTAACTCTGCCTTTTCTTAACTATGTTTTTATTAACAATGATAATACCAAACTTGTCCAGTACTGTATAGGTTGCCTTAGAAGACCAAGTTATTTGGAACTGTCCATGGTATTTAACCAGCAGACCAACTGGTGGTTAGGAGGGCATGTAGGCTGAGTACTAAATATGTGAAATACACTGATATGAGATACTTGATTTTGATGAATTAAATTGTGTTGGACAAAGTGCAATCATAAGAAAGGTTACATCTTAGCACCAAGAATGGCAGGATGTCTAGCATACTTATCTAGCAAACCCACCAAACACATAGACGGAGGGCCAGTAAATTCCATATGGGAAGTTTTGGAAAAATGTGACTGTCTTTTCTAGCAGAATCCCTTTTTGTGTGCTCTGGTGTACTAGGCACACCCAACTGGGCCAGAATAACTGGATGCCTAAGCTCAGAGAGATCAAGGTTCCGGCCTGTCTTTTAATACTGTGTCGTATTGCTAACAACATTATCTGTCTCTTAACCCTGTTGTAAGAGTACAGGAGAGCAAGCACCTGCAAAGCCCTTTGCACATGCCAGGCTGCAGGATGGGTCCAGTGCAACTTCTCCTTTGAGAAGAGAGAAATGGAGCCTCTGAATCAGGAAATGGTCTCCCCCAGAGTTTCTTTTTTTTTTTTTTTACTTACATTTCAAATGTTATCCCCTTTCCCAGTTTCCACTCTGTAAACCTCCATCCCATCCCCCCTTACCCTACTTCTATGAGGGTACTCACACACACACCCACTCCTGCCTCACCTCCCTAGCATTCTACTGCACTGGGGCATCAAGCCTTCACAGGACGGAAGGCCTCCCCTCCCATTGATGCCAGATAAGGACCCTTCAGCTCCTTCAGTCCTTCCCTTAACTCCTCCATTAGGGTCCCTGTGCTCAGTTCTATGTTTGGCTGCAAACATCCTCATCTGTATTGGTCAGGATCTGCCAGAGCCTCTCAGGAAATATCTGTATCAGGCTCCTGTCAGCAAGCACTTCTTAGCATCCACAAAAGTGTCTGGGTTTGATGTCTGTGTGTGGGATGGATCCCCAGGTAGGGCAGTCTCTGGATGGCCTTTCCTTCAGTCTCTGCTCCACTCTTTGTCCCTGTATTTCCTTTAGAGAGGAGCAATTCTGGGTTAAAATTTTGGAGATAGGTGGGTGGCCCCATCCTTAACCAGGAGTGGGGGGCATGCCTAACTTCTGGATATGGTCTCAACAGATTCATCCTCCCTTTTGTGAGATATTTCAGCTAATGCGGTCCCCATGGGGTCCTGGGAGGGCTCTTGTTTTCCTGGCATCTGGGACTTGTTGGTGGCTACCCCCATTGCTACACACCTCTGTTCAATTTCCTGATCCTCTGTACTTCTCCTCCATCTCCTCCCATACTTGATTCTCCCCTTTTTCTCCTTCCCCTCTTCTCTTCCTCCTAAGTCCCTCCCATCCTCTACTTCCTTTGATTATTTTATTCCCTCTTCTAAGTAGGACTGAAGCATCTACTCTTTGGTCTTCCTTCCTCTTCAACTTCATGTGATCTGTGAGTTGTATCGTGGGTATTCCACACTCTTTGTAATATCAGGGAGTACATATGTGTGGTCTTTTGTGACTTGAGTCACCTCTCTCAGGATGATATTCTACAGGTCCATCTACTTCCCCAAGAATTTTATAACTTCATTGTTTTTAATATCTGAGTAGTACTCCATTGTGTAGATGTACCACATTTTCTGTGTCCATTCCTCTGTTGAGGGACATCTGAGTTGTTTCCAGCTTCTGGCTATTATAAATAAGGCTGCTGTGAACATAGTGGAGCATGTGTCCTTATTACATGTTGGAGCATCTTCTGGGTATATGCCCAGGAGTGGTATAGCTGGGTCCTCAGGTTAGTACTATGTGCAGTTTTCTGAGAAACCGCCAGACTGATTTCCAGAGTGGTTGTGCCAGCTTGCAATCCCACCAGCAATGGACGAGTGTTCCTGTGTGATGCCTAGCCAGGTGTGCTCTCTGTTCTCTGGGGAAAACATTCTCCCCACTCCAGGTAGCTCACAAACTTGGCCTTTTTCGGGGAAGGCTGGAAATCCCTGTGTCCTTTTTCACCTTCACCCCTGGCCACAGTGTTGAGAATTTTCCCATTTCTCATATACACTGCAGTATCTTTATTTTAAGGAGAGATTTGTATGTCTTCATCAGTGCCCTTGCCGGTAGTGATTATCAAGAGGAAAGATAAGATTTGAGGGTGGATAGAAACACCCCTATACAAAGAGGTTAAATCATTACTAAGAACCTCCTCTCCACCCTGGGTACCTACTCGTTTGAATGAATCACTCCTACTAAAAATAGTAGCATCCTTAAGAAGAAATGGTAGAGCAGTAATTACTGAGACAGCCGCTTCCTTCACCTGCTCACCTGGGCAGGAGCTGAGATGCGAAAGGCAGAGGGCAGAGAAGGTCCGAAGAAGAGAACATTCAGAGGCTGCTCTGTGGCACAGGAAACCTTCTCCTCTACCGCTTTCATTTGTCTGCTCTTTCTTCCCTTTTTCATCTGAAAGAATTGGTAGTTACAGAGTAGCCTATTTGCATTTAAAAGGAGCTTAGTTTCCTCACATTCCCCTACCGTTCACCTTAGAAATGAGAACAGTTCCTGAAGTTCAAGGCCTTGATGGTCACAAAGGTGGGGACCTGCACCACCACCTGGTGTTCTGCTAACTTTTATGGGAAGCTGGAAGCGCATTTGAAAACCCTGAACCTCCCACTTGTACCGTTCTGCTGGTGTGTATGCCTTTTTAGAGATCAACTTGCTCATGCACTTCCTCTTTATCAAAGCTTTGCCAGTTAACACAAGAGGCAGGCCTTCAACACTGGGCATTAGTACCAGGCCAAATGGCACCGGAGAGTGAATAACAGCCCAGTACGAGATTTACCCATAATTATTAGTATGGTATGGAAGATAAACTCTTGGTGCCATCACAGCCTAAATTCCACCCCTGGATCTTTTTTTTTTTTTAATCTTGAGAGAGTTAGAGGGCAGGGGACAGTGGAAAGCATGTCACACACATAAAAGAAGCTAATTAAAGAGAAGAGAATTTGTGATTGGGTAATTGCTATACATACAGCTGGTATGGTTTCCTGTACTGTAACAAAGGACCACTGATGGAATGACTTGCTGCAGATGTCTCTTTCTTCAAAGCCCTAGAGGGTAGTAAAATCAAGATGCTAGAAGTGGTCTGCTCCTGCCTGAAACCCAAAGGAGAGCCCTTGTTTGCCTCCTCTTAATTTCCACTGAGGGCCAGCAGTCCTTGGTGTCACCAGGCAAGCCTGGAATCCCACCGTGGTGGTTCTGCCTTCACTCCGCTGTCTCCTTTATTATTCTTTTTTATTTTTGATTGTCACGTACTGGGACATATTTGTGGGGCGCAAAAATGATGTTTCAATATGTAGACACTTTGTAATGATAAAATCAAAGTTAACTAACATAGATCAAGTATGTAAATTTCTTTGTTATGAGAACATAAAAGCCTTAATTCCAGCTGTTTTGACATATACAATGAACTGACGTTAGCTACAGTCACTCTAGTGTACAGCAGAACACCAGAGATAATACCTCCTATCTAGCTGTAACGTACACATTAGCCAGACTCTTCTCATTACCTCATCCCCTCCTCATAGGGTCTTAACAGGACAAGTCACCAACTTCACTTCTTCTTATCTCTTTATACCCAAAATAACTCCTTGCAAATATGAGTTTCTGAGATGGCATGCATTAGCATTTCAGACTGTCTTTTTAGAACCCATGATGGTGTGTTTTAGGGAAACCAGCAAGGATCCACAATACTAGGGTCCTTCTGTTGACTGAATTGGGACACAAGAGACAGAGGTTTATTGGATAGGAGTTGAGGTCTTGAGGAGAGAAAAATAGCCATTGGCTGTCCATGGCCACCAGGGAGCGAGTTGGGAAAAATCAATGTTCTAACCTCTCTTTTCCCAGTTGGGTCTCCTGATACTTATGCTAGTGCCTCACCCTGACTGAACCAACAGAGAACCCAAGGTCAGGAGCCCACTGATACAGTGACTGAAGATTATACTCCTGGGTTATATGATAGACTCATGGAGGACCAGTGGGTATGCAGAGGTGAAGAGAAAGTGGGTACTGTAGCCTGTTAGCTCTTGCAAGCATCCATTCCCCTAGCAGCACATTGGGGATATTATTAGTGACTACCTCGTGAGGTTATTAGTTTGCCACCCAGCATATGGTAATACACGTTATTGTTTTATGATGAGTTCTTCAGATGACTTCACTTTCTCTGCTGCTGCCTTATGAACCTACTAAGTGAGAAGTTCAGATTTCACACTGTGAATTGACAGAGGTATATACTATGCTCAGCTATGTTCTCTACTTTTCTGAATCATCAGCTAAAGTGAACGTTTTTTCATTAGTTTGGACCAATACTGCCCCAGGGCAGACTGAGCAAAGGCTTGGTGATTTCCATAATAAGGGTAGGAGGAGGGGCTGGAAAATGTGTCAAAGGTTAGGCACTCTTACTACTTCTTCAGAGGACCCAAAGTCTATTCCCAGCTGCCTCTAACTTTGGCTCCAGATAATACAACACCTTCCTCTGACACTCATGCACATACTCTAATACACACATATAGATAGATAGATAGATAGATAGATAGATAGATAGATAGATAGATAGATAGATAGATAGATAGATAGATAGATAGATAGGATTTAAACCAAAGATAGAAGCAATCCAGGTTATATTTTGGAAGCTGGTGTAGCTCTGACCCTCAGGAGCTCAGAGTGTCATTGTAGCTCCTCCCAAACAATGTCACAAGCAGAAGTCATCTGTGTGTTTAATACTCATAAGAAGAGTGCTAGGTGTCAAAAGGATGTCTGAGAGAATTTTGTAGAGAGAGCGGTGATTGAACTGGGCCCTGACACAGCAGAGCTTGGGCCCATGGAGATGGAGGGTGAGGAAGTAAACACACTATGGAAGGCCAAAAGTGGGGCTGTACAAAGACCAGACAGGTAACTCTTGGTAAATGAAGTAAGCTGGATTATGGGAGTAGATGGAGGACAATGGAGGCTCATGGAGAAAAGGAGACTGAATTCCCACCTCAAGCTTAACTAACAATATGAAACACATATATTGCTCTCTAGGTCAAAATAATATGTCTGTCATTCTCTAATTGTAAACGGACTCTCCTCATGATGACCCTCCTTAACTACCCATGGTTATTTAAAGATGCATCTGGACTGAGCTAGAATTACAGCCTAGAACTGACAGGAGTTAATTCTTAGAATCCAGAGGTGAGCAGTATCCTAGAACCACTTGGTCAACAGCACAGTACATGCCAATGACAAGGGCTCAGTAAATCCACATGGACAGTTGCCCCAATAAAAGGAATCCTGAGGATAGGTAAAAGGCCCTTCAGACCAACATGGCAGACCCTGGAGGTGAGAGAGGGATCAGGCTATGGGGAAGGCAGGTGTGAGACACTGGGGTGATGAGCAGGGCCAAGAAAACGACATGTCCAGTGTCACTGCTGCAAATAGACTAAGAAGGAGGGTGGTACAGCTGTGTGTCAGCTGCAAAAGAGGCAGCTCATCTGGGGGACAGATAAGGGACACAAATAAGGGACATAGGAGTGATATGACTGTGATGTGGTCTCTGAAGTAGGGCATATGACACAGATGCTTTCCATACAGATAAAAAATATGAGAACCAGGAGGAAGAATGGGGAAACGTTTTAACGAAGGTCTCTAGAATAAAGAAATAATAAAGCACATTTCAGTGTCCTGCTTGGAGACTGAACTCTCTTGGCTCGGTGGCCAAGAGCACTTGTGTCTCTTTCAGAGGACCTGCGTTCTGTTCCCAACACCCAAATGGTGACTCACAGCCACCTGCAACTCCAGTTCCAAGGGATTCAGTGTCCTCTTCTGACCTCCATGCACAGAAATGGTACACATATTTATGTATAGGCAAACCCTCATGCACATGGGGAACAGTCAGAGGGTGGGCCAGGAGGGGGGGTAAAATCTGGAGTGTTAAAAAAAATATATTAAATAAAATATAAAAAAAGAAATAAAAGAAAAGAGCAATTTGAAATTGCCAGGAATCTAGCCATTCTAACATATATTATCTTTGATAACATAGGTTTAAGTTGAAAGAACCATCCATCAAAAAGTGGGATTTTTTTTTCAGTACCTCTTAGTGGCCAACAGATCAAACAGGAAAAAAATATTCAATGACAGTAATTAGTGAAATAAGTTACAAAGTTACTTGTGTACACAAGATTGTATTTCAGAAAGATTGTGACATATAAAAAATATGTCCCAGAAAATGCAGATTCCTGATTGCCTGAATGCAGGCTAAAAGAGAGGAGGAGTAACTTAAAGAGCGACACAGTGCTCAGATACCAACTATTTGGACGACACAAAAACCTATGGATCTACACACTTTACCTGCATCCATTTTAAGATAGGTACCTTATGTCTCATTACATTTTGTTTTGGCATTTTAGTTTTGCTTTAATAGAAAATTTTAATTATCTCCAACTTTGTTGAAGTAAACAACAGTTTAATCATTGATATGATTTATAAATAACCAGTTGCAAATTAAAAAACAAAACAAAAATGGTCTCCCTTCTTTGAAAATGATTTGTTTAAGTGGACTGGATGTTTTCTATCTAAGAGAGAAGGGTTTCCTTAAGTTTTTGTCTTTAGTCAATAATAGCATTCTTTAATAACTTTATTTTATTTTATGTGCTTGTGTGTTATGCCTGCATGTGTGCCTGTATACTCCTTGAGTGTTTGGTGCTTAAGGGGGCAGAAACTGGACTTAAGGATGGTTGTGAGCTGCCTTGTGGATGCTGGGAATCAAACCTGGGGGTCTTTGGAAGAGCAGCCAGTGCCCTTAACTATGACGCCATCTCTCCAGCCCCAACAGAGGCATTCCTAACGTGTGTGACATTTTAAAAAAAAAAAAAAAAAAATGTTGTTAAGCTAAGAAGTATTATGTAAGAAAAATAAGGAGTAAAATTAATAGAGGCAATATATTTAATATAAATACTATTATACTATATAAATAATCACAGTTAAATAGAAACAAAGACTTGAGTAGAAAACTGAGATGTTAGACTAAAACATAAAAGAAGACAGCACCAGCATTTTGAAGGCCAGAGAAAATACAGGTTATGGCTGCCACAAGCAGGGGGCGAAGTCACATAGCAATCCAGACTTCCCAGGTATGCATCTAGTGTTTCTATTTTCATTTTTGATGCTGACTGTAGTCTTGGCAACCACAAAGACTTTGTATTCTGTTCATTGTGGTAACCAACATGACAGTCTGACTTAGATGAAAGCTCTTGCTATGGAAATGACAAATCCCCCCCCCTCCCCGCAACCCCGATTTCAGAGAGAAGCACAATTCAGTTTGCAGCACTGGAGCCACCAATCTGAGGACTTGTACACATGATTCTGAAAGGGCCCACTTACCCTAAAAACCCACCCGGGAGGAACGATTCAGGCTCCTCCCGGGTGGTTAGAACTTGTGGGCACCGCAGTTGTTTTCTCACAGTTGAGTCCAGTACCTTCTGACTGGAATGTTAACCACAGTTTTTCCAAGCTGCTCTCTCCCATACCCCTCCCACTAAGTTCAGCCATATATGACCTCAGAAATGTTCTCCATGAAGTGTTTCAGGCAGCCTCCACCAACTAGTTGTAACAGACAGGGGAGCTGAAACCCATTTGCCACCAGCCTCCAGAAGGTTTCTTTATGTGCCTCCTTTGAGCAAGTTTATATGACTTCAGTTTATTCTGCCAGCAAAAACATCTTTCATTTACTAGTGAAGAATTACCAATACCTCATAATTTATCTACCCCTAAAACTAAGAATTTTAAGTGAGTGAATTTTCCAGAAAATGGAGACCTTTTTGTTTCATGGTCATTTCTGATGGAAAACTTGGGAATATTCGTTACACTTTCCTACATAAGAAATGGAGTGTATTGGACATAATTTAGCATTTGCTCAGCTTTTTCCTCAGTTTGAACATTTGTAAAAATACCTTGTACATGTTTCAGGAGACATTAAGCTCCGCTTAACTCCTCTTCTGCATTGTTAGACATATAGAGAGACCAGAGGGGCAGATCCTTCCACCTCAGCATCTTTCAATTCTCTCTCTGACCAAAGACTTTGATAAATAAGACTGTTAAGTCACCTTATTTTCCACTGAACCAAAGTGACAAGTGAAGTATATTTTTCCCCAACAGTGGTAGATACTTCTTTAACATACTTCTGAATTCCCTACTATTTTTGCAAAGTATGAGTTCCATACATTATAATTTCAAGATTAACGGAATGTTTAAATTTTTGTTTCATTTACATTAATGGTTTAGAATCATCATTATAACTAGGTTAAAGACAATAAGCAAGTGTCTGTATTGAGAGTGGCCTTTCTAAATGAGGTCCTGAGGGGATGAAGGAATGATTTCATGTGTGCATGGTGCACACAGTGCCTGTAAGATCCCTTTCATTGTCTCTTCAGTGAGCAGTACCTATGAGGTTCAGAAGTGTATGTAGACAGTCATGGGTTGAACAAGGCAGCTGGATCTCAGTGGGAGAGCAGTCCTGGGGAGATAAAGTAGGTTGATGTGTTGTGGGTGCATCCAGAGGGTATCTATGCTTCCCAAAGCATCTCCAGCTTGTGCACAGTCCTCAGCCCTACCAGGCAGACATTGTTAGGACAATAGCTCATACCACACTTTGTCATGAGCCCTTTGTTTACTGGAAATAAAGTGAACAGATAAGATGTTTAAGGAAAGGAAGATGGTTGGTAAACTACATTCCTCATATGACCAGTGAGTATCAGAAAGTTAACTGAGCGAGAAGGGCAGGTTCTCCACGTGGTTGGTGTTGTCTAGTAGATATGACAGACAGTTCTATGCTTGGGGGACCCTCATCTTCCTGGAAGCACTCAGGCACTGAAGGACGACACATCAGGACAAATTTCAAGAATACACTAAGCTAATGGTCTAGACAAGGCAGAGAATAGACTGTGAACATTTTTGGAATCAGCAGAATGGATATATGTCAAAAGCATCAAATACTGCAAAATAACCAAGCATCAAAGACTACATTCTAGTGAGGCATGGTGACATAGCCCTGTAATCTTAGCATTCAGAGGCAGAGAGGGGAATCCCAAGTTCAAGGCCAACCTGGGCTGTGTAGCAAGACTTGTCAAAAAACTCAGGGCTGGGGATGTGATAGAGTACTTGCCCAGTGTGTGCAAGCTGAAAAAGAAGAGAAATAAAGGCAAGAGGGTAAAGAGAAAAGAAAAGAATTTACATTCTATGTGAGTGCATTTAAGTGAATATCTAGAAAAGTCAAAACTGCGATAACAAATGGCAGATCTGTGGTCTCCTGAAACAAGGGAAGAAGCTGACTACAGAGGAGCATGAAGAAACTTCTCAAAATGATAGAAAGGTTTTATTTCAAAGATTAGTAGTTACACAGCCTTGGCATTTGCTGAAACTTATTGAATCATACATTTAGTGTGGATGAGTTGCACTACATGTGAATTATTACTAAAAGGAGTTGATTTTCTTTAAATTTTTACCTCTGTAGGCTTAGCACAATGGTGTGATCATCCACAAAGAGCTCCACCTCAGGGCTGTAACTCCTTTGATCAGCAGGTGAGGCTGAGTCCACACAGATGCAGTGCCTGCTGTTGGCCCTGGAGATGTTTACTCCATGTACATTGCATACCCACTATGTGCCAGGCACTGTGCTAAGCCACAGACATGCAGTGATGACAGATACATAATTTAATTAAAAAAAATTGGGACTCACAATAAAACTGTATGATTCCACTAATATTTGAATGTTTTAAATTTAAATTGTCCAGTGTGGTCGTTTGGGTAACTTAAAAAGATTAACTTTCCAGATAAAACAAGGCTTTCAGAGTAGAGATTGTTGTCCTGGTTTAAATCTGAAATGATGCCCGCTACAAGTTAGGATTTCAACACCTGTTCCCTCGGATAGTGGTGGTAATTTGAGTGCTGTGGAGCCAACCTTTTGGCATTTTGACACAGTACAGTCATCTACAAAATTCACGCTTGAGAACCTCAACAACTGAGTTGCAAAAAAAAAAATAATTTTTTCAAAAGAAAATCTCACATTTTAAGCAAATTATTGTTCTTATCATAATCATTGGGCTACGTTCATAGCTATCTCTGGCTATATGTGATCCACAGGCCACATATTGGCCACGCCCACAAGGGAGCCTACCTGCAGCAATAGGCCACTGGGGGTGGGTCTTTCATGGTTCTACCTGCTCCTAGTTCTGACTGTGGTCTCTAACTCCTAATCTGTGTCGTGTGAACAATGCCACAGACAGAACCAACCACTTTGCTTGGTTTTCTGGAGCATGGTGAACTGTGACCTTCTGAAATCTGAGCCAAGATCCTTCCTCCCCTAAACTATTTATGTCACAGCTAGAAAAAAATATCTAACTACTGTAACTATTCACCTGTGTTAGTAAGTTCTGAGGATTCTATGCCCTAGGCATGGATATTTCTCAGTGAATGCCAGCTTCTAGTCTCCTACACTGAGTACACTCTTGGCATGAAAGATAGCACACTTATGGAATGAGTTCCCATGTGAAAGAGAACTGTTCAGTGATGGAAGGTAAAAGATAATGGCACTAGACGTCATGATCAAAGGTGGCACAAGGCAAAGCACCCTGGGGACACTCACTGGTCTGCAGGGCTCGAGAATAGAAACTTCTCACTGGACTGCAGAGAGAGAATTGTGTGTACCTTATCCTGGACCCCAGGTCTAAAAGGTCTCTCTCCTTGAAGGACTCAGACCTCCAGCACAGATGTATATGTCCAAGTTTGGGCGCTGGGCAGTGGATAACATGAGGTGGGGAAAGTTTAGGATTATGGTCAGGAGAAATGGCGCAGCAGTTCAGAGCACTGGCTGCTCTTGCAGAGGACCTGGGTTTGGTTCACAGCACTCAGAAGCATCTGAAATTCCAGTTTCAGGCTACCAGTCACCCCCTCTCTCTTGGGTACTGTGCACACCCCGTACACAAACATACATTTAGGCAAAACTCATACACATAAGATAAAAAATAAGTAAGTCTCTTTCTTAAGTTGATGACTAGCTTAGATTGTGTGTTCAATATCAGAGTATCAGGGATAGACCAAATCCAGGTAAGATGCCCCGTAGCGTGAGCTGCCTTTCATCTGGCAGATCTGGCTCGGAACATAAAAGGTGGGAAGATTATTCTGAGCACAGTAAAACAAAGATGATTCCTCTTATGTAGACAAGGTGCTTGCTGTATAGAAGGGACTCAGTATATATGAGGCAAACGATTGGATGGATGAGTGGTCATTGACTCCGAAGTAAGCTAAAGGCAAGACAAATCAGGGACACAAATTTTGAGAGGCTTGAGGACTTGAACTGTGGTGACTGTTCTAGATAATTCCTATTGCTCCTCCAGTAAGTTATCACACATTTTGTAGCTTCATACAGAGCACACTGAGTATTAAAATTGTTGAGGGAAGAAGCCTAACAAGATGGTGTCAACAAGATGGATGTCATCATGGCTGACATCCTAGCTTCCTCGGGACACTTCAGAAAGGTTCTAGTCACGTTCCCTTTTCTCAAGAAGGACCCCTTGCTCCTTCTGTGTCCTCAAAGTCCATTACCTCAGCCCTTATGGTCACACCTTCCTTTCTCTCTAGTTCCACTTCTCTTATTAGAGATCCTATGATTACACTACAAACAAGATAGCATAATGTCATCTCTCCCATTTCAAAATGCTTAATTTAACCACATACACAAGGCTTCTTTACCACAGAAAGTATTCATAGATTTCTGGGGCTAGGGTATGAGGTTACCATCTTTGGGAACCATTATTCAGCCTGTGGAAGTAATGTCTTTTTTTTTCCACCTCTCAAAAGTAATGGGAAAAGCCATAGCTAGAAGAAGCTCACTATCTTCAAAACAAAAGAAAATATAGTTATAACCTCTAAGAGAAGAGGGACCAGAAAGAACCATGGAATATATATGTCATGAAAGAAGAGAATCCAGGTGTGGTGGTGCATTTACTCGGGAGGCAGAGCAAAAAGAATCTCTGTGAGTTAGAGGCTAGCCTGGTCTACATAACAAGCTCAAGGACATCCAGAGCTACAAAAACAAAAGCAGAAAGAAGGACCATCTCACTGGAGGAGGAAACCCAGAAAGAGGAGAGAGAAAGGTTGAGGAGAGCCAGGTTGGGCAAAAAAGAACAAAGCGTTACTGCACATATGAAGAAGTCTCAATGAAACCCGGTTCTTTTATATTGATGAAAATAATGAGGAAGAAATCAGGGATTAATCTGGGAGAGAGAGGCTGAAGCCTGTAGAAGCTGAGAGCAGAGAGGGGCAGAGAAGTACACACAACTGTCAGCTTGAGGACCCAATAATATTTAAGAATCTTTGTGAAGAGCCTTGGCTTGATTCTTAGGTCCTCTCACCTGTGAAACCATTGTGTTTGTTGGTCATCTACATGGTTCCTCACATCTCACAGCTTGGTGTCTTGCAGTTTTTTTTATGATAATTTGTTTATTTGTTTGTTTGATGACTGTATATGGGATGGATCCCCAGGTAGGACAGTCTTTTTTTTAAAAGATTTATTTTATATATTTTATGTGTACACTGTAGCTGTACAGATGGCCGTGAGCCATCATGTGTGTGGCTGCTGGGAACTGAACTCAGGACCTCTGCCAGCCCTGCTCGCTCCAGCGTAATTCACTATAGCTGTCTTCAGACACACCAGAAGAGGGTGTCTGATCTCATTACGGGTGGTTGTGAGCCACCATGTGGTTGCTGGGATCCGAACTCAGGACCTTTGGAAGAGCAGTCAGTGCTCTTACCTGTTGAGCCATCTCGCCAGCCCCTAGGACAGTCTTTGGATGGCCTTTCCTTCAGTCTCTGCTCCACACTTTGTCTCTGTATTTGCTCTCATATTTTGTTACCCCTTAGAAAGAAGGACCAAAACACCCACACTTTGGCCTTCCTTCTTCTTGACTTTCATGTGGTCTGTGGATTGTATCTTGGGTATTCCGAGCTTTTGGGCTAATATCCACTTATCAGTGAGTGCATACCATGTGTGTTCTTTTGTGATTGTGTTACCTTGCTCAGGATGATAGTTTCTAGTTCCATCCATTTAATTCTTAATGTCAGTTCTTCCCAGGAGTCTAACGCACTGTATGTGCCCTGGGGTTAGAGGACAGCTTGAGTTAGACCTACTCATCTGCAGACTCATCCCACTCACCAGATAGTCTGGGACACGTTAGTTACCTAAATCCTCTCCATTTTACACTTAGGTCTATAAGATAATAATAGTACCACCTTAGATGTCAGATAGATTCTGGAATCCAATGAAGTAATAAAAGTAGGGTCCTTGAAAGAGTTGCTACTGTACACTGACATTTGTCTCATATAATCGGGTGCCATCATGGCTGACATCCTAGCAGAGTGATTGCTTTACTCGGGAGTCTTTATTTTATATCATACTATTAAGACAAATGAAGTGATCAAGGCTTCAGACCTGTGATTCCTCATCCTGTCAAGTTCCCATCTGAACTCGTTTCTGGAGCGCTACTAATTTTTCCATTTTCAAATTGTAGGTGGCAGCACATTCTTTACCTCTGAGGCTTATAGATACCGCCAAGGCAAATTGACTGTTTCACTGTGAGATTTCTACAAATGCAAATGACAGCAACAGCTCTGTACTTCAGGGACATTTGAAGCCTGGCAGCAGAATTCACAGAAGGCCTCTGGGTGCCGGCACACAGACTAGACTAGAAGCCGATTTGTAAGATACCTGTGGCTTAGTTTTTATTTTAGTTTTAAGTCATAGTTATTTGTATATTTTCATCTGGGAGCATATGCATGCTATGTTGCATTTTTCTCTGAAGGTGGCCAGATTGTTTGTGTGAAAGTGGTCCACTCAAGGACATTGCTATTGCTAATGAGGCCAAGGTCATAGCTTCTATTCCCATTTGGCCAGTTAGTTTTGCACATAGCCACAGGCTAGGCTGCTCCCTAATTATTAAATCCAAGCTGTCTCACAGAGTGGGAGGATGCTGGGTGAAGCAGATTATAGGGGCTGATAACATAACTGCAGGCCAGGGCCTACATTGGACCAGAGACCTAGAGAAGTAGCAGATAGACCACTCACTGCTGTGTCCTGTATGTATGTATGTTCCTGTGAACACTTCTTTAACCACAGTGAGTCCCTGCAGAAATACATTTGGAGTTCTTTATCTCCAACTGACTAAATCAAATCATTTCATCGTTCCTCCTCTTTATGGCTAGCACCTTTTTCTGTAACCCAATTAGTAACAATTACTTTCTATCTTCAGAGCTATTTTAACATTTTGAATATTTTTCAGCTCTCCAGTCAATTCCTGAAGACTCCACTGATAAAAGCTCACACTAAATGATTCTCCTCTTCCCAGCCATTCATGGCCTTTAGCTCTTCATCTAAGGGTGAAGCCTTCTGAGATTCCCCATCCTCATTGGCATGTCAGCTGGTATCATCATTGCTCAGGTCTTGTTTAAGCAGCCATGTTGCTGAGATTTCATGGGCACAGTCTGCCCACACATAGAAGACAAAATCTGACAACAAACCTTCTAGTCGTCTGGATCTTACAAACTTTCTACCCTCTCTTCCAGAGTGTTCCCGAGCCTTAGGTGTTGTAAAGTCATATTGTAGGTTTATCAGCTGGGCTAAGCAACCTACAGTCGGCTGTTCTCAAATGTTGACCACTGTGGTTTTTCTGTAATGCTCTCTGTCTATTACAAAAAGAAATTTCTTTGGTCAGCAGTGAGAGCTACATGTATCTGTGAACATTTAGTGATATATATATGTGTGTGTGTGTGTGTGTATATATACACACAAAATATATATCTATATCACTAAATGTCCTAAAGAAGTTGTATTTATATGTAACAATAATAATTAAAGAATTAGAGGTGATAAACTTGAGAAGGACAGGATGAGCAGAGACAGAAGAGGAGCTGAAGTGAGGAGTGAGAGGAGAAATATACAAATGAGTCCTGTGACTCATGAAATTCTCATAAATTTTTAAATGTTAAAAATTGAACAAGTATTTATGTATGTTTTAAAGTAAAACATTAAGTTTAACAATAAACATTTTAAAACAGTCTCTTATTGAGTATTGAGGGCTCAATACATACCAAGACTTTATATCAAATTTGCATGTGAGCTAAAACGGAGTTTCCTTTCTTCCCTCTGAAAACCAGAGCAGTTGAGTTGTCAGCCGTTCACAGTCAGAGTGAGTCAGGATCCTGCTCCTGCTTGCAGGCTGTGTGCCTCTTACCCATGATGCTTTGACACTTATTTGCAATGGTAGCACACTGAACATAGTTGACAATTGAAGCCTATTGCAAGTTCACCCTACTTTGAATATATGCATACTCGAATGGATTATCCTATACCATGCCACTCTTAGAGGTACATCCAAGATGGCCCCTTGGCAAACTGTGCTAGTTGAACACACTCTTTCAAGGTCTGAAGTTAAATCATAGCCCCAGACACTTTGATGCTTCTCTGCTGAATCTCAAGCCACTGGGAGTAAGTAGATGATGCTTGGGCCACAGAAACCCATGTACTTGAACATGCTGAGATTCGAGAGCAAATAAAATCTGTGTCCAATGAAACCTTTGATCCAGTTGTACTCTCTCCAAACATCCATGTGTCCTAGACCTTATTTCTTAGAAGGGATTTTTCAAATCCCACAAGAAAACTCACATTGAAGTTGATACCTAGTGTTCCCAGCAACCCTTGTCTCCTCCCTTTATTGTAAACAGGCAGTTCTCTTATCTTCCCAACACAGTTTTGTACACGTTTATTCCAACTGCAGAGCAATTATATTATCTGGAGAAAGAAAAGCTTAATACTCCTCATTATTTAATTATTAAAGAACAAAAAATAACATACCTACTCTCATCTCAAGAAGCAATTCTGTATTCTTTGATTATTAAAATTATTCAGCCTTAGCTCCACACCTCTGAATGCCTGCACTGTTTAAGTCATCTAGTGATGCCTTTCTAGTTTTTCAGTTGAATTCACCAATCCCTTGACTTTGAACTTTCCTAAACAGTGCTTATATCTTCTGAAGAATCATGTTTTATTCTTTTTAATCAATCAGGGTAAAATTTACTAAGTTCCATTATTTTGAAATAAGCATCTCTAGGCCCAGACAATTTGAGTGAAATCAACTTTATTAAAAAAGAAAAAAGAAAAAGAAAATATAACAAAAACCTTTGAGTCACTTCCTCCCCTATTTCTAGCATTCCCAATCTGCCCATACATGTGGGTGACACATCGTCTGTAAAACAGAATACTGATCAACACTTTTTATAGCAATTTCAGAAGCATGAAGCTCAATAGTCAATCCTAGCCCCTCAGTCTTACAAAAGATATTGTCTCATTGGCTGTACTTTGTGCCAGCTCCATGTGTGCCTTGGTTTTTCTCTGTCCAGTAGACATAAATGCTGCTTTCTCCAGTCCACTTGATTCCTGATTTAAATTGTACACCCCTGTCACTCGTGTTTTCTTCTGGTCTCCTTGTGTGACCTAGTTCAACCTCCTTGCTTTGAAGCATCCTGCTGTACTACCCAAGTTCTAGACTTAACTCACTTGATCCTGTCTCTTGCTTTCATTTTGTGTTTTCCTGTTGTCTTCATCCTTGGCCTCTGACTTCTTTGTGTTTAGAGGGTTGCTCTTTTTCATGTTTAGGATTGTTTTGCTCTCAATCTCTTCATCCAGTCTCCTGATCCTTCCACAGATTCATTTTATAAAGCTTGTTCGAACTGTATTATCCCAATTTGGCAGATCAAAAACATGCCACAGTACCATTTATTCCTTGGATGACCTTAGAACAGAGTGTTTCACCTTGAGGTGCCTGTGCTTCCCACCTACAAAATGAAGTCCATAATAGCTAACTGAATGGGTTGTTATGGCTGTCACATAAACTAATGGCTGCCTGTGTCAAATACAGTTTTGGCACGATAGCTAATGTCAGAGCCATTTTTGTCCATGAGAACTAGCTAGTGAGCAGTGCTGTCTTACCTACTTGGCTTTTCATCTTATCTTCATTTCCTTTATCGCCTTCCACTATACTGTGAAGAGAAAGGGGGATTCCAACTCCAAGCTCACCATCCTGTACGAATGCGCACTGTAAAGCTGTCTGGGACTACTTAACTGAGGCACCCCATTATCTTGCTTCCTGCAAACTTTGACTGCCTGTGAATCAAGTATTTTCATGTCTATGATAGAAGCTAATGGTTCTTACAGGTGACCTACATTCACCTGAAAGTGGAGAGTCAATATGAGAGACAGAGCTCGGGTGATTGTTTTAGTAATCATCCTTTCCTGTTGAGAATAAATCTTATTTCCTCTTTTTTTTTTCCTTCTTATTTCAGTGTCTTGGTTTGCTTTCTGTTGCTGTGAGAAAACAACGAGACCAGAACTAACTTGGCAAGGAGAGATCCTGCTTGGCTTGTACACACTGAACAGTCTATCATTGAGGGAAGCCAAGGCAGGAACCTAGAATCAGGAACTGAAACAGAGACTATGAAGGAACTCTGCTTACTAACTTGTTCTTCATGGTTCTCTCAGCATGTTTTCTTATATAATCCAGGACCATCTGCTCAGGGGTAGCACCACCCACAGTGGGTAGGCCCTCCTATGGCAATCCACCTACATGCCACTCTGATGAAGGTGTTTTCTTATTTGAGGTTTTCCTCTTCCCAGACAAGGCTAGTTTGTATCAAGTTGATAGAAAAACAAAAATCTACAAACAAAAACAAGCAACTCACCAGCATATCCAGAAACCTCTCTTTTGTTAGTTAATGTTCCTGCTTCCCTGCTCTCTATTAACCTTCACATTAATAACTGTGGAGGGATGGAGGGAGAAGATCAATAAGCAGTGTGTTTTTATCTTGTTCCCATCTGATTAAGAACACTATTCCTGTCCCTTCCATGGTATTCCAGAGCCAGTCATGGTAATTGGAGCAGAGCTTGCTGCTCCACCGTGTCTCAGGGACATCTGTCACATGAAAACATAGTCATGAACTTCCTCATCCCTCCAGCGTCCCTTACATCTCTAATTTTAAGGACACATTTATGATCCTGTCCTCTTTGACTCAATTTTTCAATGAAAAAAAAATAGTTAAACGCCTAATGCAAAACATCTGTAAGTTCTCTGATCTCAAAAACACTAGCTTTGGGGCCAATGAAATGAATGACTCGTTGAGGAGGCAGACATCTACCAAGCTTGACAACCTGGGTTTGATCTCTGGGTCCCACTCGATGGAGAGAGAAAATGGACTCTTATAACTGTGCATCATGACACATGCATGCATGTGTGTGTACACACAAGCACTATTTTGTGAGTTTACATGTAAGATTTTTTATGTAAGTTTTTAATGTAAGTTTTTAAGATGACTTTGAAAACTCAAAAGTTCAGTGTTGCTGAATGAAACACTCATTTTCTGTGGGAAAGATATGGGTCCCTGATCCTTGCTCCTTATCAATGAAGAGTTCACAGCATCGTGAGAAAGCAAAAATAAGAGTCCATTGTTAATGAAGGCAGGCTGTGAGCATTGCTGCCACACTAGAGGGAATCTTCATGGTACTGTGGAAAAGGAAATTAATTTTAGATGGGAAAATCTTGGAAGACTCATATTGAAAGATGTCAAAGTTAAAGACAGGATGACATTTAGACTTCTACAGGGAGATGGCCAAGGAAAATACACCAGATAAAGGAGCAGCTGAAGATGTGTGTGTGTGTGTGTGTGTGTGTGTGTGTGTAAAAGAAAACACTGGTGAGAGAGAGCGGGGAGAGGGAAGAGAGGAGAGAGGGGGCAGAGGGAGAGGGAGGGAAAGGGAGGAACTGGTGGGAAATACCTAGATAGATTGGGTAAAGCTGCATCTTCAGGCCACAGAGCCATATTTTCATTGTAAACATATAAAAAGCTAAGATTGGGAAGGAAGAAGAAAGTGTGCCTCACTCTTGTCTTCATCTGATTGCTCACACTATTAAAATAGGAAGCTTCTTGTCCCTTCTGTGCCTGTCCACCTTTAAAGCCTGGTGCATAGATCCACACCAATCTATCCCTCACAGTGGTGACCTTTCTTCAAAGACAAACCTGGTCCAACATTTGTGATGCTTAAATTCAGCATCCAGAGCTTGGGAGGGATTTCTTTCTGAAGGAAAAAGAAAAAAGAAAAGTTTTATTCCCCAGATGATATTCCACCACACCCCCTGCCCACTGCAGTCAAAGATCACCAGTGGCGAGGCCATCTTCAGAGGTCAGAAAGAACCTGCTAGGTGAAAGCATGCATCTT
The DNA here is from genome assembly GCF_008632895.1 of Mastomys coucha. NCBI lineage: Eukaryota > Metazoa > Chordata > Mammalia > Rodentia > Muridae > Mastomys > Mastomys coucha. The sequence continues at coordinate 46,882,718 of NW_022196900.1, read as the reverse complement.
GAAATCTGTAAGAGGATTCCGAGTGCAGGCAAGAAACCCAGCTAGGATTTTCCTCTTTATGGGAAAAAGAAGCCGGTGAGTTGGTAAGCACTAGAAAGTTCTCATTGGACTACATTAGTTACACAAAATGGTTGGAATCCATTGCATTTTGGCTCGAATCTTGTGTATCCCTATGCTTGAAGGAGTCACAGGTTAGCTATCCCCGAAGGCACAACTATGCCCCTTTCCATTTGAAAGTGGGCTAAGATAGAGGTGCATCCTGTGACCTGTGGGGCTTTTTTTATGGTCTCGTGGAGAAAGGCATTACCAGAAAGGTTAATGGAGTTCCCAATGTCCCATGCGTAGGAAGATGATGAAATCATGCCAATCATCTTACCCAAATCTAGTGCCTTTTTGCACATTAAAGTCACCCTTCCCACCCCCATGCCCATGCCCAGGGGTCATTTCCTGCCTAAACCAAAGGGCTGAACAAGAAAACTCCCATAGATCGAAAAGGATCCAGGTTCAATTCCCAGCAGTAATAAATATCTGTAACTCCAATGCCAAGGAGATCTATTGCCCTCTTCTGGCCTTCATGAGCACTGCATGCATGTGGTGCAGTGACATATGCGGGCAAAGCGCTTATACATATAAAAATAAAAATAAATAAATCTGAAGAAAACAAGAATTCCCTTAGAGGCTCCTTATAGTCCTAGAAAGTCTTTTTATTGATCATTCAAGGAAATGGGTGTGAATACTTCTTTTTTGCCAGAGCAATGGAGAAAACCCAAGATACCTGGGTATGCCCAAGTCTGGGTGACAGGATCACTGGCAGTGCCTCTTTCTCCATGCTGAACTCTAGCCAGATTCAGGATCATTGTCCCTGTCCTTCCCTCCTTTGTTCCTGAACTCCACTCCTTCACACCTGACCCTCTTTGGTGGTATGTATATACATATGTTTGTGTGTGTGTGTGTGTGTCTCCTTATCTCTTCATATCTACCCCTTCATCCTTGCAACCCCTCAAAATAAAAAACAAACAACAAAAAGCAGAGAAAACATCTCATCGTGGAAGCTGTCGTATGTCCCAGTAGTGTCCCACAGTATATCCTTCTGTCCAAACGTCCTCGCTTGCAGATGTTCATTGGAATGAGTCATTGGTCTGGTTTGAGATCTCTGACTTCTGTGACACCATCAACATTGGATCCTCACTGGGACTCCTTTCAGTTATCCCGTTGTTACGCTGTGTCTTGGAGATCATGCAGCTTTGGATCAGCAGGTCCTGCCCCTTTCATGTATCCTAGTCATTCACAGATGATAGAGATTTTAGGGTGGACCAACTCAGTACTCTGTATCTAGGTGTTGGTGGTAACTGAGCTGGTCAGCATGCTGACTCTCCTTTATCTGCACCACCAGGACAAGCCCTCCAGCACTGCTCCGGCTAGGCCACCCAACCTCTCCCTCCCCCAGCCCCATCAGCAGAAGACAGGGTCAACTTCCTGCTCTCATGCCCTCAGGGCCAACCACCAGCACCACACCTCCAGAGCCAGATCCACTGTGCTATCCTGCCAGGGCATGAGACCCACTCTCCCCAGTGTTAAAGCCTGTGAGGGGCTGGGCCAGCTCTCCAGCTCTCACACCCTTGAGGCTGGCTCACCTACTCACCCTCTCCACCAGGGCCAGCCCTACTGTGCAGCCCAAGGGAATTGCAGGGCCCACTCTTCTGAGTGCAGCAGCCAACACTCCCTCTTTTTATGACTCCAGGGCCAGCTCTCCCAACTCCTGCAAGTAGCACAGGGCAGGGAGGCAGAAGGCATCTCCCCCTCCCCGACTCCCACCCCTCACCCAGGCCACCTCATGGCAGTGGAGTGGTGGGGCCAGGTCTTCCTCACTCACACCCTCTGGGTCGGTTTACCAGCGTCCCCTGCAGCCCTACTGGGCTGACAAGGCTAGGTGCTCTCCTGATGCTGCAGCAGGTAAGGAGCAGGCACCACATTTTTTAAAGCACATTTATTCTTTACTATCCTGTTGAAAAGCATAGTATGTTTGTTAAATATGGAGAATTTAGTATAAAAATATCCCCACTTCCTCATACAACCATATGTTCTAAACTTATATATTACAGCCCTGATTTATTAATAATACAGCTCTTCCTAGTGAATGAGAGCAGAAACATTCAGAAAATAATTGTGTCAGTTTTACAGCCAGCCACTAGCATATGCTATTCCTTATGTGGTGGAAGTTCCAGGTAGTTTGGCTTTACTAAACAGCTGTAAAGAGAATTGTGTTATTGTGCCTTAAAAGTGACCTCTAATAAAAGTAGCATTTATAATGCACCGAAGTGTCCGACCTGCTACCTGCTCTAATTCTTACACTGCTTTTACAGTATATAGTTTGAAAACATATCATATTGTTTTCAGGGAGCATCTAGAGCAGTGATTCCAACCTTCCTAGTGCTACAATCCTTTAATACAGTTCCTCATGTTGTGGTGCCACAACCATAAAATTATTTTGTTGCTACTTCATAACTGTAATTTTGGTACTATTATGAATTATACTGTAACCAATGTAGTATACCTGATATACTATACCCCTAAGGGGTCTCAACCTATAGGTTGAGAACTGCTGATCTAGAGAGACTTTTTCAAAGCAATGTAATAAAAGAATGTGATGTTTTCTCACCAGCAAGTACTGTACTTTCCTTAATCTCCTTGCTTAATTTCATGCTTGCTCAAAATCTGTTCTGAAATGTTTCAGTTGGTGTAGAGAAAAAGCCCTTGTTTAGGTAAATATGCTTTTAGGCTTGAGAGCTAACAGAATGAGAAGAACAATATAGTCACAAGCATAGAAAAGCTCCCATGCAAACAGGTACCGTTAATGATGGCAAATATCCTACATGAACAACCAGATACAAGCATTCAGTAACTGAAACATGAAAACCCATGCTTTTCAAAATGTAAATGTGAGCTCCCTATATTTCAGTCATATTATTTTACATCTAAATTTGTGTGAGCTAGGATCAAGTAAGGAAAACCAAAGCCATAATTGAAATTAACAAGGTAATGTAGAGGGACGCATTGCTGGCTGAGGGCACAGACGTGAGGCATACCCGCTGTGTCCAGCTCTTCCATGTGGTACCTGCTTTGAGCAACAGATCTAATCATTCCCTTCCTCAGTTTCCCCATCTCCTCTCACAGGCTCATTGTCAGGATTCAGGAGGTAAACCTACATAAGATGTATAGCTCCTGTTTTGTACTAACAAGCATGTAGTACCCATTACCTTAAAGTTATAACTGTGTCAGTGTGCCCCTGAGAAGCCTGTCTTCTACCTACATTCATTTTCCTATGTCCTGCAACCAATAAAGTTTTATCATCTAGTGCACATGGGCAACCAAGAGCAGTGGAAGTAGCCTGTGTTATATGGGGACTTTGGGGCCTCCTCGGTTGAATGTTGGTGGAAATTAGTAGAGTAGCAGCACCAGAGCAAAACAGCAGAAGAGGTAGAGTCACCCAAAAGTGGATAAGCATGAAAACGTCAAAGGAAACGTGATGTGTGCTAATTAAAAGGTGTGTTAATTTAAAGATAAAATTACACACACACACACACACACACACACACACACACACACTCAGCTGGAGGACTGGGAAGATAGCTCAGGTATTAAGAGTACTTGCTATGCAAGCTTGATAATCTGGATTCTACCCCTAGCTTCTGCAGTGGAAAACCAACTCCAGAAAGTTGTTTTCTGCCCCCAACCCCACACATGTACCTTGGCACACATGTACACATACACACACAGACACACACAAATAATGACAATGATATGATGATGAATAAAAAAAAAATAGCTAGTGACACTTCAAAAATAATATTAATGAAAACCACAACATTTGGGTGGAAAGGAGGATTAAATAGAATACTTTTATGTTTTAACATCCCCTGAATTAAGAAAATGCCAGTTTCGTAAAGCTCATTTTTATGGTCTTTAAAAGAGTTAATGTATAGAAAAAAACTGCTTCTTACTAGGGTTCTGGCATCTTATGTTTGATATGCAAAGAGCACATTAGTCAGTAGCTACTAAATCGGATTCGTTTATTTTTTTTCCGTAAGTGGGCAGATAATTGTTGAATTTATTTAAATCCATAAAATAAAAAGTAGATACCATCTCAAAAAGCAAGATCTGGCAGTCACAAAACATGAAAAGTCATCACATCACAAAACCCAAGCCAACAGTCCAGACGAGCTCTATTTGTTCTGTGGAAGCTGGGCCAGTTTACCATAACCACTGGTTAAGTAGACTGTGTATGACTGAACTTGGCTCCCAGAGACGTGTGCTCTTGGCCTGGATAACAGACCCTGTGGTTTCAGTACACTTCCATCTGGCCACAGCCATGAATGCTAAGTGTATCGGCACTCCTCTCTACTCAGGCCCTTGCCAGATGGTGGCAAGACACATCACTGTTGAAATCATGCTGGTCTCCAAGAGGCATGAGACCTGGCATCTACTTGTCTGCTGGAATATTCCTTCCTCTGGTCTCAGATTCAGAAATAAGCATGAAACTGACAGGATAGGAGAGGTGTACAGTAGACCAAATTCTAGAACATGTTCTAGTGTAAGTTCTACCTAGGGAATCCCCGGCACAGAAACTAGTTCTCAGCACCGTGAGGTTTGGGACTTGCTTAAGTCAAGCTAATGTCCTCTATACTCACCTGGAAATTGAGCAGTCCCATTTCTACCTCTCTTCCTTTCCTCCCCAACTGCTGCTTCTTTATCAGAGGTAGATGCTACCCTAAATATGTGGGAACTTGGTCATTTCTACACCTAGTTTTGATGCTGATCTTATTTCAGAAAAAAATGAAAACATATTTTGGTAGGATGTGTGGCACTTGTTGATATAATAGATGTTAGAGAGAGAAAAATAGGAATTAAGAGAATTTTTTTCTTTCTTAAACAGCTGAATAGTAGTAGCTGATATCTTCCTCCCCTAGATGGAATATAGAAGATTAACAGATGTGAGCATAGGGAATCAAAAGTCAGAATTTCCCAGTGAACATGCATTGCTTTAATTATTTCAACACACAAATTACTTTAATTTTTTAAAAATGTTTTCAAGGGTCTGGAGAGATGGCTCAGTGGTTAAGAGCACTTGCTGCTTTTACAGAGGACAGAGGTTTAATTATTGGCACATATATCAGGTGGCTTACAAACATCTATAAAAACAGGCTCAGGGGTCCAATACCTTCTTCAGGCTTCCTCTAGTACCTAAATGCTGTGGTGCACATACATACACTAAGACACACACATAAAATTAAAAGTATTTTAAAATGTTTAAGAAACATAACCAAAAGAAATGAAAATGTTTATAACATTAATCCTACCAGCATGGGGACTCTTACTTCTCAAATCTATGCAAGTTTGTGTCAGCCTCTTTAAGTCTGTAGTGCTCAATAGACATTAAACAGACATGGCAGATAGACAGTTAAAGCTACATATTTGGAGTGTACAAAGTCAGGAGTAGAGATCTCGTAAGGAAATTGAAGGCCACAGGATCATTTAGAATAAGGTAGAGTTCCTATGACTTAGAAGTCAGGAAGGCAGGAGGACACCATAGAAGAATCTCAGAAATCAGGCAGTGGGAGTGTAGTATATGACACATGAGCTCAGGGAGGTTGTTGTCATCCCTGTACCTGTGGTGTTGGTGACATGAAATACGTGACATGAAGAATCACGAGTCTGGTGTGCTACCCTAATCACTAGCATTCCTGGTCATTGCTGTAGCGTTTTATCATTCTCCCTCCAATCTACACATCAGTCAAAGCCATCTCTGTGAAAATCAAATGCTGGTAGCCATGGCACAGCTTCATTAGCTCGCCCTTTGAACCTAGAATCAAATACACAACTAACTCCAGGGCTGTACCTAGTTGGAGATGAGTAAGGAGCTCAGACACAAAATGTAATGGAGCTTGAAATCTCCCTTTGAATTGGTGTAACATTTTGAAAACATGAATTGACAAAGAATAGCCTACAGACTAGCTTCATGTTTTCATAAAACTAGGATTTATTGGAACCAGGGCCAGAAGTGGGAGTAAGGTTGATAAGGAAGGGTCGTGCAAATAGAGGTGGGAGCTCTCTTTATTTAAAACCTTGACATTTGAGAATCATTAGTTATTTTTGCATTGATGCTAGGTGATTTTTTGAGTATTTCATTGTATCATTTTTAATATTAGACAATATCATTTATCTTTGTATTAAGAAGTTGTTTTAGCTCTTTGCTTGGTTTGAGTTTATTGTTGTTTTGTTGTGGGGGGTTTTATTGTTGCTGGTGGTGGTGGTGGTAGTGGTGGTTAGTTGATTGGTTGGTTGGTTGGTTAGTTGGTTGGTTGGTTGGTTGGTTGGTTGGTTGGTTGGTTGGTTTGGGTTGGTTTTAGTGTTCGGGTTTTGTTTTTGTTTTTGTTTTTGTTTTGTGCCCTTTTACATCTGTGTAGACCACTGAAGCATTCGCCAGATCCTTGTGTTGACATCAGGAACTATCTACTTCCCAGTGAATATGTGTTCCTTTCACAGTCATATGCATGTGCATATACATATACATACACATATATACATACATATATATACATATATATACATATATATGTACTTTCAAAAATATTTTAACAACCTAAAATAAACCCAAGGATATGAAGAAGTTTGCCCATCCGCACAGAGTGAAACACATCCAACTTTCACAGCAAAACAGGGGAAAGCTTCTTGTTTTAAGCCTGGATCTGATGTTCCCCTTGGTGGGAGTCAGAGGCCGGTGGATCAGAAACAGCAGGAGAGCCATTTTCAGATGAAGCCGTTGATGCTTTCATGGAAATGTTCCAGGCAGATTACTAAGCTGCAGAAGACATCCTGCCTTTTGACAGCTTAAATATGTTAGGATCATAATTTTATCTTGTGACTTCTTCAACAGAAAGAGAGTTTCTCTTTTCTCTTATTTATTCCTTCACAATTTCATGCCCAAGGATCATGCACTTCAATCACAAGCCCTATTGTCTTTTCTCATCTCACTCCCCCTCCCTCTTCACCCCTCTTCTCAGCAAGTCTTTTCTCTTGTTTTTGTGTCTTTTTGAATTTTTTCTATATTTTACCCCACTCCATTTAATTCGGGTTGATTGAGTGAGCAAGGGTGAGACCTGTTTATCTGAGCCAGGCCACTTACCAATGTCTATACCACTGAAGAGTGTGACTCTGCCTCTGCCAACAGCCATGACCTGCCTTTGGCAGCTCAGAGAAGAGTGGAGTCCTTTGAGTCCCTCCCAGTCTCTGTTCTGGAATGTTGATGGATCTTGTCTTGTTCAGGTCTTCTGCAAGTAGCCCTTCACTGCTGTTATGTGTTCATGAGTGCAGTAGCCACAGTATGTTCGGAAGTCAGCATTCTACAGCACCACTTCCCATCCTGGGGCTCTTGTATTCTTTCCACGAGAACTTTTGACCCATTATGTGCCTCTGCATTACTCACTGCAAACAGAATCAAGAAGGGCTTTTTCTAGTGACCAGATGACCACATGAGAGAAACAGGTGTGGTAATTTTTTTTTCTCATCTAATAAACTCCAGCTACTGTGCTGGAGCATGAAGGATCTTATAACCCAATTAAAAATCATACCTTTGACAGTTAGAGGTTTGATTTACAGGATAAATATGTGTTTTTCAAGTTAGCAAGAACTGTTTTTCCTCTCTTGGTCTTCCCTCTGTTCTATAGCCTATGCATTATGTCTTAAATTTGGTTTGCTCCTGTTGTGAATTACATGTGGATGAATGCATTCAGCCAAGCCTACATACTGTATTAACTCTCATCACAGCTAAGTTCATACTAGATAAGAATGAAGGTCTTAGGTGAGCTTTCACATTATTGTCTATCCATGTTGCCTTATTTGAAAGCTGAGAATTGCTAATACAAAATGCTATCAGTGTGAATAATGGAAATTGATTATCTATATCTTATTGCTAATATGACCTACAAGTCCATATAAGGGTATTGGTCAGAAAATACCTGGAAGTTTCCAAGTACATATATGCCCCAAAGTACTTGTCTCACAGCTAGTTAATTATGTCATCTGTCTAGATAATGGCTGAACTTCCAGAGGACAACTAGCACGGTATTGTGAACATGTTCATATGAAATTTGGGTAGAGTTTTGAAGGATGTCTTCATTTCTACAAGAATTTTTGAGACCTGTGCTAACCAATGGCATGTGTCACTTCCATGGACTCAGTTGGCCCAATGAAGTCATAAAATCTTGTATAAAGAATGGAATAAACTTCCCTACTGTACAGGTCTGGGAATCTCTCTACACAAGCCACTCAAACACCAATCTCAGTCAACGAGGAATAGTTTATTGAACACTGCATCCCAAGACTGATGGATCAGGGACATGATTTAGGCTCGGTAGCTATACCATGACCCCAAGTTAAGGTTCTGCAGGGCTTTTTAAGCCTGAGATCTACAAACATCTATGTGAAGTTATTCTACCAATCAGGATTTAGGGATGGGGGACTTTTTTAGGAAAATGTCTTTGTTGTACACGTATACTACTCCCATTGGTTGGGGGATTCGACTATGGCAGGGAACTCGCCTTGTCTAATATTCATGTCTTAACCTGCTATCCAAGATGGGACTTGCCTAACATTCATGTCTTACTTTCCAACCAGGATGTCAGTTGCCACATACATGTCTCTTTCTGTCATGTAGGATGTCAGTTCCCAAGGAGATCTTAGGAACTTAAACGTTACTTGATCACTATTCAAAATGGAAGTCTTATTCCAAGTAGTTTCTTATATTGGTGTCTCTCTTATGTTGGGGTCCATCTCAGGGGCAGATTATTAAAGCTAATACCACAAAAGCTTATATACAGATGCAGAAAGTGGTGCTGTGTGGTTGGTTTGGGTCCAAGATGATTATGGCTAACTATACAAAGCAGTTCTACTGACTTCTATCATGATTTGTTTCAAGGGCACAAAACATAACAGAATATAAACAAAAACATCTTTGCCTCAGATTCTTTCCCTAACCTGTGAAGTGCTGCTCAATATGCCCCTCCCCAAAGCCTTTTCACATTACCTCTTACTCTCCTGGTTACTGGGTAGAAATACTGGGTTCTCCTGTTAGCTTGATTAGCAGGACACTACTTGTATCTTCCTCTGGATGAGAAAGTTCCTTATAATGGCAAGCTAGCCAGGTAATAGTTACCTAGTCCTTAACATTTTGCCTAGGCCTCAATAGTTTACCTAGGCCTTAACATTCCATCTAGGCCTCAATATTTTCCTAAGCCTTAACATTCCATCTAGGCCTTAATATTTTTCCTAGGTCTTAAAAACTACCACCTGGGGGATGGGGACAGTAGGGGGATGTGGGCTGAAACGTGCCATTGTAAAGGTATGTGAGTATGGAAAGGAGAGTAATTGCAGCCATTCCATAAAGTACCACAGCTAATAAAGTTGGGAGCCCACTCAATTAGCTAAAATAAAGTGGTACCTTTTTAAAAAGAGCATTGTGGAGAGATAAGGAAATAAAGAGACCTGAGAAAGACTCTGTGTTGGCAAAGCCATTTGCAAATGCAAAATAGTCTTCATTGGAAAGGGAGAAGCTAGAGAGATGATGTCCCCATCTCTCTAGGATAACAGCTGTCTTGCCCTTTCTCCATAGCTTTATGAAACTGAAATTTTTAGCTAAAGCTTTGGAGAGATTCATTCTGATGTAGACATTCCAGTCTGGCCACCAGCCATCACTAAGTTTGGAAACCAAGTTGCTCAGTCAGAGATTCTTATCGTTTTATACCTCTTGTATGTTTCCTGGGTGCCTAAAGGGAGAAGATGTTACATATGTTGTCTTCTTTGATTGGATAATTAAACAGCCCTCTGAGACAGCATTCCTCCACATTCTACATGTGTAATTTCTGAGGCTTGCATCTCTGTCCTCCAGTGGGAGGCCGCAGGCCAAGAAATTGGCAAGAGAACTCTTTAACTGCTGCCTGGCATTCCCAGTGTCACCCTTAGCTTTACCCTTCTGAATTACAGTATTTTGAGTATATATATATATATATATATATATATATATATATGTGTGTGTGTGTGTGTGTGTGTGTGTGTGTAATATATATGCATATAGTATATACTATATATACACACATATACTATATGTGTGTGTATATATGTATTATATGTGCGATATGAACTTTTTATTGTGCATATGTGTACTTACTTGAATATGTTCATATTTCATACATGTGGAGTCCAAAAGTAAATGTTAAGTGTTTTTCCTTGTTAGCTCTCCATCTTATTTTAAGAAGGGTGCCTCACTGAATCTGAAACTTATCAGTTGAACCAATCTGGCAGGTCTATCTCTGCCTTGAGTCCCTGTGCCCACCCTAGCAGTATAGCCTTATGGACACTTACCACCATGCCTGGCTTTTCAGGTTGGCTCTGGACTCAACTCAGGTGTTCATGTGGTGTGCAAGTACTGTACATCTCCCCAGCCTTACCATGTTCCTTTTTTATGCTTAATACTTAAAAGTTAGAAATACTAATGTCAAGCCAAGTATTGTAACACATGCCTTTAATCCCAGCATTTGGGAGACCAGGCAGGCAAATTTTAGTGAGTTCAAGGCCATCCAGAGCTGCATAGTGAGACCCTGCCCTCCCCCACCCCACTCCATCCCACCCCCGCCAAAGAAAAAACTGCAAATATCAAAACAAACCTATTAGGAAATAATTGTCCCATTACCAAAAAATGAACAAAACCAATATTCCCTTAGGTCCCCCAGTATATTTAAATGATTATATGTGGATTTCCAATTCAATAAATGGTAGAAAGCATTAAAAGTATTAAGATTATTCTGGCAAACTAATATCTATCAATAGTAAATTTACTTTTCTAAAATTTGATCTCTCACAAAACTTCTTAAGAATGTATGAAGTGGATTGAAAGGATTCCCTTGGAGAAAATTTTCTTCATGCAGTTAAGTGCCAATAATCTGAGACTTTGTGCCCTCCTGAGTGTTCAGCAAACCCACCTGTCCCATAGTATCAAACCCATGAGGACAGAGATCACCAACCTCTTCAGCACCTAGCTGGACGTGAACCAGCTCTGCAGCCTTGGGCTCACACCTCTCCTTCTCTTAACAGTATAATGGGATTAATAATGCTTACAAAGCTGTAAATGTTATAGGAGACCTTGTAAATCAAGTGGTTCAGATGCTAAGTGCTCTGTCCTCTATCTCTCCCTGTCCAACAAGAGCTAGCACAAAGCTGGACAAGCCAACTGCCATGCGATGCAGGTCATGCCTCTCTCTGGCCTCCCATGCTGTGTATACCAAAAGTGTGGTGGAAAATTACACTCATTAGACAAAGTGTGAACCCCAGACCAGTCTGCTGCCACACTGCCTAGCCTTGACTCAGTCCCAGGCCAGGTGCTTTATCATTTTTGAGCTTCACTTCCTTCTACCTCTGAAGACGAGATTCAAGGGAGACTACTTTTCCTCTAAAGCCAGGAGATAGCTATGGAAGAAACCCTAGTGCGTGCTTGGTGTTTCTCTGAGATCCTTGTCTTGTTCCCTTTGGTACTGATGAGAAAACATACATTTTCAATATATCTAGGCAAGTTAAAAAAAAAAAAAAGGAGATGTTCATTATTTTCTCACTGTCTTTGTTTTTGTTTGAGGGACTTCCCTCTTATGTGTCTTTGAAGCCCAGTACAATCACAGATGTGAACAGAGGCTACCAGTGTCTGCCCAGGCACCATTTAGAACAAACATTTAGGGAGAGGTGGCGGATGCCCAGAGCAGACCTTGGGCACCCTGCCTAGTCTGTGCCCACTGAATAGTGTTAGACCATCTGCAGTGACATTCCAGCCTTTTCCTGAAGAGTGTGAACTGACTGAGAGAGTGACAGCATGTGGAGTGCTCCATGCAGCCTCTGCTCTCCCTCTAATCTGCCAGATCCCATTCCCGCAGTGCAGGCTGTAGATTAAATGGGCTGCCAGGGTCCTTCCAGAGCTCTCCTTCCTGCTGGTGAGCAGTGATCCTGTGTGCCCTTTGAAAGAGTATCTTCCAGCATCCAAAGAGCAAGTAGTTTGAAACCATCAAATTCATGATCCTTAGGCTTTCAGGGGCTCCTGGACAGTATTTACAATCTGCTGAGTTTTGTACAGTTGTATTTCTGTCCCTTGAAAATTCATATACTGCTGGAGCCATTAGTCCCACCATGTGTACTCTTTGGTTTAGTCCCTGGGAGCTCTGAGGGTACTAGTTAGCCCTTGGTCCAGTGAAGGTTCTATGCCCCAGTGTAGGGAAATGCCAGGGTCAGGAAGCAGGAGAAGGTGGGGTGGCGAGCAGGGGGAGGGAGGAGGGGACATGGGGTTTTTTGTTGTTGTTTTTGTTCTTGTTTTTTTTATTTTATTTTATTTCTTTTCTTTTTTTCGGAGGGGAAACTGGAAAGGAGATATCATATGTCATGTAAATAAAGAAAATATCTAATAAAAAAAAGAAAATTCATATACACCCAAAATTTAGCCAGTCTCAGACTTCCACAATCCTCTGCTCCCCAGATTTAGAATATAGAACAGTAAACAAATGTAATGTTAAACCCCTTTGAGACAAAGTACTTATGTCACAGCAAATTTTTTAGTGAATTAAGTGGTGTTTGACTCTCTGTTCTTATGAGAAAGTATTTTTAAAAATGGAAAAGGAAGAAACCTGAGCAAGTGGTATCATTGATTGTTTTATATAACTACACTTGGGACAGAAGTATAAAACAAACAAAATTAACAGTATTGGCAAGAAACAAACAGAACCACCATTAGAAAGTGTTCACCTCTTAGTGCAATGTGTCCTCCATTACCCAGCATACAAACATATACACACAAACACACATACAGACACCCACATGCACACACACACACACAGTGACTGACTGCACAGGATCATGTTTGCACATTCCTCACATAAATCTGTAAAACAATCTGGACTAAAGATAATATTATATCTATAGTTTGCTTTCAATTATTCAGGAAAAAATACACCTACATTCACAAAACAGGTACAAAAAATATCAGTGATTTTGCATAAGTGGCAAAAACATGACAGTTCTGAAATTTTCCTTGGATTGACAGTTCTTGTTATAAAAAAAACTTTAAAAATGAACAAAGGCACACAATCAAGCAAAATGTCAGCCCAAGCACAGCCTTTGTTTGGGGACTGGATCTCTTTAATCAGCCCCACAGCGCTGGTACATTCTCCGCTGCTTATTGGAGTCCTGTCCAGAGACATCCAGTGCTGCTGCTGTTGACCAAACGGTGAATGTTTAATGCTGATAGACGCAGCCTTATGATTATTCTCAGCACGTGAGATGCTGTCTGAGCAGTAAGCACCTGCATGGGAATGCTGCTCCTCCGAGCTCCTGAAACCACCTTGAAGAGCTGCCACAGGAGAGCCAAGGCGTGAGATTAGCAATCATTAGGAGATTTTACATCATTTTCCTCCAACCTTGCAGCGGATTTTTAATTCCAGGATGAAATAGTGCTGAGTCTTTGGCCGTGAAGATGCTGCTGATGTAATGCTGGTCAGTTCTTGGTTGCTTGTGACAGCAATGCAGTAAGGCTTTCCAGAGCACAGTATTCCATTTCTGTTACTGCCAGGCTACATCTGTTTTCAATTGCACACAATTTCCGCTGTTCTATTGACAGATAACAGATAAGACAGGCCCTGCGAGACCAAAGCCACTGCCTGGAACCAGTTTTTTTTTTTTTTTTAAGACTAAACTTGTAACATTTTCAGCAAATATGACGTGCTATCTTAGTGTCAAACCCCAGCTTGATCTCTGGTTTTCCTTTTATGCTTTATAAGATTAGATAAATCTCATTTTATAAGACTAGAAGGATTTGTGACATTGAAAATAATAAAGTTTATTTTTCAAACCCTGTACTTTTTTGTTCAAAGCAAAGCCAATGACTAAAGCTCTAGACTTCTTCCAATATACCTATGAAGATCTGGGAGTTATGATTTCTAAGTACATTTTACTATCCTGCCAGGAAGATAGATTCAGAGTGTGGTTTATGTCTACCTGGGGAACACAAAGAGAATGAAGGACTTGGGGAGTCTGTGCATTAAGAATATATCCCATTGTGCTTACCCAGCATACAAGAAGCCTGAGGCTCAGTCCTCAGCACTCAAATCAAGCAAGGCAGGGATGTTAAGGGAAGGAAGCAGATGGTTTCAATTTAGACTTTCTGCTTTTCTAGTTCCAGACCCACCCATACTACCTGTGTAATCTGAGGGTAAATTGGTTAACCAAAATTTAAAAATTTTTAAAATTAGCCCTTCTTCTCTAAAATGTGTAATAGCTTTGTAGATAGAGAGCCCAAAGACCTAAGCTTGATCCCCAGAACCCACAAGGGACAGGGAAGAACCAACTCCCAGGAGTTGCCCTCTGACCTTCACACACACACACACCATGACACACGTGTGCCTCCACTTACACAAACACGAAATTGAACAAGCATAATAACAAGTGAGCATCCATCACCAAA
>NW_022196900.1:46865730-46868163 GCF_008632895.1 Mastomys coucha | reverse complement strand
AAAAAGAACTAGACCGTCTATGAGTCCTGCGATAAGGCATGAAGGGAAAAACTAATATCACCAAAATAAAACTTCTGACACAAGAACAACTATAATATTTAGAATCTAATAGCACAAATTATAAAACAGAAGAAGTATTTTTAAAATCAGATTCCTGACCAAATTTACAAAGTATACTTATAATTTGTAAAATATAACCCTAAAAGACATAAATAACCAATTAGAAACAAAGCAAAGGGTGCACACAATTCACTGAAGAGATCTACAGTTGACAAATAAGGCCATGGAAAGACGATCATCATCAAAACCATTGAAGAAAGCCATGGGAACACCACAAATAGCTATTGCTGCACTAATTTGAATGTCTAAAATTAAAAAATCATAATACTACACAGTTGTACCCAGAATGGGAAAATCCCTGATCATTGCTGGGGAGAGTGAAAGGTGAACAGCTAGCTACTGTAGAAAGTAATTCATGATCCTTTAAATACTAAAAATCTTCTTAACCATATATGGCCCAGAAATTGCTTTCTTAGCATAAATATCAGATCGTTTATGTTTATGCAAAAACTTGTTTGAAATATGCACAGGGTCCCAGTGATCAAGCCAGAGAATTATTTAAGGATGCCATTGTATATTAGTCAAATAGTATCTGATGGCTATGACCTACACCTAAATACCAGATCCAAATATTTCAAACTTCTTTTTCCTCATAGTTTTTCTACCTACTTAAGCATCATCCTTTTAAAAAAAAAAAAAAAAAAAACACTGGTCCCACCCCTTGTGACTAGCAACAAAAAGGCCACTGTTCACTGAGTGGTGTTAGCACAATGGTAGACAAAATATGGAGTATAATAAAGATGTGTAAGATTTCAGATGATCTTGCTCAAGAAAACCTATGATTCCAGTAAAGCATATAAAATTGCACACTATACAGTTAGGACTTACATTTGTATTACTGTGACCAAATGCCTGACGAAAAGCAGTTTTAGGGAGGAATGGTTTATTGGGGCTCACTGTTTAGAGATGCAGTCCATTGTGGTGGGAGAAGCTCAGAAGCAGAAGCATAAAGCAGCCAGTCATGTTGTGTAACACGTTGTGTCAAAAAGCAGAATGAGATGAGAGCAGGTACTCCTGTGGTTTCCCCTTTTCTTCCATCTTTTCCAATCCAGGACCCCGGCCATAGTATGGCACCACCCACATCCAGGGTAGATCTTCCCTTCTTAGATAAACCTCTCTATAAGCACCCTCTAGACATGAAGGTGTATCTCCTGAGTGATTCCAAATCCAGCCAGTCTTCATGATGCCATGAGATGCTCATTCTGATTAAAGAAGTTCAAAGAAGAGAAGTTTAAGCTTGTGCCTTTCCCAAGAATTAAGGCAGCAGGGGCCAGGTCCGAGCATACATCCCTATGTTGAGGCAAGTGACTCAAGAGGCACTGCATCATCAGAAGTACCAAAGACAAGAGAAAGGTGATGCAGACCAGCTCTGAGCTAACCAAAAGCCATTCTCCTCCAGCATCCTTATAGACGAGCATAAGGCTCAATGATCCATCTGTTACTGAGTATGAGCTACCCAGCCCCTGGCACCCACATTATATAGTGGGAAATAAGGTAAAATAAAAATGTGTGCTGTCAAGAGGATGATCTGTGATGGAAAAGAGAGATGGGGTGAATGCACAACCGACTGGAGAGGTCAGGGGAGGCCCAGAGGGAAGGGTATGTGGAAGCAGCCATGTGGGTGTGCCCCCCTCAGCTGTGGAAAGAGGCTTTAGCTGCCTCTTGACCTCAACCAAGCACAAAGGAGAAGATTAAAAAGTACAATGATTCCCAATAATCAATACATTTTCAACAGAGACTTTATACTTATGCCTTTCATTGTTTTCTCCAAAATTTATTTATGTTAACACTGGTTTTATTGAGTATTCAAATTGGGCTGCATTGTATTTATTTGGTTCCTGGGAATTCCTAAACTAAATCCAAGGTGTCTCTATTTGTCTACACTTGTGGAAATTGTGTCAGGGTGCTGAAGGAATCAAGTGGGCCCGGCACAAGCAGCATCTCTAGAATGGAAAGTTTAACATGTGAAGGATGCATCCATTGCATTCCTAAGGCTATGCTTTTGCACCACAGAGACTGTATGAGAAGCATTCTACAGCATACGTCAGTTGTCTTTACTAACACCTCTTCAAATGAGAGAACATGTTTAGTCCAGGATTAAAGATCAGTCACAAAGTACAATCACAGACATGATAGTTAGAGTCTAGATATCTGTAAATATAACTTATTTTTTTTTTTAGATATTTTCTTTATTTACATGCGAGTTTCTCCATTCCCAGTTTCCCCTTCAAAAAACAAAGAAACAAACAAAAACAAACCCCTGTTGTCTCCCCCTTCCCCATGCCTGCCACCCCGCCCTCTCCCACTTTCTGG
>NW_022196900.1:46846256-46861022 GCF_008632895.1 Mastomys coucha | reverse complement strand
TCAATTGAGGAACTCCAAATGGCTGAGAAGCACCTAAAGAAATGTTCGACATCCTTAGTCATCAGGGACATGCAAATATAACTTAATTTTAAGTGATGTAACTACAACTGGCTCTTTCTCTTGTAATTTTATAATAACATATACTAAAGTGTGAGGTTCATAACGACAATGACTCTTGTCAGTTTTGCTCACACCTGAATTCCTAAAACCTAGAAAACAGCCTGGCATGATATATAAGAGTGAAGTAACTATTACCAGATAGTGTTAAATGAATGAATAGCTGTCTCTATTCACATCTTAGTATTCGGTAAGTATATCTCCTATACTACATAGAGATCCTGAGACTGATAGAGGCTGGGTGGGTTTGTCCAAGGTCCCATGGCCAGTGAGTGCCTGGCAAAGCCATGACCTGAGCTCATGTTTCCAATATTAAGGCTGACTATTTCATTTTCTGAGCTTTTGTGGAGATCCAGAGTATTTACCAGAAATTAACTGAAGAATCGACACCCATGTCCTTCTAAATAAACAGCACACAGAACAGGATCTGCTCCTGGCCACAAGGTGAGCAAAGCCACCAGACAGCCCCAATTCCTACCTGTTGCTGAGTTATTGAGTCCTAATACAAGTCAAGTTGAAGTATAAAGGACATTTGCACCTGTTACATTGTGAAGGTCATAAAAAGTACCTCTATGACCCTCCAGAGACAGAAATTGCATTTAAAAAACACTGACAGTTGTGAATGAGTCTAAATTACAATTCTGGAAGAGACAAATGACCACAAAATTAACTTCTATACTTTCTCTACTCTCAAGCACTTGCTCACAATTCCCAACAAAACAAATGTGTACATAATGAATACAAATAAAATCTGTCATCATAAATTCCCAACAATTGCTTGGCATCATCTGGCTTTCATTAGAAGTCCAAGTTCATAAACAGTTCTTAATATTTTCATTGCGTTTGAAGCTCTGTTGGTTGCCGCTTTCTTCCCACTGGTTATTGTAAAGAAAATTCCACTTCCTTGTTTTCCAACACTCGAGAAAGCTCCAAAGCCCAGCTACCTGAGCTTTGCCATGCACTCACTGGCCATGGGACCTTGGACAAACCCACCCAGCCTCTATCAGTCTCGGGATCTTTATGTAGTATCGGAGATATTATTTTAATGATTCAGTAAGGTATTTCTTATACATTTGGCATATACTGTGCTTTCCATAAATCATACCTGTTTTCACTGAAGGGTGCCTGATTTGTATAACATAATTTTTGTCTAGCACTAGCATTTAATGGATTTAAAAAAGTAACCAGGGCTGGGAAAATGGCTCAGTTGGTAAAGTGCTTGCTGCACAACCATGAAGACCTGAGTTTAGATCCCTAACACCCATGTGAAGCAGGAACATAGCAGCCTGCATATCAGCACTGGGGGTGTGGAAACAGAAGGAACCCTGAAGCTCACTGGCCAGCTAATCACTGAGAGATCCTGACACAAAAACTGAGATCAGAAAGTCATAGTAGAAAGACACCTTGTGTGAAATCTAGTCATACAACCACATGTATGCACCATCTGTATGCACATGTGGGCAAACACATCACACACACACACACACACACACACACACACACACACACACACACACCACATCCTCTGTCCTAAAAAGAAGGAATGCAGGGGCCCAGCTCAGTGGTAAAGGATTTGTCAAGCATGTGTGAGGACTTTTATCAGCAGCACTACAAAGGGACAACATAAAGTGGTGGAGACAGTATATGGATGGGTTTTGGGTTCCTCACTAGTCAAGGCCAATGTTCATGCTTCATACCAGACCAACACTAATAGACTATGTTTGGTTGGCATATCAAAATTGTTCATTAGCAATTATGAGAATTGCTCAAACAATACAATAAAGTAAATAAGCAGCATCTGGATCTTGCAGAAGAAGGCAAGAGACAGCAATGGTAGATGGACTGTTAATTTCCTAAATTAAATGACTTGGCATTGGTGCTACATATCCTGAGCACAGAAACAGCCTGAGGCCCTTCCTGCCTCTCACTCTCCATTTGTAAAACACATATTACTGACTTCCATGTACCTACTTAATAAGAAAGATTAAGTAGTCATTGAAGAAGTGGATCTAAATAATCAGCATGACTATTAATTTAGCCAGTGTCACAGGCAGCTGGGGAGCTTCACTTACTGACACGGAAGCAATAGCCCCTGTCCCACCTGAATGGTTCACTCAAGCATACTACCTAGTTGCAGTTTAAGTGGCCACTGTCAGGAACAGTGAAAGCACAGAGGTGAAGCCTATCCACAAAGATATTACAACTTCTGCTACTTGGGAGGCTCTGTGGAGGAGCTGGGTACAGATGTACCCGATATAGCTTGTCAGTTCTGTGAGAGGTATTTAAAGAAGTCCTATTTAAAGGTTGGCACGGATGTGCCAGTGGAGTGTATGAGATGACTATTTGGTAAGCAAGAATAAAATATTAAGATGACTTCTATTTATTTATATCTTCCAAGAAAGAGAGTCACCCAGATGGTTCACCAGGTAAAGATGCTTACACCAACTTTGATCGCTTGACTTCAGTCCCAGTATTGAAGTTAAAAAAATGGTCTATCAC
The DNA here is from genome assembly GCF_008632895.1 of Mastomys coucha. Lineage (NCBI taxonomy): Eukaryota > Metazoa > Chordata > Mammalia > Rodentia > Muridae > Mastomys > Mastomys coucha. Next base: position 46,858,406 of record NW_022196900.1, on the reverse strand, counting down.
AGGTTGTCTTCATACCTTCACACTTGAGCTATAGCATGTGCGTACATACACAACAATAATTATTTAAGAGTAAAGAACTCAGTCTATGCTTACCTATTAGTTGTTAGTGACAGATGACAGATAGTGATATACAATAGAATAGGACAATGACAGGTAGGTAGGTAGGTAGATAGATAGATAGATAGATAGATAGATAGATAGATAGATAGATAGATAGATAGGTGGATGGATGGATGGATGGATGGATGGATGGATGGATGGATGGATGGATGGATAGGTGACAGGTAGATATAAGTGTAGATGTTTAAGAGTCAATGTCCATAATTGTTCTGAATGCTTCTGATAATCATGTATGATCAACAGTTTGTAACATTGATCATACACAATTATATAAGTTCATCAGTAATAGTCCAGGTCTGTATGCTGACATTACTCTCGTGCCAGCCTTACTTACTGATCATCCCCAAATTACATTTCCTAATGATCTTAATAGAGAGTACAGGCCATGCCTCTTCTCACCTTCTAGCATAGGAATCTGCCCTCCTACATGGTAATCTTCTTTCCAAGTTGTGAAGGGACTTTTACCTCTGTTAGCCAAATCATGGTGATAGAGAGCACTCCATGCTTGCCTGTATTAGACACATTCACAGGACATCTGTATGTGGACTGGCTTCTATCATGTAGGAACCTCTAATCCAGAAACCAGCCAGAGAAGGAAGATGCTCTATTAGAGTCTGAACTTGGAATGGACTCTCAGCTTTCTGATCTCATACTCCCTTTCCCACTCATGGGAGCAGTATCCTCCAAGGGAAAGTGTCATAGAACACTCAGATTTTGAAATTCTTTGGGTTCGGACCTGCATTCTATCTTCTCTCAGTCTTCCACCTCCTGAGAGCCTGAGAGTACAGAAGATATGAGCAACTGACCTCACCTTGCCCATGCTATGTCCTCCAGAAGGTACAGAGATGAGTTCAGGGGCCAAGTCAAGGAAATAGAATCAGTTGTATTATCTCCTTCCACAGATGCCAAACTGGGACATGCCTAAGTGGTCTTGCCTAGATTACTACTTAAGTCACCTCCCTCTACCCTCATCAATGAATATGTCTGCTTCCCATAGAAGCCACCCTACTTCCAAGTCTGATTCATGGCCTTAACTACTTGAAGCTGTTATCCCTTGTCTCGTCGCAGTACTTTTACAACAGCACTGTATTCTTATCCCCATTTCACAGGTGGAGAAGCAAAAGAACAGAACAATTAGGTCACCTCCTCAAGGACATGTAGCTGAGAAGAGGCAAAAACCCAATCCCCAACACTGGCCCTGACTTCCATGTGACCCTTCTCAGCTGACATGATTTCTTCTCTTGATCAATGATCCTTAAAAAGAATGTTCTTTAACTTTCCTCAATTTATCTTCTACTCACTCCATTCAGTATTTCTTTCTACTGTTTTCAGATCTCTTTCTACTGCCCCAAATATTTCATGAAGATGGAAATGATCTATCCAGACAAATGATTGAAAGGCTTTGCTTCTGGACCCTGAGCTTCTTTGATAACATTTCCTACTTGGGTCATTCTGAGCCTTTCTCCCATCTGATGTCTCCATAAAGCAGAACTATGACAGGGATAGTCCATCATCCTGCGCTACCAGCTTCAGTCACCCTTCTTTTTCTTACTTCCCTGAAGGATTAACAGAGATTGTGACCTGAGTACACAGTCCAAAATCATCTGGATGTTCATCTCTTCTTTCTCTCACTAAGCAACTGTTTAACTTCCCCTCTGAGGAATATGCTGGCACCTCATAATAAGAGGGATTAAGAAATGGTCTTCTGTCTAGAGGGGTAGGGGATTCTTTCCTTCCTAATTTTACATTTGAGGTTTTGTACCTGTTTCCATATCTTCCCGATAGGCTTTAACCTATATCTGAGAAAGATGATTTAAATGTTTTTATTACAGAAAAGTACATTGACAGAAAAAGGATACACCATTTTTAATGAATGTCATTCAGTCAAGTCTCCTCTCACTCAATCCTGGGATGTTAAAATTAATTCCAGTTCAATATAAGATGTGCATTTTAATTACTAGAATATCTGGCTTGGGTCACATTTATGTCCAAAAGAAAAAAGGAAAAAAAAACTTTGTTTGTCTATATGTCCTTCATTTACAGTGCTGCCTGGTACATTTCAAAGGGCATGGTAGAAGGTTTTGGAAATAGAAGTTAATGATTGCTGCTGCAGCATTCAAACAGCTCCTATGTACCTCTGTCCTGTGCCCAGCCACTAACTGGGAAAACCACCTCTCATTTTCCAGACTTGTCTGTCGGCATCTGAAGCCTTCTCATGGTGACTCACTTAGTTGTATAATTTGCAGGTAATTTCAAGCCAGAGTGAACCACAGGCATGTCTCACTGTGTGGTCCAAAGCAGCTGGACTACTCAATATTTGCCTCATTTTCACATGCCAGGAAAAGAGCAGGCAGCAGTAATGCTGTGTACAAAGGTACATCAAAACTGCATGTGCCATCCAGTGAAGCTGTTTCCCAGCCAAAGACTTCCCAGGTCAAATGCAAAAAAAAAGGAGACAATTTAAAGACTTGAGGAGGATTCTATCTAAAATTCTTCCAAACAGTTATAGGTTTCATTATCTGGGGGCAGAGCACTTTCAAAATAATTATAAGTAGCTAACAAAATTACCATGTGTAAGTAGCGTTTTTCTCTAAGAAAGATACCAGATACTGCAGAATCTCAGTTGCTCACATTCAACATAGTCACCACATGGCTAATGTGGGGTAAAGATGGAGAAGCCCATTTACATTGAATAAAAAAATTGAATTGCAGAATTCTGTCTGACCCTGGCCTGGTTGGGTCCTATTACTATATGAGAGAGGGGTCTTCTTTGATCACCAGAGCCCCAGCCTAGGACCCTTCAATAAGCCCTTTAGAGAGCATCTTTAATAATCTGGAGAATTCTTGTGAGTACTGAAGACTGGCTGAACAGACCTCTCCTGTATGTGGTACAACCTCTGAACTGACCTCAGAATTGGAGCTTTCAAAATAGTGCAGTCCAAATCGATAGTATCGATATATTATCGAGAGATAATATTAAAATTATTTTAATATTAGTGTTAAAAATTTAGATTATTTTCTAAAAGCCACAATAAGAACACCAAGATTGAAGTCTTACTAATCTTTGACATCGAATACAATAAATTTCTCAGGCGCTCATGACCTTGAAAATAACTCTGAGACACTAAAGTCAACCCAATTAAAGCCCCTCTACTTTTGAACTCTAAACTCAATCAGGAGCCCACTGCCAGGATCAGGAGCCTAAGCAAGGTGAGCACTAGAAATCACTCAGGGTGGAAGGTAGTCTTTATCACATGTCACACCTCTCATCAGACAACATAAGAGCAGCAGGTCAGGGCAGACAGGCTCACTGGCCATTGGTGTGTCACCTGCATTTATATGCTGTAACCTGATGCATATTTACATCTGCAAATCACAGAAAGAAAATAAACTAATGATCTCAACTTCTGTTGATATTAACCAGTAGTAACACATCTTGGAAAGGCTGCCGACCTTTCTCTGTAGTCTTTGTTCTTTGCAGAATCTGTGTGCTAGGCCTTCAGCTTACTTATTTTATGATCCTTCTAGCCTGTAAAAGGGGAAAAAAAAAATCACTGGAGTACAATTTTTTTCCTTTTATTCAGACCCAGATATATAGTTTTGAATTTTTTTTTCTTCCTCAAATAATTTTGTTGCATACATTTTTAAAACTTGAGACTATCAGCTGAGGATTTTTCCTCTTCTGAAGCCCACCCTGTATCCTCCCTCCTCGCTCTATTCTCTCATATTCTGTGGTATCTCTGGGATATCAGTCTAGCTCACAGTTATTTGCTTCCCATTTAGCCACAAGGTATAAATTTGCTAACTGTAAAGGTGTGCTCTGACAGCTGGTCTCAATGTATGTCCAAAGGCTAAGCTGGCTACACTAGAAAATTTCCCCAGAGAGGTACTCTGTAAAATGTGGATCCGTTTGTTAAGCCATCTGATAAGAACAAAGAACCTACCTTAGAGAAATGGGCTCCCAGGGTGCCTCCCGGAGCAGAGAGAGAAATCAGAAGACGATTTCCGGTCCACTTCCGTTTCCAAGTTTGTCCTTGGGAACTAGGATATCAGAGATATTTTCCTGTGATATTTTTCAAGAAGCTACTGAGTGTTAACCCCCCAAGGAAGATGCTCTAGCAAGTTTGGTGATGCCTGCAGGCTGTGCTGGGAAGTATCGCCAACCCAGAACTTGTCTGTCTGTGTCTGACACACACAAGTTCTACATGGATCTAATGCTTGGAAACAGAAGGAAACATACATTACATATATGATTCCAGGGTCCAAAAAGGCATCTCAACAAAATTAAAGATTATTAAATATTTGATTAAATGTCTAAAATAGTCAAATCAACCTTATAATGTACCAAATTTATGTGTCTTAAAAATAATATCACACATTGGGCTGGAGAAATGGATTAGCCTAGAAAGATGACTCAACTGTTAAGAGCACTGGCCGTTCTTCCAGAAGTCCCCAGTTCAGTCCTGAGCACCCACATTGGGTGATAATCCTGGTCTCTGATCCAGCAGCTTAATTTCTTCAGGTATTAGTTCACTCACTATATGTGAAGCAATGGATATAAACTCCTTCCAGAACATGGAAAGTGACATGTCCCTGTAATCCCCTCACCCAGAAATAACCGTTCACAACACTAATTCTTACAGAATCTTTTCCTTTACATGCACTATTACTTTGAAGAAATGAAGTATTAACTATAATTTTTAAAATATTTTTTGCACTTAATATATTTTCCATTTCAGTATGTTTGAATTCATTTCATCTATTTTAATGATTACATAGTGTTCCATTACATGAATGAGCCATAATTGTTTTCATTGCTTTTTATTACTGGACATCATAGTTGGGCATTCAAGTTTGACTTTTCAAGGGAATGAGTCACATCACATGTCTAAATAAGCCATTAATATTGACTAGAGATAGATATTGTGTGTGCCTGTTTTGACTTAACTAAACTAAACTCCTTCCAGAACATGGAAAGGGACATGTCCCTGTAATCCCCTCACCCAGAAATAACCGTTTTTACTCATACCAGGAGTAGAGATAGCCATCTCTGTACTGGTGATTGTTATTAAATGTAAAGCCTGTGTGGAATTTGTTATTTATTTCTTTGTCTTTTGTCTTTTCCTTTTTTTCTTTTATGCAGTCACCTACAGCTGGGGACAAGGAAGAACCGACTTTACCGGTAGGGAGCAGTAGCCCTGCCTGTTCCTGTGCCAGTGAAGAGTGTGTAGCAGAGGTGGGGAGGGAGCTCTATGCTTGCAAATCTTCCTCTCCCTTGGAATACTTGTGGTTTGATACACTGGAGGGAGGGGATGTATTTCTGTCCTACGATTAACAACAAATAACTCTGGCATTAATTCACAAACTATTTTTGATCTTATGTTTCAAAATTTTTAATTCTTTCTTCCATTGGACATGAACTTTTGTACATGTCGAAGGGGTAAGAAATGTCTGAATTACATTCCAAGGGATGTTGGCTGATACCTGGGCACAGTGTGGAATCCACTTGAGAACTGTTTTCTTTGTGTGTCTGCATGCAACATCCTGTTTGAAAAAAAATGCTGCATGTGATGTATATATTCAGTATATCCAACCCTGCCTAAAAAAAATGCTTAATGTCTTCAAAGCATAGACGTAATTCAAGTCTAAAGAAGATACCCACAACAGAGTTCTTGAGGTTTTCCAGAATAACAGCCACAGTATCCATGATTATAAGGACAAATGATTAGCAGTGGCCACATTTTCAGTTGCTTTCTAATTAACACATGGCATTTCATATTGTGCTGCCTGGCAAGGAAATAACCTTGTGAGTTTTTGTGTTCAACAAACAGTTACTGCATTTCCATTGGATTTAAGCCTGCTACCTTTGCCCCTAGAATGTTGATCCGTATCCTCTATAACTAAATGCCATGCTGCATTTTAAAATGTTGCAGGCTTTTACGGTTGAAAAGGATGGTCATGAAAATATTTGTGACCCTGTAAATACTTCCCCCCATCACTGAGCACCCAGAGGATACACTAAACTCAAGACCAAGATACAGCTCCAACTCCAGGCTGCCTTTGAAGAGCTCAGAATGTTTTTCATCACTGAAACACAGATATTTTCCTTCATTCATCTTCAAACTCTGCTGGTTGGGAATACAGCTTTAATAGAACATCAATTATAATAAAACCAATGTTGATTTCTCATTACATTACATACTGAGACTTTACCCATACTTCAGTCCTGCAACCAGTTATAGGTTTGCCACCAAATTATTGAACCATAACCCTTAATAAGAACCTTCTGAAGTAAAAGACATAAGGTCAATAACTTGGAAATACAGCCAAAATGGTCAAAATTACCATAATTCTTTCGTGTTACACTGGGTTGATGGCTGACATAAGTCTGAGGTTCTCAATGAGTTGTTCTAGAAAATATCAGCCTATCCAAATGTGTTTAAATATGGAGTCTTTTATGGGAAATCTATGATAGAGAAGTTTGGAAGACTTGGTTAAAATGTTTTCATTTTAATTTTTAACTGAAATAAAATCAGAAGATAAGTTTTAATTTTACCAGACCACAGAAAATTTCCAAAATGTGAAGATTTTGGACCAAGTTCAATTTAAAAAAAAAAAAGTAATATTAAGTCAGGCATGGTAGTGCACACCTTTAATCCTAGTACTCAGGAGGAAGAAGCAGGCAGATCTCTGTGAGTTCAAAGCCAGCCTGGGCTACATAGGGAATTCCAGTACCTTCATAGCTACACAGTGAGACCCTGCCTCAAAAATATTAATAATAATAATAATAATAAACCAAAAAAAGAAAATATTCTATTTATAGCAGCCCTCCTCCCTAAGACTGTTGACAAGGCATGGCTGCCTCTGAAAATCTTCCCCTGCGCCCAATACCACAAAGTCAACCTTCTCGTCAGACTGGTTTTTTTTTTTTTTTGGTTTGTTTTTTGTTTTTGTTTTTGTTTTGTCTTTGTTTTGTTTTTGTTTTTGAGACAGGGTTTCTCTGAGTAGCCCTGGCTGTCCTGGAACTCACTCTGTAGACCAGGCTGGCCTTGAACTCAGAAATCCGCCTGCCTCTGCCTCCCAAGTGCTGGGATTAAAGGTGTGCGCCACCACCGCCTGGCAAAGTCAACCTTCTCAACAGAGAAGGAAGTCATTTCTAGGCAGAATTAAATAGCTGCCCAAATGAAGAGCCCTCAAGTGACTTCTGTTTGATTGAAAACTGATTACTTTAAAAAGAAGAAGTAAGAGCTTGTTGGTAACCTCATCTATGAAGTTCATTTGGTGTCCTCATATCTCAGATCCAGTTATTGGAGCAAAAGATCACAGCTCATAGGACTCTGTGCCAAGGAGGTGTCCTGGAAACCACAAGTGGAAACTCTGTCTTTTAGGTTCTCACATAACATGGACCACAGAACTTTCTGGATCCAAGGATAGATATAGGAACCACAGAAAACATGAAAGATTATATGGGTGTAGATGAGTCCATGGACATAGATACAGAGAAACAAAGATCTCACTGACAGGACACACAATCCAAAAATTTAAAGACTATGCATTAGGTTATAAAGAGTCTTTAAGAAAAGCAACCCTGGAATCCATGCCTCCATCCAACACCTCATTTTACTACTCAGAGACTTCATGGTCTACCTAATGTTGGTCCTAACAATATCAATCTCGTGAGTCTCATCCTGAGAATGTGAAGCATGCCAAACATTGCCTGCCTTGTACTAACTTCTTAACTTCTGTTTAAAAGGGGTGATGTGGGGGCTGGGCAAAATTGATTCATTTAATAGAAAAGCTATTTCCTTGGAATGTTTGAAACATTCTTTGAAATTCTTTGGTTTAACTGTGTGTGACTTTGTAACAGAAAGGAGTGACCATAGACTAAATGACACTCCTCTCTGTGATGCACTCGACATTCATTCCTGAAAACTAACAGCATCTTTGGTTTCTCTATTCAGACGAAACCGCGCCTCCAGCGAGGTGGAAGCTCTGCCTCCCTCCACAACAGTCTCATGAGGAATAGCATCTTCCAGCTCATGATACACACCCTTGACCCACTCGCTGAAGGTAATCGTCAGGCTTTGGTTTGGGAGCATCGCTTTGGGGGAGAGGAGGCTGTCGAAGAGTTTGCTTCAAAAACAGCATATGTGTGCTGAGTTCACTCACAACTGTCAAACTCCTCTTGGTTAGCATCACCAGATGAAGCCTTGACTCTCCCATGTGCTTCATTCATTACTGCTTAGCTCCCGGCAGGGTGGATTTAGGACAGGAGTAGAATATGAGTTCCGCGTGCTTATTCTGTCTTTTGATGTCTCTGGCACAAACACCGTTTCTTATGAGGCGGGGGACAGAAAGGTCTCCATCTGTTTAGTATTTCCCTTTATCACTTCCAAAGCAAAGTTGTGTGTGAAGATAAATTGTATAGCTTTAAAAAAAAAACGAATAAAGAACTATATTCCAGGGAAGGGCTGTGAATGGTTTGGAGGAAGGTGTCTCTGAATATCGGTGAAATGGTACTATTTTTTGGCAGTTGGGTAGGGACAGCATCCATCCAAAGAGCCTATCATAACTTCTTGGGACCAGTAATTGGAGACCCAAAAGACCTGGTTCGCCTCCCAGAGTGACTGTAAGAGCCATTGCAAAGAATCCAATAGTATACCATTCCAGTTTTACTGAGTCACAAAGCCAAAAATACTTTATGTCTTCAATTGCATAAGTATCCTAAAAAATGATATTTGTAGTAGATAGATATCTAGTATAGCTAAATAAGTAACTGGAGCTCTGCCACAAGCAAAGAGTTCAGATATAACTAAGTCTATCCTTCCACCCCTGGGTCTTGTCGTCTTACTGAAGCTAACAGGGATGGTGGGAAGAGTAGACTAAGTAGGCACATGTCACAGAACAGACACGAGATCTGATTGTCAGTCATATTGCATATATCAGAGTTCTCACCAAAAAAAAAAAAAAAAAAAAAAAAAAAAAAAAAAAAAAAAAAAAAAAAAAAACTCTGATAAGGTTTTTCCAAGCTAGAGGCACTTAGCTTGAAAACTAAGAGAGACTTAACATGCTATAAATGACAGCGAGGGACCCAAAGACCAGCTCCTCAGACCCTGACTGCTCCATTGGACACAAGCCTCTCACTCAGAATAATAGGTGGGGACCACAGGTCACATCTCACATTAGAACACAAAGCCTCTCCGTTACAAAGCACTCATACCACCCCTGGACCACTGAGTCGCCATGATGCTCCTTAAGAAATCATGCTGGCACACTGAATGCTTGTGGAGCTTGGGAAAGAGATTCAGAAGATTGCATCCTATGTGTCACTAACTTGTTTTCCTGGTAGTCTCCTCTCTAGCCAACCTCAGAGACTCCTTGCCCTCCTCAGCATTCGTTTTTTCAGTTAGTTGGACGGTGCTGTCATGTGGCTCACTGGATGTTGCAGCCAGAGGACAGGCTGCTTTCGCTTTGGTGGTTTAAGCTCTGAACTTGGAAAAGCATATCCCTTCCTGCTTTTTCCACCAGCTCTACCAGATAGTTGTAAGCCAGGAATGTGGGCTCTCTAGAGTGTTTTACTTATTAGAAGGTGAAGTGGCTTCTTCATGGGCCTGTCAGGCCTGTGATCTGGAAGGCATCACGCAATACTTTCTAGCACAAATCACATTTTGTGAAAGTGACTACTCAGGTATGTTTGTCTCAATAAAGAAATTGCACAGGTTTGAAAAAAGAAAAAGAAAGAAATCATGCTGGTTCTAACTATAGGTGATGCCTGTGCAAACAGCTGAGATACCATTACTCTGTTCACCCAGTGGTCCAGTTAATAAGGGAGTTACATACAGCTAACAGCCTTCTTTTGTTTTCAGGAAAAGGAATGAAGGAATCATTTTCACTTGTTCCCACCTCCTGCCACTATGCAGCCATGTGACTTTGGACAAGTTAGGGTCTCTCTCTAGAACCTACCTTCTTCATCTATTGTAGCACTTTTCTCTATTGGACACTTCAAAGTTGACATGTGACTTTGGGCAAGTTAGGGTCTCTCTCTAGAACCTGCCTTCTTCATCTATTGTAGCACTTTTCTCTATTGGACACTTCAAAGCTGACAAAGCATTCTCACCCCTGTGAATTTATGTCCCGCCACATATTCTCCCTCCATGGAGTATCGTACCCCCAACAGGTCCTAATCATATCTGCTGCCTACCCTTATCCATCATGTTCTTGGAGCCATCTTCCTTCCACTGCAGCTTGAGAGCTGGTCTGCTTGCATAGCCTCCACCTGTTTCCCACACAGCAGTCCAGGTCATCTTTAAAAGTCAACCAGGCTATGGAAACCCCTGCTTAGCAACCTTTAGTGGCTTACCGGGGTTCTTAGGAAAACTATGAAACCCTCTCCTCCCTAGGAATCATGTCTCATTCCAAACTCAGATGGACTGGTTTTGTTTAAGGCACGTGGGGCCTCCATCTTCAGACAGCCACTCTCAACAGTCTCACTGTCTTTACTGTTTCTATCTCCAGAACTTTCTTTCTTCCCCACATCCCTCTCCTACCTCCCCTTGCTCCCCTCCCTTCTACTCTTCAGCCCTCTGACCATCCAGCACAGTTCAGGACCTCCAACCCTCACCTGTGCAGATCCCATTCTTTATGTAACCCATTATAATCTCTGCGGTTGTTTCCTAATGCCCAGGTTCTTGAGAGCATGCGTGCTCTGTCATTCAATAGCAGTCCCCAGAGCCCAGCAGTGCAACCAGCATGACATTGCTACTAAGACTCAGGCAGACCAAGCAACTTGGCCCAAACCATCCACAGTTCTAAAGTCCCCAAAAGCCATTCGGACTTGAGGACCTCAATGAATTGTTCACTGAGTTATTTTGGGACACTATCTCCTCTCCCCTCATTGCCCTGGAGAATCAACCAAGAAAAGAATAGTTGTTTCTGTCATGGCTCTGTCCTAGGCAGCTGACAAGGAATTTAATTTCGACATGGCAGTATTATGTGGTAAAGAGGAAAGGCTCCAGATCTGGATGTTGTGACTCTGATCTCACTTCTACATATACTAACTACATGACCTTGAACAATTTACCTACCTCTCTCTACCTCAGTTTCCTCATCTATAAAAATCAGAGTGTAATAATGTCTATACTGTAAATGTAAGGATTAAAGGCAAATTCGCAGAGAACACAGCACACTGCCAACATGTGAAATGGGTTCAGGGTTCTTCACATATATTATTGTGATGAGCAAGGACAGTGTGTGGCGTTTTTCAACTTTTAGGTATTCAAAGGGAAAACACCTTTCTCCTCTACGCACTGTCCAGCCTGCCTTTCTCCAGTGCCCCAATCCTCCCTCACAGAAACCATGATTTTCAGTTCTTGGGTCCCCTTTCAGAGAAGATCTATCTTAAGTAAATGTGTGTGTCTGTGTGTGTGTGTGTGTGTGTGTGTGTGTGTGTGTGAGAGAGAGAGAGAGAGAGAGAGAGAGAGAGAGAGAGAGAGAGTCTATGTGTATATAAATAAATGTGAATGAGAATGAACGTGTATGTGTATATTTTTGTAAGTGTGTGTGTGTGTGTGTGTGTGTGTGTGTATCTGTATCCACAGGTCTGAGCAGTCTAAATATCTCTTTAGTTGAAGGATTCCGTTTCTGAAAGGACTTGTTTTTGTTTTTCTGCTTAGAGGGGAGGTTGTGTTTTGTTTCTGTGTGATAAGAGAAAGTGAATTTGGGTTGTCTCAGAGTTGGGCCATCAGTGATTTTCCAAAACACCTGGTCCTTGTGGGGCTAAGCTGCAATTAAGCTGTTTGCTCCTGCTGCTCTAACGAGAGACCTTCCGAAGCTGGGCACTGGCTTTCAAGGTGAAACCTCTTCCTGAAAGACAAGGGCTCCCCGAGCTTGAATCTGAGAGGTGCTGAGGACCATAATCAGTTCTGTACTGAGTGATTGGAAAATACAGAAAGCACTTTGATGCTTTAAAATTGCTCCATAGCATACAGACAAGAAAAGCTTCCTGTGATATCACACACACTCACCCCCCCC
>NW_022196900.1:46820409-46846237 GCF_008632895.1 Mastomys coucha | reverse complement strand
CCCCCCCCTCTCTCTCTCTCTCTCTCTCTCTCTCTCTCTCTCTCTCTCTCTCTCACTCACTTTCTCTCTCTCTCACACACACACATACACAAGTAAAATAAAATGAAATAAAATATTCACAATCACTTTTCATTTCTGCCAAAAAACTTAACTCACTGCTCTCTCAGAAATAGTCCCCTCTCTTGGTTCAGGTCTCATCACTTGAATTCACATGTCCTGTGACAAGCTGCAACTTTTGAACATTATAGAATTCATAGAACATTCTGGTTCAATCCCTAGGCTGACCCCTTGAATGTGGCAACATATCTAGAAAGTTCTCTGATGCTCCTGGCAGTCACCTGGCTGAGAGGTGCATGGGAACCACTGGTGCACAGCCAGTGTTCACCAAGGAAAGTATTCCATGTTAAAGACATTTAGAACAGATGGCCTGTAGGAACGTATTTCCCTGAGTCTCATCTGTGCCACACAGGTGGGTTGACTGGGCCCTAGCTAACACCCTTGATGGGCATCTGCTTTGGCCTCTGAGCCTGCACCCCACAATCCAACTGTGTGTGTTGTATCAGTGTATCACAAAGCACCCAAGACCTAGAGCTTGACTTTATGGTAGAAATTCGGTTGGGAATCAGCTGGGTGATTGTTTGCTTCATATTGTGATGATAGAGCTTATTTGGTGGTACCTAGCTGGCCAGCAAATAGGTTGGAAGGTCCAAGAGGGCTTTCCTCACACGTAATCTTTTGAAGGAAGTCTAGCCTCATCTAGATCTCTGACTCTTCTTGTTGTCTTTGGCCCCTTACACATAGCCAGATATCCTCTTGATGCCTGAGGGTTCCAAGAGTAGATCTAGGAGACCCAGGCTGGGAAGTCCCAGAGGTTCACTTCTACTACATCCCCAATCAAACTTCACAAAGGCTGGGCGAAGCTCCACTTCTCAGGAGAGCAATACCAGAAAGCTTGAAACCGCCTACCATTCTAGCCCAGGTTGTTTTATTCACCTGTTCATGGTTGTTTGGCATGCTGGAAGCAATGCACACTGTGTGGATGGACAAGCCATAGTCAGTCATCCTCCAAACAAAGCTGACCTTGTCTTTTTAGGAACACAACACCATAAATTGTTTGGCATGGTTTTTAGCAAGACCATGCATTGTTCATGAATACAAGGTCTCAGATCAGCCTAAAAACCATCTTAAGATGGTTGAAATAAACCCAGACAGGAGGATTGCTGCTAGTTCCAGGCCAATTTTGGCTACAAAGACCCAGTGTAAAAAAAAAAAAAAGAGAGAGAGAGAGAGAGAGAGCAATAGTAAGAGGAGAAATGACTGAAATATATTTTTCCCTTTATAAGAAAGTCCTGGAGAACCAGAATTCTCGGGCTCTGAGATTATTATACCATGACTGTCTGAATTGATCCTTCTAATAAACTCACTGTTCTCTATTGATTTTAACATTTTCCTAAACAAGCCATCCTTATTGACATAAAACATGGATGCTAGGCTGAATGTTCTACGGTGTGACGTACCCTCTGCTTTGGATGTTTCTGATAAAGGGATGTGCACATGTGCAGGTGCTTACTGCAGCCCTGGCACTCCACTAAGAACTCTGTGTGAACCAGAGTTTCTCTCCCTCCCAGAACCCTTCCTCTCTCTCATGGAGAGGTCAGACATGGAAAAGAGGCCCCGTCTTGCCTAAAGGTGACAAAGGAATAAAATGGGAGAGCCAGGATCTGAACCAGTATCTCCCTTGCTCCAAGTCTGTCTTTGTACTTCTTGTGTTTTGAGCCACTCCTCTAAGCTTCTGATGCCCAGACCCCTTCTCAGTTGTCAGGCAGGTGACTGTCTACAGTGTTTTTTACACATCAACCTCCTGTGTAATCTTATATTGAACTTGCCGTTCACTGTATTCCTGGTGTAGACAACAGACTAAAGCCTGGGTGCTCATCCCGGGCCTATTGTGGGCCCATCCCTGGACTTTGTGTATTCAATTCAAACCATAAGGTCTGGATTTCCCATACAGCTTCCCTCACAGCAAGGCCAAAGGCTCTCCCCCATGCCCTGTCACTCCCCAGCACCCCCTCCTCTCCTGTCAGCTTGTATCCACACATTTTTCTTCTCTTGTGTACAAAACTATCATTGGTCGGCCCATTTGACTGATGTGGAGACTAGTTGCACCAGGAAGAGAACCCCATATCGAACTCTGCATTCCATCCAGGTTTCAGTGCGGGGAAGGGGCGGGGGAGTGTCTCGCATACACAAGGCCGTATATATTGAATCTGCAGCACCACAAGGAGAACAGAAGAGAAGGCAGAGTGCAGCCAGATTTGTATTTGAGGAGTAAGAGAATGAGGGAAATCATACAACCCAACAGTGCATTTCTGGAAAAGCCCCTGACCTAGTGATGACATTGGAGAACAAAAACCGGTGGGATGACATCATAGTTTGGCCATGTACACCTGAACTGTTATGTGTTCCAAGACTAAGACCACCTGGGTTCAAATCCTACCCCATCGGACCTCCATTGGACCATGTTAAAATAGACACGACAAGCATGCTTGTTTGACGAGTGTTAGGTAGGCTTTTCAGGCCCTGGTTTCCTCAGATATCCAAGGAGATGGAGAGAGAGCCACTGTTGGAAAGTCGTGCAGATCCTATGCCATAACCCCTTGGGAGCAGTCATGGTGCTTTGTGTTTGCTAGCAACTGTGACTTGTTAAAGAGTCCAGTGTCATGGGCTCCATTTGAGTTAGAAGTTTTAGGGATTTCATCCTCTTTTTTAGCCAGAGCCCAAAAGTAAAAGCAAGGCTGCACCTTTAGGGGCCTGTTCACATCACATTTTTCTTCCCTGACCTAAAAACAAACAAACAAACAAATAACCTCCCCCAGACTGGCACAGAACTCATAGCCTTCCTGATTCAGCCGTCTCTCATCATCATCCCTACAGGATGGCAGCTGTGCCCCTTCAGCAATCCCCCTACCATTGTTTCTATATTCTAGCAGGAAGAAGGACGTTTAATCAGCAAATCATTAGGGTTCCTCAAGTGGAGTTTCCCATGCTTCATTAGAGCCAGAACAGGGCTAGGTGAGCACTTCCGTGTCTGAAGGAGCCAGGAGCAAATGCTTTGCCTCTCAACAAAAGCAGGATGTGCTGGGCAAGGACGCGTGGAGTGTGTCAGGAAGTCGGCCTTGGCGTTTACCACTTGTTCTTGCTATTGTCGTTGTTGCTTAGAAAGACTTAAAAGTGCCTGCTTTTCCAGAGAGGAGAAAAACTCTCTTCTCTGGTATTCAGACAATAAAAGAAAAAGTATACAGACAATAAAGATGTTCAGGACTGACCTTTTATAAAAAAGAAGAGCTTTGGGAAAATGGTGCCATTTTCTTCCAGCCAGCCTTGCAAGATCTGCTGGTCCTGTGGTTCCTTAGTTGTGTCTCGTGAAAGTGAGAACTACACAGTATAGCACAAGAAACTCCTCAGTTTGTCGTGAGCCACTCCTGTAACTGCTCCTGGGGCCCAGACTCATCTTTCTAGGCAGGAACCGCTACCTTCCTTGTCCCCAGAAAGGAAGGGATGCTACAGTGTTTTCAGTTGATTAGTCAAAAACGCCAGAGGAGCAATGGCTGGAAAAGCCGCAAGAATAAGCATGCTGGAATGAAAAGTTAACACGGAGTGGCTTTTAAGATCATCACAGTGACATACATTCCAAATGTAAAATAGCAGCATTAAATACATGACAACAGTTTAAAACTTACTCCCTAGGCCGAGAAGACAACAAAGTTATTTTAAAATACTAATAAGGAGTTCTGACTATATGGAGGTTATTTTGCTGAAGAAAAACGCAATATAATTTTAAGGAAGGAGCCACCACTCTCTGAACACTGGTCTGTAACCTCATACTGACACCATCAACTCCATTTTGGACGGAACATTGGATGTTCCCCAAGGCCAAGAGCACTACAGTGGCCAGACCAGGTGGGTATCAATCTATACCCACACTGAGAAGTTCCCAACGTCCTTCCACTAGGGAACCGATGTACTGGCTGAGCAGGCGTACCCAACGTATGAGGTCATAGACACTTCTCAAGGAACTGTAGGTTGCTCCCTGATCTTTATGGAAAACCGTGGGCATCGAATCGTCAGGGAACGATTCTAGCATAGGATTTCATAGCAGAGTACACTGCTCAACCCCCGGGCCCTGTGGGTTCCATACCTCGTTCTGTCCTTTTCCAGATGTGAGAGTCTTCATCTGTAAAATCAGATCAGTTCTACCTACCTCATTGTCTCCGCTGGGCTGCTTTACAAATATAGACTATGATAGGGTGTTAGCAATGGAGAAGGGGGGGTGTTTTGTTTTTGTTTTTTGGTTTGGTTTGTCTTTTTGTCAACACCACTAGGGTCAAATGTCAGGTGCGAACCTCCTCTGACAGAATTTTCTTAACAACTGGTATGGAAGGTCCTAGCCCACTATGGGTAGCGCTACCCCTGGATGTATGGTCCTGAGCAGTATAAGAAACCAGGCTGAAAAGGACATGGGAAGCAAGCCAGTAAATGGACCCTTCCATGATCTCTGCATCAGTTTCTGCCTCCAGGTTCCTGTCTCCTTCAGTGAGGGATTATGATCAGGATATGTGAGCCAAATAAACCCTTTCCTTCCCAAGTTGCTTCAGGTCACAGTCTCATCACAGCAACAGAAAAGTAATGATGCCATGACCCACCTCCGTTCACAGCCCTCTCACCAATAGTGCCTATGCAGTCTCCACTGTGACTGGAAATCTGCTCCTCTCCCTGGCCCCTTCCCTTATTTCTTCATGTCTTCACTCCTGTTCCTGCTCCTCTGCTTGCCTTCTGTCTCCCTTCATCTTCCTTTGTCTCTGCCTGTCCCTCTCTCCTCCCTCATTTGTTTTTCCCTTTGTTATAGTTCTCTGCCTACCTAGAGGCTCCAACAAACTCCAAGCAAACTTCTGTCTCAGGGCCTTTGCACATATGCCCACTTGACCTAGACATCTCCATCTCTCCTGTTCTCTCTTCCACGGACTCAGCTCCCAGGGGCTACCTGATCAGAGAGATCTTGATTTCCCTTTGCTCTGGAGTTCTCCATAACAATTATCATACGTGTTTCTTGTTTCCCATCCATGTCTACCCTGAAATGGCCAACAGGACAGGATTGAGGCAGGCCATGTTCTACCCCGAGTGCCTGGCTCAAGCAGACCCCAAGATGTATTTGTTGGCTGAATAGAATGAATACTGGCTTTTTTTTTTTCTTCTGCTGAACAACTGTGTGTTTAGCTGTGCTCTGGTAAAGGGCTCTTTTGTTGCGATCAACAAAGTCCTATTCAGTTGTTGTTCATCTTACAGTAGTGAGAAACAACCTTCTTTGCTTTGGCTCCTGTTACAGCCACAGCCTTCATTGTGGCTCCTTCCTGCCCTTGCTGGGTGGTAAGGTCAACCCTCTCCTCAATTGCCACTACCAGGAGAAACAACGTTTCTGCTTCTCACTTCCTCAGGCATCCCAGACCCCTTCCAAATACTTTGTTCTTTCATTTTCTTTCCTTTTCTTCCCCCCTTGATATTGGCCCTCTTATTTATTGCATTCCATGGACCTGGTTTTACAAATAAAACAATTGCCCCCACTGCAAGAGACTAAGAAGTTGGTTGTCGGAGCCCATCACTCACAGTGCACATACACAGACAGACACACAGACACACACAGAGACAGACAGACAGGCAGACAGGCAGGCAGGCAGACAGGCAGACACAGAGAGACAGACAGAGAAAGAGAGAGAGAGAGAGAGAGAGAGAGAGAGAGAGAGAGAGAGAGAGAGAGAGAGAGAGAGGGAGAGGGAGGGAGGGAGAAATGAGGGAGAGAGAGAGAGAGCCCTGTAAAATAGCACCCAGATTATGTCTTGGGGCTAAGGTGCTCTCCAAGCACAAAAGCTGAGCCTGTTACATTGCTCTGAACCCTTCTCTAAGAACAGTGCTTTCTCCATCCTATGGAGATTAAAAAATTAGTCTTGCATTTTCCTTTCATTTTTAACAGTTGTATTGGTAGTAGCAATGTGTATGAAGTGAGTACAGTGAACACCTCCCAGCACACAAGTGGAATCACGGCTGCCTGGAGAGCCTGTCACCAATGACAGGTTGTTTGCTGACAAGCCTGAGAAGATTTAGGACAGCAGGAGCCCCCAGTGGGCCCCACATGGACTCCATGAGTCTGCTTTTCCTGACACAGCCTTCAGAATGCTGTAATGAGTCATCTTCAGCCGACTCCACCTTTCCCATAGGACTCGTTCTTTGCTTGCAGTTAGGCAGATTTCCCCTGTGCGAGTGTTATCTTCCAGCCAGCAGCCTGCTCACCTGCCTGCAGATTGGCCACACCGTGCCTTTCAAAGAGACCTTTGTGCCCTCATTTCTTTCCCTCTCTGCTGGCTTGATAGTAGTTCAGGGAACAGGTGGTGAGCAAGTGACATCACTGTCCTAAATCCCAGAATGTCTTGTTCACAAATGATAAGCGAACACACACACACACACAAACACACACAAACACATATATGTGGATATATATTTTACAAGCTTCCCTATAGTATAGATCATGAATTTTGTTTTGTTTTATTTTCATTTCCATTTTTTTTTAACAACAGAGCCCTTTTTTTTTTTCCAAGAAATTCACACACGGAAGAGTCTTTACATGGTTATAATTCCTGAGCGCTTATATCAGCTTCTCTCAGCGTGCCCCATTCAGTAGCCTCCCTACTGTTCAGCAGGAAGACTGAAAGAGCAGACACAACAAAGACATGGCAAAGTACAAAGAATACACAAAATCAAGATTTCAAGTTTTTGTGGCAAAAATAATTAATATTATTAGTCTTCCTGAAGAATATTTTAAAAAAAAAATACAAGCCAATGTGTTAGGAAGATGTCCATTCTTTTCAAATCTCAAAAAAATATTGCATGAGACTGCCCAATTTGATTTGTAAATTTATATAAACTAAGTAAGAAGAGCAAGAGATATTTTTTGGCAACAAGAGGAGGGATGGATGGCGGGGAAGACCAGAGATGAAGAACCATTCTCAAAGCATCTCTATTAAATGCTCCAGTTGAAGTCTGAGGAGGGAGAAGACTTGATGAAGGCAGGGAAGGTGCCCCATGGGTGGCCCTTGGGGGACTTCTAGAACCTGCATGAGTACTGCTGCCTCAGAATCTGTGTCCTGCTCTTGGTGAGGCGCCAGGGAGCGCTGTCTTCCCAGATTAAAGGAAACAAGCCCCTCTGCATGCACTTTTGTGGGGGGTTCATTAAGTGTCCTTGTACACTACACCACAAGCCTGGCTCTGACACAAAGGAGTGTAGCTAGCCACATCCTGAGGAATCCATATTGCTGCATGAAGTCTGAAGAAGGGCCATAGGAAACATTCCTGGAGACCACGGGCTGTGAGAACAGATGGTAGAAGTAGAGGGACTGTGAGCACCTGAGGAGCTGCTTGGTTCAAGGAGACACAAAATATGGACTGTAGGCTCAACAGAAGCTAGGGCTCATTTGAGGGGAGTAGGCTTATCAAATGTTCCTCATTGCCCACTAGACTACAAGTCTGAAAGCTGCTCCCATCAAAGGGTGTGTATATGCCTTATGTGTGTGTCTCTCTGTGTATGCATGTGTGTGTGCCTTATGTATCTTTGTGTGGATGCATATACATGTGTGTATATGTATGTATGTGTCTTGTGTGTCTGTGTGTGTGCATCTGTGTATATGTATGTATGTGCCTTGTGTGTCTGTCTTTGTATGTGTATGCATATGTGTGTACCATGTATGTCTGTGTGTCTCTGTATGCTTGTGCATGTTTGTGTGTGTGTGTGTGTGTGTGTGTGTGTGTGTGTGTGTGTGTATGTGTATACCTGTAGAAGTCAGAGGTTGATGTTGGCTGTCTTCTCTTGTGGTTGAACCTACTTTTGTGATAGGACCTCACTGAACCTGAAACTGCAATTGTCTAGAGTGGTTGGCCAGTGAGTCCCACCATCTTTCCTTCTCTGCCCCTCTGCAAACACCGTGATTCAGGTATCAGCTGTTACTCCCAGCTTGTGTGGGTGCCAGAGATCTAAACTCAGTCCTCAAGCTTGGAAGTGCTCACTTAACTGACTGAGCCATCTCCTTGGCCTCAAGACTGAAATTTTTGAGTCCCTATTTCTCCATGTCCCACAGCTGATGGTCATCTGTGGGATTCTGTCAGCAATGGTGCTAAGAATGGAGAAGTGTTTTGCCTCTGAGGAAACACATTCAAAAACACTGTGAGTGCTAACAGCCACCCAGGCCTGAAGTTTGGCTTCAGAGCTGAGACATTTGCACCCACACAGGACTCATGTCCTCAGTCACACACGCCCATCATCAGTGCACTGAGCCATCTGTCTCTCTATTCCATTGCCTTCCAATTCTCTAACATATGTGAATGTCAGCGAGGAGCTGACGTGAAAATTCAACCCTCCCTCTCCTACTTGGCTTTCTTGTTTCTTACCAGACCCTGGAGCCTGTTATTTATTCCTCCCAGCTTCTGTTTTTTCAAAGGAAGAGCTACAAAATGAGCTTCTACAAATTGTCATTTGATCCCCAAAGAAAGTCATTTCATGCCCAGTTCATTCAAACTGTGGAGGTGTCCCTGAAAGTAGAAGTGTAACCTTTCTTTCTGTCTCAAGTTATACATCAGTTTAAATTAGCAGGAAAAATGTTTGCACACAGCCTCAGCCAGTGACGTGAGTAGCAACAGGAGGGGGAAACTCCCTGGAAGAGAAGATGCGGCCAGGGGCCTCAGCAAAAACCACCAAACCTCCAGGTAAAGAAGAGCAGGCTATTAGCAGGACAAGTTGGTTAACCCTCCTTTTAGGGGATAATAAAGCGTATTTGTGTATTTTAACATCATAATGGTTGGAATGCAGTCACTCCTGGGTTGAGCACATTATAAATGAATATCAATTAGGGCATAAGGGAATGTGGGTAGTCTTGCTGAAAATAAATGCTTTTGAGTGTGGACATAGTTTCTCTCTCCCCTCCTCAGCCAACAATTTATTTTGTTGGCATTTGAGATTAAACGTAGCATGAAGGAGGCAGGCTATAAAGCACAAAGTTACACCTCATTTGCTTCCTTGGAACTTATTCTCCAATGGCCACTCTTTCATAAAGGAGGGCTCAGAGTCCAACAGATGAAAAACAGTATTCCATAGGAGTGGGACAAAGGATAGAGGCCGTCCTGGATTGAAAAGGTGTTTTCTTTTTTCTTTTTTTCTTTTTTCATTTTTCTTTTTTTTTTTTTTTTTTTTTTTTTTTTTTTTTTTTTTTTTTTTTTTTAGTGTTTTTGAGACAGGGTTTCTCTGTGTATCCCTGGCTGTCCTGGAACTCACTCTGTAGACCAGGCTGGCCTTGAACTCAGAAATCTGCCTGCCTCTGCCTCCCAAGTGCTGGGATTAAAGGGGTGTGCCACCACTGCCCGGCTGGAAAAGGTATTTTCAAAATGCAGATGTACACATGGCACACATGAATATTTTCTGTGCCATAGCCCCTTCAATGGTTTCCTCCCAAAGGAAAGATATTTGAGCTGAGTGCCGGCTTTCAGTAGGGAGATGGTCCTTCCTCCTTATCCCACCCATCAGGGAAGGGCTCACCACCATCCTAGGGATGCTGATCCTATTGAGCATATGCATCCTCATGTGGCTCTCAGGCTCCTGTTTCTACTGACCTTATGTGATAAAGTCTGCCAGATCTGGCTTCTTCATGTCAATCATTAAAAATCATCCCTTTACCCACACCACACGGTCCTTTACCAGTTGTTTGTGCTCAAATGAGACTATATTATATACTCATGCATGCACACGTTTTTGAAAAGTAAGCCAAAATCCATTGTTGCTGCTGTAAAGCTCTCCAGTCTCTATTAGGTGGGGCAGGGGTGGGGAAGGGGAGTAATACATCTACCCATTCATTTACAAAGCACTTTTCTTTCACAAGCTGGCGTGCGTGGCAATCCCATTTAAAACATTTTCTTTGGGAACTCTTGCTATATGCAAAGTTTCTGGGAACTATGTCCCCAGACTACTGTGGACAGCCAGCTCAAATGCCATGGCTGAACATGACCTTTGCAGTATCTACACAGCTACTTTCATTTGTCTTCCAGCGTGGCAGTTCTCACGCCCAAACAATTAACAATGGAAGGAACTTTGCTTTAGCTTAAAAGCCTTCAGGCCAAAACACTCGTCATTAGCGGGAGTTAATGTCATATCTGAAAATTATGGTAAGAAAATTCTCCTGGGTAAGAGAGAGGTTTGCCAGGACCCAGCAGGCATGGAAGCAGGAGCAGGAAGCTGAGAGAGCACATCTTCCAATGGAGAAGAAAGCAGAGAGCCAATTGGAAATGGAGTAAGAATATAAACACTCAAGGCCCACCCCAGGATGGGGCGGTAGGGGGTGTACTTCCTTCAGCATACTCCACTTCCAGGAGCTAATGGCTCCTGGAGAGATGGCTCAGGGATGAGAACACTGCCTGCTCTTGCAGAAGATCTGGGTTCATTTCCCAGCATCTGTAACTCCAGTTCCAGGGGACCTGATGCCCTCCTCTGACTTCTGTGGGCATTGCACACATATGGCTCACATACATGCATGCAGGCAAAACACTCAATTTTTTTTTGAAAGAAAAAGACACTACCTCCCGAGGTTTCTACAACTTCCCCAAATAGCCACCAACAGAGGAACAAGTGTTCAGACAGGGACATTCTCATTCAAACCACCAAAGCCAGCTTCCCAGGAGGCTGAATGCCAGCCAGGACAGCCTAGTAAGAGGCTGGAGGGAAACTGCAAGTCAGAAGAGTTCTGAGGCTATAGCTAGCTCAGTGGTAGAATACTGGATAAGCATGCTTGAGGCTCTGGGTTCAGTCCCAAATACTACAAAATAAATCCTTGACCTCTCCTTTTCTATATTTTCCCCTATAAGGGAGCCTATTTAACCTGGATGGCAACATGAGTTTCTGCCACTCACCCTCCAGTGGACAGAAGTTATCCAGGAGCTGAAAGCTAGAGTTTTTGTGTCTACAAACTTCTGTCTTTTAAACAGTGAAAAAGTTGCAAGGCATAGTATTTGATGTGTTTTCTTTGAGAGGTCCGAATGTCTTCTGGAGTACATAGTTTTAGTATGGTCAGCAGACATGAAAAACAAAACAAAACAAAACAAAAACCAAACAACCCCTCTTTCCAACATAGTGGTGAAAACCTAGAAAAGCAGTTGCTGTGTTGGGCTCTATTTGGCCCTGGTTTGGGCCTTGAGGACAAACCTGAGCCTGGCTCGGGAGTTTTGTAAACTGTCTCAGTCATTTCCATACTGGAGTGACAGCAGCACAACCTGCTTAAGCCTGCCTTTGCCTAGCTCCTGCTGACATAGAGGAACTGTTACTGTTGGTTCCCTTAGTCACCCCATACCCTTCATCAACTTTCCCCTCCCCCTTCATCATTTCACCTCAGCAGAAAACTCCGCCTCCTCCCTCAGCCCTTTATAAAGAAAAGATTGATACAATAAAACGAGTTTCTGCTTGGACAGACTCCCGGCTTGGGGTGGTTATTCTCCGAAGGCAGGAGATCTGAGCCACAACACCATCCAGCTCAGCCCCGAGAGAGAGGCTCGGCTGGACCAGGTTCTCTCCCTCTCTCGCCTGGTTCTGTCGGCAGAGAGCCTGCCCAGCATTGCTGCACTACTTTTTAAACTCTGCTGAAGCATTCCCAGGCTACCTTTGGAATCCACCAGGGCTAGACAATCCTGTCTCCTGCTTTATTCATCACTTTCTCCGTATAGTTTCAGATATATCCAGACTATTGTGAAACATACCCCAATCCTCTTCCTTCAGTCATCCCTCTGTATGGCCTCCTGCCACAGAGAAGAGTATATAAAGAAGTCAGTCCGATGAATGGGGTTACACTTAGGGAATCATATTAGTCTTCCTCAACTTTTTTAACCCAGTCTTCTAAGTCTGTCTTCGTGAGGACTGCATATTTCTGCTGTGGTTGGGAGCTAAGTACATAATGAAATCGCATCCAGGACAATACTGTCCTAAAGGACCTATGATTCCACGGATGCTTGTTTCTCTCCATTACTTCTGCATCAGAGAATCAGTGACTTTCCTGTTGTGTCTTCTTACCCTGGAATCACTGTTCTCAGCCCTTCTCGAATTTTCATAGTCCGTCTTACTCTTTGCCTTTACTTTCCCTTGGGTGATTCAGATTTTGTTTGTTTGTTTTGTTGTTTTCTCTCCCATCATCTTTCCCATCATGTATCAGAAGGTAGAAGCCTGCCTGTGCAGGTCTAATATCTGGATAAACTTTAGCTCCAATTCTCTGTATGGCACAAACCGTTGATTCCAGCCCCAGCCCCAGAAGCATGTCCACCATGTTCTTCAGCCAGGGTGCAGCAACTACTTTTCTCAGCCGTGTCTCCCTCCCATTCTCAAGATGTGGTCTATGTGCAGAGTCATTCTTCCTATGCCTCTTTTGCGTGAAGTAACTCCTCCCAGGAGAGAAAGAATTACCCAGCATTCCTAGAGTAACGCCATAGACATCCTTCCCTTCAGACTTCCTCCTGACAGATACTAAAGAGTAGTAGAACCTGCAGAGTTAGAGCAGTAAAAGAATCTTGGGCCAAAGACAGGGGAAGTAGACAATAGAAACACTTTAAATGGGGATTTAATTGTTGGTCACCTACAGAACACCAGGAACCCTGCAGGAGGCCAAATTAACAAAATGAGTAAAGTGGTTCCTTGCCCTAACCAGTATCAAGCAAACTGGTTAAGTAAGGAAGCTTTGACAGGCACAACAGCAAGAACAAGTATCTGACATGGGCATGAGGAAAGAAACAGCTTATGCTAGGGTTAGGGGCATTCAGTGATGCCTAGGAGGCTGTAAACCTTAATGCATGGTTTTGGAGTGGAGAGTAAATTGGGAAATTCAATAAATCTTTTTGGCCAACAACAAAAAGATAGTACGTGTAAGGATAAGAAATAATGGCTGTTGAAAAGATTAATTGGCAAGTAGTATGAAAACATCAACAAAGTAAAACAATTCAGATAAGACCAGCATTTCAGTAGAATGCACAGACCTCAGGTAGGGAGGGGTACAGAGCAGAACTGGGGATCTCATCTCTGAGATCACTAGGCTCTGCACAAGCCCCTGAGCAGCCCACCATCACTTAGACACCCTTCCCCCAACCGCAGGTCTTACTCTCGCCTATATTTTTATGAAACATGTTGGCCTCTCTGAATGGACAGTCTCAGAAGTCTTTTTTCAAAAAAAAAAATCAGAACTGATTATTTAACCAGTTTTAAAGCCAGTAACAAACACATCTAGAGCCCTTAGATTTGGTAGAATTGAATCACAGAGTGCCTATAGTGATATAAAAATGTAGCCAGTAAAAAGTTATCAGTAAAAAGCTCAGCTTTCCACTCCTCCTCACTGGCTCCTAAAAATTGTTAAGACCGCACTTAAGAAATATATTATTAGAAGAACCAAATAAGTTGTAAAAACCAACAAATGCCCGAGATCCTCAACACGATTCTCCAGGGTGGCTGTGGTTGTTCCCATTTACAGAATGATGAAAATTGAGTTTCAAGGAGATCAGATAGCCCTGGACACACACACACACACACACACACACACACACACACACACACACTCACTCCTGGCCAAGAAGAGCAGATCCAGCTGTGCAAGGTTATCAGCTGCACACAGACCTATCATATTATATTATCACCTGTTTTTCACCTTGACTTTGAGAAAAAGGAACAAAGCATACTCTAGCAATGTGTCAGGATCTGAAACCATCTGCAGATAGTCGTTGAGGTTTGAAATGGCACAGGTAAAAGAATTCTCATAAGAGACAGGTGTCCTTCTAACCATGCTGTGTTAGGCTGGATCTTTCCTTAGGATGTCTGTTGTTTTGTTTTCTGAAAAACATCCTTCCTAGTAAAAGGCTTATTCTACTCTGCCCCATCGCCTCCCTACCCCATCTCAAAAGGAGAGCAGAACCTCACATCCAAGGGTCTGCTTTTCTTGCCTGATCACCCAGCACATGTAAAATATAGTGAAATATGGTCTGAGACAGCCCCTCACAGGGCAGCGTCGGCAAGCACTGTGACATTGCTAAGCAACACCACAGAGAAGCTCGCTGCAAATTAGGGGACAAATTTGTAAGAAGCCAGAGTATCTGGGGACTCGCATGGACATTTTATTATGAGCCATCTGGATGATCTACAGTAATGACCACACATTATTGTTCGCTGTTCACGGCTGATAATTCCCACATAATTATATTGACACCTTCCCCCCCGTGATCCTAACCTAGCTTTCAAAGTCTTCCACTGGGCTCTGCCTCGTCCAGGTACTAATCTGCAAAACGACAGAGGAGAGTTAGACCTAACGAGCAGTTTTCATTCCTCCCAAAATAAAATTCAAAACGCGGTAAGAAGTCATTTTCTGCTTTCCACTTGCACAATGGTGGAACTCGCTGCCCAGGAAGGCCCATAATAGATGGAACTGGTCATAATACTATATCTGTTCAGGTTTCCCAATGTGGGCTCCACTACAGTTCCCCAGAGGAAACCATTGTAAGATTCAGTCCCCATTCTCAACCAGCAAGGACCCAACCAGGGCACAAAGAAGCAAGTCTTAACCCAGTGAGGAAAAGTGATCCCTCGCAGGTCCAGCCACCTGAATGGGTCATTTATTAAGCTAACATTTGCAAGTAAATTGGGTTAAGCAATTGGATTTTAAAGCACAAGTTACAAAGTTCATGAACGAAATAGAGCTCAGATTCATTAAAGTTTTTTTTTTAATTTAGAATTTGTTGAAAACACATGAAAATCAAGAGGTTTCACAAAGAAAACTAGGTATGCAGTTTCCGCTCGTAAGAAAAGGTCTGTGAGTACTTCATTTACAGTACACACTTACACAAGTACATACACCAGGAAGCAAATGAGTGAGGGAGACAAAAGTGTTGGTGATAACAAGCCACACGGTCTAGATTTGCAAAGAGTTGAGACAGGAGAGTAAGAAATTCACAAAAGGGCCAGATTCGGATGGCATGAACATCAGCAGTAACTCCCCAAGAGCGCAAAGGTAGGCTGCACCTGCGTGTGTGTATGTGCACGCCTGTAAATCCTGTTTATACATCCTACTTAGAACTCAGGAGCTGGTATAGGATTACTGTCATGGTTCACTTTGTGATGCCCATTTTAGAATGCCTAGGATTGGATAATTTATAAAACACAGACCTATGTGCTCAGTTGCTCATCGTTCTGGGGATGTGGGTCTGGCGAGGGCTGGCTCTCTGCTGTCAGGGCAGCACCTGAAACACATGTCCTCCATAGGCATTCAATGTTGCTCACAAGAGCAAAGACAGAGCTCCTCCCGTTATCCTTTTTGTGGCACCATGGATCTATTCCAAAAGAAAGTGTCCTTCTGACCTGAACGGGTCTTGAACAGTTCTAAATTCCAATTTTATTGCATTAAAAGTTGAGTTATAATTCATGAATTCAGGAGAACCCATCCAAACCAAGATCAGCTCTTTATTTTCGTTTGCCAAGTCCTTACCTTGCTCTGAGGAACCTAAGTGAGAAGCCTTAATCTCATAGAACAAGAAGTACTCAGCAGGAGGAAAGAGATCCATGGGGCAAAATGTATCGCTACTAACGCCTCATGTATGGCATGTGTGTGCCACATGTTGATTTCAGCTGTCCCCAGGCACCTGTGTTCTGTGTCCCTGTGGAAGAGCTACTCAGAGAAGTTCACCTCGAATGTCAGTCTCCCACAGAATGCCACACCGAGCTTCTGCAATGTGTCAGTACTTTGAAAGCTTTGGAACTTAAAGGTTAAAATATTCCTTCCCTTTTCACTTGAGTAGGAAGTGAGATTCGAGGTTGTTTCTTCATTTAACCTCCATCTCTTAAGTGGTTCAGGTTTTGTTTTAGTTTTCTCCAATTTAAAAAAGAAGAGAAAAAAAAAGATTGCTTCTGTTGGCCAGGAACATTTGATACATAAGAGTAGTGGCTTAAGAAAACCATTAATTTTAGTAGTCCATACAAATTGGTTTTTGAGGGAAAAAAAATCCAACCATAAAGCTTAATATTGGGCTGCATTAGAAAACATCTTCTTTCAGCCAAGAACTTATGCTTAGTATGAAGAAAAATTTTCAAATTAGGAGACATTTTAAAAAGATAGTAGTTGTGCTGGGTGATGGCACATGGCTTTAATCCCAGTGCTTGGGAGGCAGAGGCAGGCAGATCTCTGTGAATTCGAGACCAGCCTGGTCTACAGAGCTAGTTCCAGGACAGCCACTCAAAGAAACCCTGTCTAAAAAAAAAAACAAAAGTAGTAACCAAGTTATTCCAAACACCCCACAAAAAAATCATAAGATCTATGAACAGTGCAAGTGCTCTGTATGGTGAGAAATTAAAAATCATAAGCCCTTGCCCTGTCATTTAGAAACATCCATGCTGGATGTTGGGTACATGCCTGCAGTCTCAGTGCTTTGGTGGGTAGATGCAGGAAGATCAGGAATTCCAGGCTGAGCTCAGCTTAGTAGTGAGTTTGAGCCCAGCTTGGGCAACTTGAGTCACTGCCTCAAAAATCCAAAGTAACAAAAAATAAATAAAATATTCAAAGCAAACATTTACTCTGTAATTAAAGGAAATCCTCAGATTTATAGAAAAGAAAAAATACCTTCACTCTGAGACTAAATTAACAAATTACTGACTTGCTTCTAGAAGTTTTCCAAGGCGTCTTTTTACCAGGTTCTGTGTATTGGGAAAGAAGTATAGGTAATTTGTTCCTCATTGGCTCATCTCAAAACACTCATAAATAGCCATCCATGGAGACAATTAGCCTTTGGATGACACTTCACCACTTTACACTAAGCTGAATTTTATAGATTGTTGCTGGACCTTTGGCAAACAGAGGAAGGAGACCAATTACTAAAGATATTTGTAACTCCCCAGTCCAAAGTTCTTTACATACCAATTCGTCTGATCCTATAAAAACACTACAAGTAATTGCCTCTCCCTGTGCCCCCACCTCAGTGGAAGAACAGAAAAAAAGGGGGGCAAGGGGTACGCAGCTCATAACTAGTAGCACCTATCTTTGAGCTACCCAGTGAAGGCCTCTTAACCTCTATTGTAATGGCCGCAGTGGAAAAATTCAAGCATCAATGTTGACATTCTCGGTTTTACCAAGTCCAGAAAAACTCAACACACCAAGGCATTCTGAGTGCCACTGTCTCTGGAGAGCTGTGATTTGAATACTTTTATTTAGTAAATGTGAAGAGAGCTGAGCATGTGGTGTGGGGATGTGGGTTTTCTGTTTTAGACAGATTTAAAGTAAGACAGAGTCTTTACTCTCAACGTAAGACAAGTGAACCAGGAACCAGCTCACTGACAAACACACAAAGGGAAAATGTCTAGGTGCTCATTGGCACCTGACAGTCAGATGAATAAGGGTCAGGTGTCCCATTTTCTCCCTCTTTTTGGTTAGTGCTTTGA
Source organism: Mastomys coucha (assembly GCF_008632895.1). Classification (NCBI taxonomy): domain Eukaryota; kingdom Metazoa; phylum Chordata; class Mammalia; order Rodentia; family Muridae; genus Mastomys; species Mastomys coucha. The sequence continues at coordinate 46,828,707 of NW_022196900.1, read as the reverse complement.
TTTTTCCTTAAATCTGAGAGTAGATGCAAAGAATTAATGAAGAGATGTTTTTAAATATTGGCCCCAGAATGATGACTATCTTTTGCTATTGAACAACAAATCTCTTTTGAAAACCTCTTGGTCATACTGAATTTGTCTTAACAAGCTTGGATAAGGTACCACATTGTCTCACTGCCCTGCTTCACATCCTAGGGGTTCTCATCTTTGTGGTATTCGCAATAATGACAGTTTCTCATATTCTTTCTTGTGTGGGTCATCCTGTATGCTCTTCACTGCCACTCTGTGTATAGTACAGAGCAATGACCATACTGAGGATGCCAGCGTTCAGAGAGAGGAAACACCTTGCTCAGAGTCACATGTCCCATAAGCAGCAGATCTTGGTTCCCAAACTACACCTCCAACCTCAAATCCCATCTTCTTCCATGCACTTTATGCTGAACATAACACTTCCATGCAAGACAGTACTCATCCATACATCTTGATAAGCACTAGATAGCTTAACTGCAGTTTGGACTGCAGTCAGGACTGAGAAAGCCTTGATTTTTCAGATTGTCCTAAAAAGGTCAAACCCATACCCAGAAATAAAGCTAGATCTTTGAAAAGAATAGAACATTAATCATTAATTTTTCCCATGAAATGACACTTAAATAATAAATGTGTATTCTCATTTGTTTTTTCACCTCCAGTTCTTATTCAAATCAGGTGAACTCAGCATAGATCCTTCTACTGACTTTCCATTTCATACACCCATATTTTAAATCTTCAAACATGAGAAGTCCCATGCTCTAGTGTTTGGTGGTAGCTATGGAATGAAGAGTGTCAACATATAGCTGAGGAAGGAGAAATCTGTGCTTGTGTACTTCTTGAAAAAGGCAGAAGCCAAGAGCTTCAAATACTAATTCTTATTCACAGATTAGAAACAAAACCCCTACCCTGATTTTGTTCAGTGTGAAGTATGGACCAGAGCCATACTTCATAAAGTCAGCTAGAGAGATTTCTAGCAAATGTGTATCAAGATGGTCAGATGAACAATAATATGTTCAGTTCCTTGGATGGATAGGAACTTGGACACCTGGGTCCCCAGATCTCCAGGTGGCACAAAAGCCAGCACAGTACCATGTCAGGCAACCCAGCCTTCAGGCTCATTGAAAATATAACAGTGAGTTTGTATGACACTGTGCAAAGAGGCATCTATGGTCAAATTTAGGCTCATCCCAAACACAAACCAATGAGTTTGCAATGTACCCCTCCCTGTGGGCCATGTGGTATTCTTAGAGAAATCTTTCAAAGAAGAGGCACCAGATGATTTCCAGAGTGGAAACCAGGATGATACACCACTGCCTCTTGTTCAGTTACTACAATGAATGCTGCTAGCTGGGACCAAACAGTTACCATCTAAGCTTTCTGAACCTCTTCCCTTCTTTTCTCAAGAGAATCTCAGTTGGTTCCTAGTCCAGATAAATTGAAAATAGCAGGGTGATGGTCATGCAGCACTCTGGAGGCACAGCCAAGAAGATCTGTGAGTTCTAGGACAGCCTGATCTACAGAGTAAGTTCCAGGACAGCAAGGGCTACACAGAGAAACCCTGTCTCAAAACCAGAAGTAGATAGATAGGTAGATAGATAGATAGATAGATAGATAGATAGATAGATAGATAGATAGATAGATAGATAGATAGATGAAAAACAAGTCCAGGGTGGCTTGAAAGGTGTCATGGGTTGAAGGATGGGTGATTTGGAAGTCAAGTTCTTGCACAGGTGAGTTTCATTATGTTTTCTGGACCCTTCCAACAAGGTTGGCCTGGCCACAGGCTGTCAACAAACAGTGTCTGAGGCCACTTTCCATGGGGGCACCTTTGGCCTATAGGACAGTAGCCAGATGTGTGAGGAGCTCTGGCTTCTGCACGCACACTGTGTTTGTCCTGCTTGCATGTTGCATCCCTCAACCTGCACCACTTATGACCCCAGGATCAGGGAACAGGCGTATTTGGCTCGTGGAGATGTTGCCCTGCTTCCCTCGGGATGTGGCTGCTCAGTTCACCATCTCACCATCCCGTGGCTGCCAACGATGAAGACTGTGTTCTAATCTGCTCATTTTTGCCCTCCATCCTTTCCTGAAAATATGGTCCCCTCAGCTTGAGTCAATACTCTTACGTTCAAGTCCTCCTTCAACTGCTTCACTAGCCATGTAACCTGTTGCTATGCAGCTTTTCACTGCCTCACTCCCCATCGTTTGCCTTATTGTTTTCCCCATTAAGTGTGTCCTGTTCTTGTTCCTGTGTACCATTCATCATCCAAGGAAACAGCTCAGAAGTGATCTAGATATTGCCACAATGCAAGACGTGTAGAGCTTGTTATACATGAAGAGTTCCTACTCTGTGTCAACATAAAGTGACAGTTCAACAGTGTGATTGTATTTATTATATATGGTTCCAAGCAGAGATAAAGTTCAAAACAATAGCATCTACCACAAACAGATGCTTCACAGGTTGGGATCAACACGTGAAAACAGGTGTGTGCAAACAGAAAGGTTTGCATCTGAAAAGATGGATCCACTAACATAAAGTGATGTGTCATCACCAAGCAGAACATGCTTGACAACCAGTTTTGCAAACACATGGCCACCCATATCCTGTTTTCTGAACAGATAATAGTGGATTCCAGCTGGTTATACCTCTGCTTTACCTGGCAGAGGAAAGGGAGCCTACAAAAAACTACTTGTTGGCTGACAGAATTTATCAATTTACTGCAAGATTACACACATACACACGCCTATTTTGTAAAACCACTATGAACATATGATTAATATTTATGATGTAGGTCATTTAAGACCTCTACTCCTCTATAAACACACATACATGCATACACCAACTGTTCTTAAAAACAACAGAAAAATAATTCACTAAAAGCAATACCTAGAAATCACAAAAAAAAATATTATTTAAATAAAATTCAACTTCTTATTGAAGCACCTGCAAGTCTTTGTAATGATTCTAACAAAGGCCAGGATAGATAAGAGTCACAAGAACATAAAGATGGGATGATTTTTTTTCTCCCCAAAGGTATAATTTTCTAGTGGTGTATTGGTATTAAAATAGCTTTAGATAAAATTAGACATGTGGAAAGGACTATATAGAGGAGAGAATGCATAGTATAAATATCCAAAGCAGGGATGCTTGTCATCTGCTTTAAGCAGTCTCCTGCATCTCACACAGACTCATCAATTTCAAGTTGATTCACATGTGAGTTTTCAGCATCTGTCCAAGGCAATGGGCCATGAACACATTCTGTGGAGTCATAAGAGTGTCTCTGGAGTCTAATTAAATTCTTGAAGTTTATTGGGAGGATGTCATTATGACCAAGAAAGCCATTTTTAATTGGCTTACAACATTGCTCAAAATTATCTGGGATTATGAAAAGAACAAAAAAAATCAAAGTTTCTGTTTTGAAACTAAAGTAAGAAACAGAAGAAATACATCTCTGTCTCCTCCCTGTCCCCAGTTGACTCCAAATCCCTGCCTCCCAGTGATCTCCAGTACACACGGGTCCCCAGTGTCACCTATACTCAGAAGCACGAAAGCCGCTCCCCTACCCTGCGCTTTGTACCACAGCAGCCCATGCCTTGATCCCCGGGTTGTGCTTCTCTCTCACCTGTCTCAGCCAGGCGAGGTTCCCTGTGAAGATGCCTCACTGGTCCATCCAGTACTTGCAGTGCCTCTGGTACCTTGTCCAGCATCCTACACACATGACACTTGGTGTTTCGTTTAGAATATGAGACCTTCGGGAATAGGAGAGTAAAAATTGGGCTGTTCATATAGCATCTCTCCAGATAGCCTCCTTATTCTCTAACAGACGGTTCTGTTGGGGGCTGGAAAAGCCATGCAGTGATTTTTAGGCCACTTTACATAGCAAGTGTCTACAAGGATCCCTGGGTGTAGATGGCTGTTCTTGCTCAGTCCTTTCCTCCTGGAGTGTCACCTCTATAAAAGTTGTGAGGTTAGGAAAGGCCTGGGCCGAAGCACCTTTGCCAAGTGTTCTGTTTTATTGAGTGTTAAACTAACATGTCCTATTCTGTAATGCACAGCCCAGCCCACCCTCAGTCGAATAATACATTTTCAATGATTCTGAAAACGGGCCGTGAAGCCGTCTACCACATGGCTCATGTTTGCACAGCTCCAGCTAGTTACGATTGCCGAAGCTGACAGTGTGACTCTGCATCTGATTAATTAAGAATGTGTAAAAGCAAAGTTCTTGCATTATAGCTCGTTCCTTATCTTTGTGTCTTTTACTGTGATGTTGTAGAACTTGGATCATATGGAAAACTAAAATATTATGACACAATGACTGAAGAAGGTAAGAATGATTTCAGAATTGTATGCCCCTGGCTTTTTTCCTTTTCCTTCTTTCATTTATGGTGTCTGTTGCTTGCCCATTTTTTTAACCTCTTTATTTTCTTCTTTGCATGATCACAGTAACATTGTGTGGTTTTTTTGGTTGGTTAGTTTGTTTTGGGTTTTGAGTTCTGCATTTTTGTCTAGTTTCTTGCCATTGTGTTTAGTTGGAATTAGAGACGTGCAATACCATGGGTAATTTTGTTATTCCATTCAAACAATCAAACCATCCTGATTATATAACACACACAGAGAAATGGTGTCCACAATACAAGCACAAATCAACACCTACATACTCACAGAACATACGGAAATATGTCCACCCAGTGCTCACCTGGGATGCCCTGCGTTTCAGAGGGGAGTTAAGTTTTGATGAATTTATTGTTTGTGTAAAAGCAACGAAATACCTAAAGTAGCGTGTATACCTTAAACCAGCCTAAAACCCAGTTCTCAAGCAGAAGGCAGTGGGCTGTGTCCTCAGGCCCTACTATCCCTGCCAACTCAGGCAAGAATCTTAATCTGATAGTCTAGAGCCACGATTCCAGGTGCCTGACTTGTCTCTAGGAGGCTCCCACTCTATCAGGTTGGGTGAGTCACTTGAACAATTTCCTAAGTCGGGATTTATTCTTAAATGTACTTACTAGTGGATTCCAGTCCCTATCTCAGAGAGCAACCTTGTCCCTGGCAGAGTCACTTTTCATAATTATTTAATTCCGGAACAGAATTCGTAGAAGAGCAATTTGACATTTTTGAATTCTTGTAAAGGGACTTGTCTCCTCATCCCAGCTGTCATTCCATCCCACTCATGTCTCCACATTTTGAGGAATATGAAATATTTATTTAAAAAAAATCATTTGGGGTTTTTACATGATTCTTCCTCTGATACCAACATGCAGTCAGAAGGTACCCTAGATGTCCTTCAACACAGGAAATTCCCAAGTGTGTTGCATATCTTGCATTCAGCTTCCAGTATTTCTCAGCTGCCTTAGTTTACCAAAGATTTCCTAGTTGCTTTGCATGCACAAAGTAGACCATTTGACAATTCTGGATAAGCCCATTCTCAGTCCCTCCCAGTTCTGGCTTCTGCACATAACTGGGCCCTTCTCTGTTGCTCTCCTGGGTTTCTGGTTAACCACTGCAGAGTTATTAAGTGGTCTGGCCACTAAGAAGATCTTCGTCAGAGTCCTGTCAACAGCCAGAGAAATACAGGTCTTTGGTTAGTGCCCTTCCACCAGGTAGTAAGCTGAAGGGAGCCCCCAGCCTGACTGTCATTTGACTTCTGGCTTAGGGAGAGGGTTTGTTGACTCTCACTAATCTCCCACTGTGTCCCTTATGACACCCTGCCCGTGGCCTACCAGCCCCACCTCTCTCTTGTCTCCCTGTCACTTTATCAACCCTTTCTCTTGTTTCTCTCCTTCCTCTTTGTACAACCCTCTGAGTAAATGCTGTTATGCAGCCACTCCTTCCCCTTTCCCTGCTACCCCAGTTAGGACCATGTGGAGATTCAGGAGCGGTACTTGCTGTCCTTGCTGATGATATTACTTGCTAATGATTGAGGTTTGGAGGAAGAGAACCAAAGTCAAACTGTCCTCTGGACTAAGAACCAAGGATGGTTCTTAGGTTAGGAAGCTTGACTGCTGGTGTCTCCGTGGCTTCATAGATCACCTTTTACCTCCTTCGTCATGTTGATTGTCCCTCCTTTCATCCATTTCCCGCTCACTGTCTAATTCTTGGCTAAACACCCCTCCCCACGATGATAAGCAAACAATAACTGAAGCAGCATTCCATGACATATCCTCCCGTAATGTTACTGGTATGCTTCAACACCAAGGAAGGAAGGGAGCAGAGGAGGGAGCCGTATGTAAAGCACTAAGAGACTTTTGACATCTCTACCAGGAGACTCTTGGTTCTTGGCTGTGCTGTCAGACACCACAGCCTACAGTGAGTCATGTAGACCGTGAATCAGGTCTGCAGGGTACTCAGGCTTCTTTGATCAGAAAAATCTTCCTTATGTGGGTCTTCTTGTGGGACCACCCAGGAAATGCTACCTGAGGTTAACCCTTCATCTCGAATGAAAGCCTCTGGAAGAGTAAAGTCTTCCAAGCACATAGCAGTCCCTTTGCAGTACCAACATAAAGGAGACCATGCAATAGTGCTTCAGCCCTCCTAGACCACACTACTTGACAGAGCAAGCCAAATTTGGCTTGAACCTAGTTCTTGGATTCCATCAAAGAGATCCAAAGTCAACTTAGGTCCCTCAGACCTGACAATAGACATTCTCAAGGGCTTCTCACCTCTCACTTTAAAATAATAATCATAACTCTGATTTATGACCCTCCATGCTGTGCAGTGGAAGAGAGTGTAATAAAGATGGAGGCATCTGGGGCAATAACTATTAGTCACCACCTTTGGGAAATACTCTGCTCCATTTAAGCAGTCTTACAGTTTGAGCACTGTGACTAGCCTCCAGTAAGGCTTTATTATGTTGGCTCATATGATGAGTCATTATTTATAGCTATTTACAGGGATTCTCTGGACATGATGCAAGATCAGCTACTTGTAGCAAATCCTTTTCATCCTCCTTAAATGGATCAAATGGAAAGATGCATTATACATATCATCTCATCTCCAGGGAAGAATGGAATAGGGACTTTTAAATACTGTCCTACACATAGTTGGCACATTATTTTTGGGCACCTTCTTGTGCTAGACGTCCAAGTAGGTACTCTGAGGAGACATGACTGAAGAGCAGGCAGTCTGTTCCCATGAAGCTTGCAAACAAGAGGGAGTGGTAACAGAGTAACTGAGGCACCAGGAAGAAAACAGTAAAAACTGGAGAAGTTCAGAAGATGATGTAGAAAAGATGTCTGCCAGTAGGGGAAGGAGAAGATTTTTATGAAGGAGTCTTTGAATGAGCCCTAACAAGTCAGTAGATATAGGATAAACTAGATAAGGAAGATGGAAAAAAAACTGACTGGGATGAGAGAGAGATGAAGGTGGAGGCCACTCCAGCATAGTGAGGTGCCTGGATGCAGGCCAGTAGGTTTTGTAAACATTGTATTGTCTCCCTAGTACCATGGTCACATGGGTAGGCTGTCATGGCACTGGGAGAAATCAAGGCTTGGCTCATAGAAGTATCTTGGTACTTGAAGACACTGAAGTTCAGGGGAGCAAAGTGATTCATCTGGGAATATAGAGACAGATGGGGGGAGCTGAACTCAGTACAGTCACCCCAAAGCTCTGCCTTGTGCAGGTGGCCCTGGAGAGCACGCCCATCCCAGCTCTCATTTACCTCTGTTTTGGTTTGTCTCTGTAATAAAGTACCAAAACAGATGTAACAGCGCAAGCCATCTCTTCATCAGCATGAGGATGGATGTGATGCTCGGAAGAATCAGGAGCAAGCAAAGACAATCTGCTTGAAAGCTTCTGCCGAGTGGGAGACATGAGATTCGAAGGCTGTAAGACACTAAGCTAGCAGAGAGCGGCAGGTCATCTGTCTCTCAGCCTCAGGATCCTAGAGCAGGCAAAGCCCCAGCCCTACAGTCAAACACTACTTCTGTAGTTTTACACTCCTGTTCCCAAGAAGATAAGCTGTCCAACCCGTGTGTTCCCTTAATAATAACTAATAACTGCAGAGGAATTATTGTACAGGCATAGGAGGTTAGGGAGCTTTGCTTTTCCCAGGGACTGTATTTGCTTTGGAACAAGACACTTTTGGAAATTCTAAAAACAAATGTATAAGGCTAGTTCAAAGACAGTGAGATGGCTTAGCAGGGAAAGGCACTGGCTGCCAAGCCTGATGTCTCACGTCGATCCCCAGGACCCACATGGTGGAAAGAGAGAACCAGTTCCTACAAATCGTCCTCTGATCTCTAAATACACACGGAGCACAAGCTCCTGCCTCCCCC
>NW_022196900.1:46810089-46820399 GCF_008632895.1 Mastomys coucha | reverse complement strand
AAAAAAGAAAAACAATGTACAAAAGAAAAAATTATCTCAACCTATTTTTTCTGGTTGAACCCAATATCTCAAGCATGCTAGGCAAGTGCTCTGTCACAGACTGACCTACTCTCCCCAGCCTCGGTTTATATAATAGATTTAGAGCAAAAGCCATGTGCCTAAGTAATCATTTTTGCTCTATGGAGATCAGCATTTGATAGAGACAGGTAGGCGGCTGGACAGTTACTTTGGCTGACATCGCTGAAAGCCATGATCTGTAGCCAAAGCTGCCTGCATCATTTTTGTCCTGAAACGGCTGTCACAACAAAGCCATTTGCAGGAGAGAAGATTTCACACACACACACACACACACACACACACACAAATCATTCATTGATCATTAGCATAAATAAAAGTAAAGTAGAAAACGTTGTGAAGGTGAGAACAAAAATTATTAAGACCTTTCCTAGATGGAATTAAGCCTGTTTCATGGCAATCAACTGCTCCTATACCTCACCAAGACACTATTAAGAGTGTGCATGAATCATGGGGCCCTAAACTAGATATATGGCTAGATTTTTTAAGAACACATTGTTTCAAAGAAACAAAAGCACCAAGCACCACACAGTCCTCCAGCAATCCAATGTTCTCTTCCAAAGACAGGTGGATTTTGGAATACTGTTCAGCAGTGTTCTCCATTGCCCAAGATACATCCTGTAAAACCATAGGAATAAAGCAAGTTTGTGGGTTTGCCTTTCCTATACATTTTAATCATAGCTTGAATATGTATGACTATGTTGTACACACTGATATTATCAGATAGGGTTGACTCAACAATAAATCCAAATTAACAATGTCTCAATCAGATAGAGGTTTATTTTTCTGTCAAGTGTAGGACCAGGGAGATATGGTTGTCCTACAATAATTCAAAACCCAGGATCCTTCTACCCACTCTGCTGCTTCAGCACCTAAGGGCTCCCTGTAGTCCAAAATGTTTGCTGCTGAAACCCCAGGATCACATCTATAGTCCTAGAAGGTGAAAAGGTCAAAATGATTCCATAGTCAGATAGTCACAGCCCCACCCTACCCCAGATAGTCACAGCTCCACCCCATACCCTCAGACAGTCATAGCTCCTCCCCGTCAGGTAGTCATAACCCTAGCCCCTCAGATAGTCACAGCCCCTCCCCCTCAGGTAGTCATAACCCGACTCCCTCAGATATTTTCCTTTTATTTCAAGGGAGCTTCTCTGAAAGTCCTTTCAATAAAACTTAAAGATTTTAATCCTCATCCACTGATCTTTCCACCATCACTCCTAGCTATGAACCTAGCATTACACAGGCAAGCCTTATCACATGGTTAGTTTCAAGACAGACTGGAAATGTAGGTTTAAAAAAATTGGTAAATTACTGCCCCTAATAATTAAGTAGTAAGTCATTAGGAAATGAAAATAGAAGTGGCACTGATGGTCACCTTGAAGTCTCATGACAGGGAGATCTCACTTTCAGAAACCTGTGTGTATGAGAGGAAGGCAGAGATAGAGGCAGTGTGAGACCTGAAGAGCTCATTGTAACTTTGGGAGTCTCAGGAGACAGCCAAGCAGAGACCCTGAAAAGGGTTTTATAAAAGGCTGAGCTTGGCAGAGCTGTTGGACAGAGCTCTAGATGTAAATTTGTAAGTCAATTTGTGTTACCTTTTTGGTAACACAACCGAATGCTAATATGTCACTTGTAGATGTGAAGAGATGGCAGCCGACTAAGCTTTGGTGACTCCCAAGCTGTGAGTCTACAAAGAAAGAGGAGGCCCAAGTAGGAAAGCCATGAGGTGAGAAAGATATCCCAGAAAGCAAGGGAAGGTCACATTCCAAAGGGGACAGCTAGCAGATGAGAGCAGCAATGAGTGGACCCATGAGAGCAGGACATTACCATGCACTTCCCAGTATGGGAGGTGGTGGCGTGTCATGGTGATGGTGTCTAGAGATAGCCTTAAGACACTGGATAAGTGACTGAGAAGAAACATGCTTGCAATGTGTGGGTTGCAGCAGAAAGGGACTAAGGATAATGAGGCTCTCCTGTGTGGTGTTGCCATGTTCCTAGAGTTGGCAGCAGAAGGATTAGTAGAGAAAACCATGATGAAGGGTTAAAATCTTCAGAGAAGGTAAAAGGAAGAGTTAGGTAGGGCTTTGGGTATAGAGATGGGTTACTAGTTGAAGGAGATGTTCTAACAGCAAGGAGGGAGTGAAGAGGTTGTTTCAAAGGCTATAGATGAAAGAGGGGCTTCTGTACATAGTATCCGAGTTGGAAGAAAGAAAATGAAACTTGCAGAGGAGAAGTCAAGAACAACGGAGGTTTGCTGCCTTCAGAACCGGGAGGTTGCATCAGGTTAGGAACAGTCAAGGCCATCTGGAGATGTGGGTCTGGAAGCTGATGGGCGATGCAGGCATCCTACTGGGATGGAAGGATGTTGTTTATATCTAGGAACAGCCTAATGGTTCTCACCTTTCTTGGAATGAGTCCATGGACCATCTATCATGGGAAGCAGTTGTCTGTCTTGTCAGAAGGGAGAACTTCAGGTCCCTTGGGGATCAGATGGTGGTAGAGCCATGACTAAAGAAACCAACCTTCCTCCATCCAAAGAGAAATTTCAGTCCAGTCCTAGAAAGCCTTTCTCCTCAGACATCTCCATAGGCAGGGTGGCCTTGCTTAGGAAGGACAAGCTTCCTTCTCTGGAGAGCTGTGATCAGATGTTGAACACCCCTCACTCATATCCATGACTGCCCCTTATTCCTATGACATCCCCTGATGGCTTGCCATCCACTCCAGCCTCTCAACACTTGGCCTTGTAGCTGGTTAAGCTGGGGAGTAGTAGGTGCCTCTTGGGTTGTACACCTAAAAAGGAAACCCTAAGTATTGTTTGCAGTACAACAGCCTAGACCATTGAAAGAATAGGTAGTATGTTCCCTTTTTATTACCAACCCAGACATTTACCAGAGTATCACATGTTAATTTTAAATTAATTAGAGCTTCTTTTTATTTAAAAAAAAAAAACATTACATGCATACAAAAGTAAAAAGAGAGGCATTCCTTAAGGAAAAATAATGAAGTGTCCTTTCTCCTCTATAATCTCCTTGACAGTGGTTCTCAACCTTCCCTAATACTGCAGCCCTTTAATACAGTTCCTTGTGGTGACCCCCCCAACCGTAACTGTAATTTTCCTACTGTCATAAATCACAATGCAAGTGACTGAGTTTTCTGATGGCCTTGGGTGGCCTCCGTGAAAGGGTCATTCAACCACAAAGGGGCTGGGACTCTCAGGTTGAGAACCTATAGTGTAGATACATACACCCAGTGCAAATACCTAAAAACAGAAACACCACGTCAAAGAGTATGCATGCATACCTCACATTCTGATAGACACGTCCAAAGTCCCCTTCATTATGGCCCCACCAATTTCTGGACCTGGGAGAGCCTCAAAAGCAGGATTTAAATAAGTGCTTTGAAGAAAGATGTTTCCTGACTCCATGGCCAAGCAGATAGATGTTGTCATAGAGCCACCTTCTTGTTTTAGAGACCTGGGTTTTTTTTAGCAGAACTGAGTTAATAAAGCCAGAGTACAGCAGTAGTTGAAGTGATTGCCCTCTCAGATTAAGTGACAAGGCTGTTCTTCTACACAGGATATCCAATTCCAGACCCCTGACACCCTCATAGAAAGCCCGGAAAGCACAGTGTGGGATTCCTCTCTACGTCCCAGTGAGGGAGACTGGATCTCCACTGTGCACAGACACCATTGCCCCCTCCACTGTGCAGTGAGAGAGGTGGGTGCCCCACTGTGCACAGACACCACCATGGCATTTTCTACTTTTCAGTGACTGAGCAGAAACCCTACTGTGTACAGGCACCATGGCCCTTCCTGTCATCCAGTGAGAAAGGCTGGAACCTCACTGCCCAGGCACCATTTCCTTCCCTATCTTCCAGTAACCAAGGCAGGAGCCCATACACAGACACCATTTCCAGTACTGTGTTATGTTTCATTCATTCAATTCATGGTTAAATTCATCCAGTCCAATTTTTCATGGCCCGAGAATTTTTAAGGTATTTGAACAGATGCTTTCTGGAAGGTTGGGCTTCGTCCAGAAAACAAATATCTGAACTCACCATGACTTCTTCAGGGATGTATTCTGGCAAGTGTCTCCCTGGGACTGGATCTTAAGAAGACAGACAGTAAATGTGCATAACCAAACTAAGCAGCTAGTTCCAGGTACTGGGTCTGTTAGAGAGAGCAGCACAAACCCTATGGGCAAAGCTGCCATCCTACTGAAGACTGGGACCAGGGAGTTCTTCCTATGAGAATACATCTGCTGCTCAAATGCATTGCATCTTATTTTCCTGATCTAAACTGTCAGCAGTAAAAGCAGAAAGATCAGACTTGGCAAGCTCAGGCTGATTTTGCCATGCTGCATATGTAGAAGGTGTTAAATGGCAGCAGAAGGCAAATTGTGGATGCTTCACCCTGTCTGTTTCTGACATCCCTAGAGCTCACGAGGTTAGGTTGCCTCATCTTCATCAGTCAAACCAAAATACTGTTATTCTAAATTAATTCCCCCCCAGCACACATACAGCTTTGTGTGTGTGTGTGTGTGTGTGTGTGTGTGTGTGTGCATGTGTGTGAGTGTGAATGTGAAAAGAGAGAAAAGAAGGTCTGGAGAGATGGCTCAGCACTTAAGAGCACTAGCTGCTCTTCCAGAGGACTAATGTTCAATTCCCATGGTGGCTCACTGCCATTAGTAACTCAAGTCCCAGGGAACCCGACACCCTTCTATGGCTTTAGTGGGCACCAGACACACATACATGGTGTACAGACAGACATGCAGGTAAAATTCATGTGCTCATAAAATAAATAAATGAGAGAAAGAAAAGAAGGGAGGGATGGAAGGAAGGAGGGAAAGAGGGAGGAAGGGAAAGAAGGAAGGAAGGAAGGAAGGAAGAAAGGATGGAAGGAGAGTCCATCCCCGTAGGAAGCTGGCATGTTCACTTAAGGATGATGAGTTTCTCTTATGATTGACTCTAAGATGAACTGACGTCTAATTTCAGTCATGGGCCTCTCAGCCTTGAGTTAAGGAGTTCTGGCTGTGCTGGCATTTCTGCTGCAAACCTACAAAATTTGCAGGTACCAGACGGCAGTGTGAAGAAGAAGGGAATGAAAAACAAACAAGCAAACACAAGCAAACAAATAAACAAACCTAGGATCTCAATTAATTCTTATACACAAGAAATCCAGATGACAACAGATTATACCAAAAGAAAAAAAAAAGACACAAAATAGTGACCTCTGCCAATTAAGTTTTAGCAAATCTAATATCTTTTATTTTACATAAAGATAAATCATTGAGTAATATGCTGCCTCCTCAACAGACAGAGGTTTTTGCTAGTTTCTGGGTTTTACAACCAGTTTACAGAGACATATTCCAGGTCCAAGCCTTAATGAGCTGCCTGGGACCAGGCCTTGCCACCTGTCTTAGGGTTTCTTTTTCTGCACAAAACAACATGACCAAGAAGCAAGTTGGGGAGGAAAGGGTTTATTCAGCTTACTTCCACATGGCTGTTTATCACCAAAGGAAGTCAGGACTGAAACTCAAGCAGGTCAGGAAACAGGAGCTGATGCAGAGGCCATGGAGGGATGTTCCTTACTGGCTTGCTTCCTATGGCTTGCTCAAGCTTGCTTTCTTATAGAACCCAGGACTGACAGCCCAGGGATGGCACCACCCACAGTGGGCCCTCCCACCCTTGATCACTAATTGAGAAAATGCCCCACAGCTGGATCTCATGGAGGCATTTCCTCAACTGAAGCTCCTTTCTCCGTGATAACTCCAGCTTGTGTCAAGTTGACACACAAAATCAGCCATTACACCACTCGATAGGAAATACTTGGTTTAGGTTCTGGAAGTCTCTGGGTGTGCCGCCTACTTTATCAGTAGTGTCTATTAATCCATTAATCTCTTAGCTCTCTCCAAGGACCTAGGGATGGAAACCAAGAGAGACTTTAAAGCTTCCGACTGCAGGCCCACCTAGCTCAGAAAGCCAAATCTAAGAATCAGGCTTCATTGAGTCCTCTGCCTGGGTGTTGGGGGGGCGGGGGGTGGGAAATGGTCATAGAATAAAGATCCTGAAACAGAGCAGGCTCCCTGATAGACTTGCTGGGAGTTCCAGTTCTCCTGAAACACTGCCTTAAAGACTTGCTACAAAGTTTTGGCTTGTATACTTCACATTGCCCCTGAATTTCAGTAGATACCACTTTTCAAAGATGACCACATAATCTGTTAGTGCAACTAAACTTTGGAAATCTCCTAAAAGTGTGACCTTAAGCAGTCCCCTGAGGCTTCTGCCATGTCCCTTTGGCCTTTCCCTCTTTCTTATCAAAAGTAAACTCAGAATTGAGTTTGAAAGAACAACCCACCCTCCTCCCCACCAACCTCTACTCTGTTGTTTATCATAATGGCGCCACATCCACAAACCCCAGTGCTAGAGCAAGCCTAGTGTTGGGGACAGATACAGCAAGCCCACATGCTAGCTAGGGAGAGTCAGAAAAATGCCTTGAAGGGTGAATACCCCTAATAGGACAGATAGAAATGTGTTGTCTTAGAAGAAAGAGCTCACTGAAGGCTATGATGTCTAAGACGGGATTTGGAAGAGTAAGAGAAACCACTTAGTGTGGAGCATTGGGAGCCTTGTGGGAGATGAATAGAGATGAAGAAGACAGTATGGACGTTGGAATCCAGTGACAATGCTAAAGCTAACTCCAGCCAATCAGGCCTAGCTTAAAAGGTAGCATCAAAGGTCTTGGGTGTTAGCCCTGGAGAGAGAGCTAAGAAGATGCCCCCTAGGGGCAGGGTACTATCTACAGTGTGGACTGCAGCAGCAGCTTGCACAGGTAGAAGAGCAGATTGCTAGGAAGGAGGATGATGCCTGAAATTAGGAGCATTTGAACCTGTCAGAGACACTCCTGACTGGAGGTGTCGGTCTTCTGGAGAACAGAGTCTGAGCTTCGGGATTTGTGGACATTCGGGATATAGCAAGTAGCTGGTTCTTCGGGAGAAGAGAGGAACGAGGGGCCAGGAGGTGCTCTCAGGGTTACCGATATTTGAAGAGCTACCTAGGGGTTGTGAAAATTACAATGAACCTGAGGACGGGATAAAGGAAGCCAAATGCTACGGGGAAGTCAGGTCATGAGTAGGCAAAAATAAATAAATAAATAAAAATAAAATAACCAAAAGCAGGCTCCCCAGAGCGATGCTGGCAGACATGGGATGCAGAGGTAAGACAAGCATGGCCAGGTTTTCCAAGTGGGGTGCCTGCAAGGGAAAGATGAGAGGCAGCAGGAGCCAAAGGCTCCAAGGGAACCTTGAATCTGAGAGAAGACTAAAGATTGAAGATGATACATCTATGAGAGGAAAGTCCATAAACCGGAAACGTTAAAAGCAAAAAGGTCAACATTTAAATACCAACATTTGTAAAATGTTGGAGATACTTCAGTGTGTTTACAAAAATGTGCTCATTCTCCCCATGACGAGGTAACCATCTCAGGGCTGTGACATAATAAATTCACACTGGCCAGGTGTATGCCTTCTCAGTCATTGCAGGTCTACTCAGATGATCATACCTGTAAATGTAATGACACTCCAGTGATGCTGACCACTTCTACTATGAAGTTCACTCACAACTGACTAATGACAGTTTACAACAGTAATTGAATTTCATTAATATGAATATAGTATCATAAATAAATAGCACAACAAATTCATAATGATTCTCAGAATGAGGGAAATAATTTGGAATCTGTATTTCAAAAACAGATTTAGGGGTGAATAAAAATCCTGTTTTGTTTAAGATAAAACTATTATCTTTAAATTTTTTTAAAGTGTCAAACGTTTTTCTTTAGAGAATAAAAAGCAAACTAGTCCCTATTAAGAAATTATTGTTTCACAGAGTTTGTAAAACAACCCAGTTGTCCATCCTTGCTACTAGGTAGTCTCTGTGCCAAGGGGCCTTTTCACTTTTATTCCCTGAGCTCACACATACACAGCACACACACATAGGTACACAGCACACACACACCATATACACACACACCATATACATACACACCACACACATAGCACACACACATACACACATACCACACACAGACACACACATGCCATACACATACCACAGACACACACACAGTACACACACACATATGCAAACATCATACATACACCGTATACACACACAGCACACACATACCACACACACACACACCATATATACACATACCACACACACACCATATATACACACACCACACACACACCACACACACATACAACACACACACGCATACACACACCACACACACATACCACATATACATACCACACACACATACCACACACACACACACCATATATACACACACCACACATACACCACACACACATACAACACACACACTACACACACACCACACACACATACCACACACACATACCACACACACACACACACACACACACACACACACACACACACCACAGCCATCAGGAAGAACTCTATAGTTAGAGTAGGACTCTGAAACACTTATGACTGACTATGCCAGGTTGTGAATGTTCCAGAGGGAGCAGACAAACCTACGAAACTCTACTGAAATCATAGCACAGCTTTGCTTAAGATTCACAAGACTACCTTGAGCCTTTGGGGAGAGTTTCGTTGCAGTGTGAGTCTGATGAGCCTGGCATCGTTGATTTTAACCACTGAGTCGTCTCTCCATCCCACAAGCCTGGCATTACTAGGGAGAAGGCCCCTCCTCAGTGAAGTCTACCCTCTAGTGGTGAAAATGGGTATGTTGCCAGGAAACAACACAGGCTGATTGACTAGTGGACAAGTGTCATGAGACCAGTGACTCTGAAAAATTGGGATGGGTGTCAACAGAGAAACCTTCAGGTTAGCGCCCCTCATAAATGAGGGGCCTCATAGTGAAGGAGGAGCAGAACCCAGCCTGTTGTCCCCAGGTTTCCACAACACTACCCAAACCTACTCTTCCATCCCAAAGACTCTTTGGGGAGCTGGCCCTGGAAATTCATAGAACAAGGGTACAAATGCTATGACCCCTGCCTTTCATCTCTGGGCTATAAGTACTCAGTCTACCCCAATTGTCATCTATGTAGTGATAGAAAGTTCTCAGCTTGGGAGATCTCAGTTCCACCATAGCCATAAGCTGGGAAGGTTCCGAGAGAACTGAGTTTAGGTTATAGCCACTAGGAAGGAAGTCTAACCTTGTCTGTTTGCCTCAAGATGGATGGCACAAGATCTGTTAAGCTCCACTGGGTGCTGAGAACACAGCAAGAGGGAGCAACAGTGAAAAGCCCTGCTGGCACCCAGCTTTTCCACCAGTAGAAAATAACACATAAGCAACAGAAATAACGATAATGATTATATCATTATATATAATGATAATTTCCTGCTTCCAAGGAAATAAGCTGAGGTAGGAAATGCTAGAGAGGAGCTGATCAGGGAAGGCAGGATGAGATCGAGACAATTGACCAGATACTAGAAACTATGATTTCTGATGGGAGAGTTTTGCACAGAGCCAGTGCCATGGTCCAGAATGGAAAGTTGGACAGTGTTCTCAAGAAACAGCAGAATGGGGCTAGCCAGAATGGAGCAGACCAAGAAGGGGGTGGGGGTAACAGAGACAGGGTGGTCAGGGGCTAGATAGAACCTTGCAGGCAATTGTAAGGACCTGTACTTTCACTTTGACCTGGAGATCCATTGTAGACCATCAACCAAAAAAGGATTAATATGACCTAATTTATCTACCCCCAGGGTGCTAAGATAACAGAGATGTAAAGGAAGAAGGGATACACCAGCTGGCTGAAATGCTCGTCTTGGGGAACGCTCAGGGTGGGACTCAGGAAGTGGGGGCTGGAGAGAGAAATGGGCTGAAATAATGTGAGACGAGAAACACCTGATTGGCTGATGGGTGGCTTAAGAAAGAAGAGGAGCGCTTGGGATGATCTGAGGTACCACCCCTGGTCCATCAAAGCCTTGTCAGAATGAGGATGGCCTGTCCGCTTGAGTCCAGTCTGAGCTTTCATGAGAAAAGACAAAGGAGTACATGGGCATAAGGGACTGGAGCTCAAATGACCTCTGGCTTTCACAGCTACCTGTCAAGCCTTGAACTTCAAAGAAAAAGACAGACAAGATGGATTTGAAAACACAGAAATAGACTTGAAGGGACTTGCTTTCAAGTTTCTCTCTCTCTCTCTCTCTCACTCTCTCTCTCTCTCTCTCTCTCT
>NW_022196900.1:46800163-46809951 GCF_008632895.1 Mastomys coucha | reverse complement strand
CCTCTCCCTCTTCCTCTCCCTCTCCCTCTCCCTCTTCCTCTTCCTCTCCTTCTCCCTCCCTTCTCCAAGTGGCTGGATCCCTTTACATCTGTTTCTTCAGCCCCATTTTTTTTTCTGCATTGCTAAAACTCAGGCTGTGACAGTCTGGACCTCGTCTAGTCACAAGCCCAAAGGGTGACAGTTGCCTATCACAGGCTTGGTGGGGAGAAGGTGAAGGGGTTTCCAGGGAGCTGTTTTAATTAATTAATAGCAGGACAGAAGCCAAGTTTATTTCCCTTGAACGACCAGGTTGTCACTTGGAGCTTGAGACTTCTGTTTTACCTTGGAGTGACCCAGTCAAGGATTTGGGTGGCTGTTTTTCTCAATTCATTCTCCTTCCCAGGAAGTCCTCAGCTCCCATCTTTTCCTTCCAAACTTCCTGACCACCCCCTCAACGAACCCTCCTGTGAGGACACTCAGCTGGTACTCTTGCACATTTCAGATCAAACTAAACTATACTAAAATTGTGTGCCAGGTTTGACGTAGGTGCCTCACGATCCCAGCCGAGTTTGCTATTTCCGAGGCTTCTAAGTATACAAATATCTGTAGCTATATAAAAAGACAACACCTTCAGGGTTTTTCACCACCACAGGGGATATTTTTAAAGCTGCTTTGAATCAGGCTGAAAAAAATCACTCGGTAGCTCACCTTGAAAAGTATTCAAAGGTGTCTTGATTTGTTCTTGCTAGACACAAAACAGCATGGTTGTTTCTTACGCCCATCCTCTGTGCCCCCACCTAAGTGTGGGCCTAACACTTAGAGGTGATTTGTAGAGGATTCCCTGAAACTCCAGAACCAATCCAACAAGCTGAACTGAGCATGGCTTCCTTTGTCCAACTCTGCCTTGCACCCAGTGTGCGCCCTGAGTGTGGAAGGTGGGCTTTGCTAAAAGCTAAAGTTCAAGACAAAATCCCTTCAGATACAGGTGTCATCATTAGCTCTCAGAATGAGAAAAGTCTCCATGTCAGAACAGTAGGACTACGGCAGTCTTATTTTTACGCTGCAAGAGGAAGCATGTGAAGGAAAGAAATTGAAGAATTCCTTGCCAGCCTTGGTAGCTTTTCTCAGCTGCCCATGGAACTAAACGCCAAGAGAAAAAGGCAACAGGTTGGGACCTTTTTTGCAATAGCACAGGAAGCTAAAGATCTTACTTGGGGAAAACAGTGACACACAAGTAAGAAAACCCTCCCTGATGGTCATGTGACCAGGATCACAACACCCTGGCCTCACCACCACACCCCAGTGTATCCGCCATGGTTCTTATAGACCATGGGAAAATCATGCCATGGTTCTAATAGAACTTGGGAAAACCACACCAGGTATACCCAACTCTGTGTTGTTGAAGGATGCTTTGTGACAACGTGAGTGGCTACAACAGTTCATGTCTGGGAGTCCATTTTTTAAATCATTCCTCTCTGGCACATATATAAACCGTGGAAGGAATCTTAGAAGCATGGACAGTCCATAACAGCTGCTCTCCAGTGCATATTCTCTGCTGTGATTTATGACTTGCAGGCGTTGGTTGGGCTAGGTTGGTTAACACAGGCTTGCTTCTCCTGTACCCCTTTCTACTTTGTTACTGTGTTATACACACTTTTAAAACAATGTATCTGATCTCCTTATTTCACAGACATACAAAGTGACTTAAGCTCAAAGGTGAACCCCCCACCATAGCAGAAACAGTTTTGTTAGTAGAAACTCCAATGAAATTGCAGAACCTCCTGGGTAAAAAAACGCATGATTTGGAGACTCCCTAGAATTGTCTTCCATGAAAAGTAGCCCCTTTAGGCTTAAGATTTCAGGGTCCTAAGAGCCACCAGCCCCATCTGCCTGGTGCTCAGAGAAAACCACCAGGCAGCCAGGAAGTACCTGGCACCAGCAAGGCCACCAGCAGGCTGCCACACCTCCATCTGTCTCCTTTATAGTTCTTCTTCTCTTCCTTTCCATGCCTCCTTTCACTCCCTTCTTTTCCTAGTCCGCAGAATGACTTTCCTTCCCCCTCTCCTTCCCACAGTTTACCATGGAGTTTAAATAGGAACAGACTAGTTCAAACAGCCTTCCAGGATGAGCGCCTGCCCATCCCCTCCTTCTTCCTTTCCAATCTTATGGCCTCTGAGTTAGTCAGTTCTCCATCACTGCGACAACTAAACTACTCAAAATGAGCTAACATTTATCTTGGCTCCTGGTTTCAGAGTTCCCCATCACCTCTCCTTTGCTTGGATCCAAGGGAAGGCAGAACGTCACAGCAAGAGCCTGTGGCAAAGGCTGCTCGCTTTGTAGTGCCCAGAAGGAAGCAAAGAGAAGTAACAGGAAAAATCTAGGGGTCTAGTTATTCCCTGCAAAGTCATGTCTTCCTGCAACGACACCTTTCCAGCCATAGTTTCCACCAGCTCTACTGGTCTACTTAAATGTCTAATCCATCAATGAAGTAAAACACTGATAAGGCCAGAACACAATCTGTTTTCTGTGAAAATATACTCAGATACGGGGAGAGACAAGACAAATCACTCACCCAATCAAGTTGACCATCAAATTAGCTATCACACAGTCCACACCACATTCTAACCTTGCCTCTGTTTCTCATTGCCCTGCCCCCTTACCTTTGGGAGCACAGTATGCAGCATATTCGTTGCCTAGACTGACATCTTTGTATGCTAAGACATTTAGGTAGTGGCTGGCAAGATGGCTCCATGGGTCAAGTGCTGACCACCAAGCCTGGCAGCCTGCCTTCTATCCCCAGCACCCATGGGAAAGAGAAAATTTACTCCCATGAGCTGTCCATGTGTTTGCTGTAGCATGCATATGCCTTTCATATATATATATATAAGTTTCAAAAATGCAATGGATTGAAACAAAAAGAAATTTCAATTCAGTAGTTTATAATGTTAATCAAAACACATTTTAAAAGAGAGAGAGAGGTTTAGGCTAGTGGCTAATGGAGCTGTGAGCAGAAATGACCCCATCCTGTGTCACCTTCATGTAGTTGTTCACATGTTCGATGACTGAATCCACCATAGAAGTCATCATTCTGACCTGCCAGAAGGGTGAGACACATTGCCATGACACATGGGGAAGGGAGGGGTGCTGGTGGTCACCTACCATGGAGGTCACCTGCCATGGAGGTCACCTGCCATGCCCAGCCTTGGAGGAGGCTTTCTCCAAGAGAAATATTTTTCATTTGATTTGCTTCTAACCTGAAAAGTAGACTAAGATCCCCAGGTAATACGCTGTTAGGTAACACAACTAACAAGAAAGCCCAGTAGAAAATTGTGGGGCTCGGGGTATTTTAAGGAACACATTATGCTGGAATCTACGAAGTAATCAGCTCATTTAAAATGAGATTCTTTTGTACCTTGAATATTCCCAAGGAGGAAAATCAAAGATTAAAAGAGAGAAATGTGCTTCGTGTCCCTTCGCGCTACACTTTGCATGACTGTTCTGTGTGCTTGTCGCATGCGTTTACCCATTAATTATGTCAACAATGAAAAAGAGATGTGCGCTACACTTGTGGCACAGTGGTTTACAGTGATTGCTTTGAGCATGGTATTTCTTTTCCAGCCCCTTCCCCAAAGTGTCTCATCTCCAACATGCTCAGTCGATCGTTCTTTGCCCTAAATCCCCAAATGAAATCCGGCGCTGCCTTCATGCTTTAACTGCGGCTGACTCAGCTTTTCTGGAGAAGCCGTGATGTCTGTCTCTGACTCCCTTTGGAAGCTGCAATCATGAGGAATGCTTGAAAACCAAAGTCAGTGTGAAGAACTGCCTGGCTTGGCTTTCTTTCCCAGCCGTTGTCCAAAACAGATCTGGAATGAGCCTTTAATTCTAAAAGAGCTGCGGGTCTTCAGCCTTGTTTGGGGTTTCAGCCATAGAGGTGGTTTAGGAGATGATCGGATGTTTTCACGCATTTTGTGAGCAGCTGGAGGGGAGGAAGAGGTCCAAGTCACACCTCCCCTCTAGGGTCCAGCAGCTTGCAGATAGATTCTCAGATAGAAAGAGAGCCGAGCCGGGCTGAAGAATCCACCAAGGTAAGAAAGGGCCCCACCCCCATATAGGTTGAAAGGCATTTGGGCTTCACGTGTGGTCATTGCTGTAAGGACTCCTAGAGAGACCACCCACCTGCTTTGACCATCCTTCTTCCTCACTCTGTCTCTCTCCTGCCACTTTCTCTTGCTTCAGGGAGGTTCAGAGAAAAGGCTTCAATTCTCCACAAGATCGCCAAGAAGAAATGCCAAGTGGATGAGAATGAGAGGCAGAATGGGGCTGCCAATCATGTGGGTGAGTGAGAGACACCCCTCCCCCGTCCTTCCCTTGTGGGTGTGAGGGAGGGGCAGAAAGACAGAACCCGTGTGGGAACCCCTGCCCCAATACTAGTTCAGGCCCTTCCTAAACAATGAAATGAGTTCTTCTCCGCCCCCAGGGACAGGGCAGGAATGGACACATATGTCTCCAGTAACACAAAGGGAATCCACAGGGAAGAGTGATTGTAACCAAATCACCAGAATTGCCAGGAGACGCACTCAAGTCATCCAAGTCATTAGGGTTTAGCGAGACGTGAGAGTCCTGCTTCTGTATGTCTGACTCGTGATCAGACCGTATGTATATCTGTGACACTGCTCACAGCACCCCCCACCCCCAAATCATCACTCACTTACCCAACAGAGTCCTTTTAAATCCACGTCATCTCCTCTTTCTTAAGAATTCAGTACCATCAGTGCTGGGGAGATATATCAGCAGATAAAGTGTTTGCTATTGTATGAGGACCTAAGTCTAGATCCCAGTACCCAAATGCTGGATAGAAGTGGTGGACTCCCCTTTAGTCTCAGCACTTAGGATCCAGGGACAGAAGATTCCCCAAGGCAAGATAGCTAGCTAGACTGGCCAAATTCACAAATTCTGGGTTCTGCAAGAGACCCTTAGTAAATAAAGTGGTTATCAACCTTTGGCCTCTGTACACATGTGCACACTTGTATACCAACACACACACACACACACACACACACACACACACACACACATATGAGCTCACATTACATATACACAGGCCAAAAAATAAAGCTAGGCAAATTCAACCTAGGTCTGTCTTGGCTGACTTTTCTAGAACTTCTGTGTGACCAGATTGTGACATTCAGGCATCTTATTTTAACTTGGGACATCATGTTCCTGTTCTCCTGTCTGTAACTATAATATAGCTCTCAATTCTAAATTCAGACTAAATTTAACCTAATCTGGATCCATGCTGTAAACGAAGCTATTGCCCAAGTGACTAAAATTATCCGCAGACAAATCTCAACAGTTTTGCCCTCAAAATACTCCATAGAAGACTTCCTGCCTCTCCTACCATCCTGAATCCTAACCCAGGCAAAACTTCAGCCAAGGAACAGTTAAGAGTCAATTGAGTATTTGTGGAGAAAGTGGACAGGAATCGGTTCAAGTGTTAACTAGGATTGGGTTATGAGCTGCGGGCTTCTGTCTGATCCTCTCTGCCTCCATGAACCTGGACACATTTTCAAAATGAGCAGAATTTTGGTTTTGTATTGTAAAGTCAACAGGGAAAGTCACTGCCTGGCTAAGCTCTGTGTGTGATGTTTTTTGGTTCAATTACAAGGGCTACTTTTTCAGCTCCGTTTGTTGGTTTTCCTTTTGTGGGATGAAGTAGCTTGGAACAGAATGGTTTATGTGTCTGGGTTCATTCCCAGACCTCCTCTTGCACGCTAGTGAGTTGTAGGCTTAGATTTAATCATCCATGACAAATAACCCCAAGGAACGCCCTGCTGATGGGACCAGTGAAGGACTTGGTAACAGAAGGTATCAAATCTATGCTTTTCCAAACTTCAGGATTTGTTTTTGTATTTTTGTGACAATAAAGACTGTGGTTTAAAAGCACACTCATTTTAGAGTGTGCATGGAAGGTGGATTCTTATTTGTCTATGTCTATCCTAGAGGATCTAAAACCCCTTTGGCTCCCTCTGTCCTGTGGTTCTGGGATCAAGCTTGGCCTCTGCAATCTGTGCCTGAGGGCTAAGGAGGGCTTTCATGTCCCTGGGGTACTTAGTATGTGTTAGTTTAAATAACTGAATGAATTATCTGGCATGGCTACAGACAGCAGAGCATCCCACAACATCCCACAATTATTATCACTAGTAATCATGGGTGGATCAGGAAAGCCCAGGTTCCTACACTTTCCATACCTTCATTTGTACTTCAGGACAACACGATTGCATTCATGAGCACTTTCCTAGGATTTTCAGTATTTGACTGTTTCAAACCAAAGATTTTTATGAAGTTCTTTTTGTTGGGGGACATAATGGAGTCTTGCTATATAACCAGGTTGGCCTTGAACCTGTGACAGTCTTCCTACATCTCCCTACCAAGTGCTGAGATTTTTAGGCTCCATTTTCTTACACACTAATGATAGAAATATTTGGTCCTTCTGAAATTGCTAAGAAAAAAATCCTGTTCTCCCATGAGCATCCTGTGATTGCTCACATCTGGCACAGCTTAGCAGACTGGTGTCCAGTGACCCTCACTCCTGACTCATTCCCTCCTCCCCCTGAACAGAGCTGGTGCCAGTACGAGCCTTTCTCTTTTCTTTCTTTATTTTAAAGATCTGTATTTATTTTTATGTGTCTATATGTGACCCACATGCACACAGGTGAACATGGAGCCCAGAATAGAGCATTGGACCACCTAGAACTGTAGTTAAAGGCAGTTGTAATCCACCTGATATGGGGGCTAGGAACTGAACCCAGTTCTTTAAAAGAGCAGCAAATGCTCTTAACTGCTGGGCAATCTCTGCAGCCTCAATGAGAGACTTTCTGTTTCACTCCTGCTTAAGTCCCAGTTGAACCTAATGGGCCTGAGCACTGGTCACCTGGAGAAGCTTCTCTTAGCCCTGGAAAGAAGATACCTTGCAAAAAGCAATGGCAGTGGCAGAGATTCAGACTTTTCATTTCTGGCTTGGCCAGGCCCTCCTCTGAGTGCTTTTCAAGTCCTTCCCTACGTCCCTGTGAGACAGTGGTAGCAGTAATAGCAACCATGGTAGTAGTGGCACGGTTAGCAGCACCAAGGTTCTGCAGGTGAGGAAACTGGATGCCACAGAGGTTCTGGCAGTTGCTGAGGGGCATACAGCATAAAGTGTAGAGCAAGAGTAGAAACACAGGCCCATCTGCTTCCTAATGTGACAGAGCCCCGGGGCCTTTGAGCCTCTTTGCCTGTCTTAGGAAAACATGACTGCATTTGTTAACCCATAGCTTCTCTCTGGCTTGCTCTCTCACTCAGCCGTATTCCTTGTCTCAGGACCCCCAACCCCTTGCTTTTCTTGGAACAGGACACCCAGTGCAGAATGTGCTGTGAGCATTCTCAGGGTCATAAGAAAAGGCAGGAGGCCAAATCCTCTCCCAGCACGGGCGGTTTTGAAGACGGTTTTGAAGACAGAGTATTAAAGCAGAAAGCAGAGGACCCTGCCTGGCCGTCAGCCACAGTGAACCATTCACCATACAGGGGGTGTTCCAGCCCAGTGGAAAGGGGGGGCCTGACAAAAAAGGCAGGCTGTCGGTGACAGAGTATAGCCTAGGACATGGTACCATGGACAGTATCTTTTGCAGGGAGGTACGATTGTAGGGGTGATCCAGCTATCTCAAAATCTGTATCTAAATGTCTAAAGGTATGTATCTGTGTCCTTGGCCCATCACATGTGGCAGCTGCTAGGGCCTCCAGGGGTGTCATGTGTGAGCCAGAGCTATGGAGAGGGAGGGGACAGCACCCTAGGCAACACAGGCTAAATGGTAAAAATCCTTTGCCAATACCCAACCCCAGCTTCAGGTCTCAGATGCCTTCTCCTCACCTTCTGATCCCCATTTAGAACGCTCACTCCAACATGGCCCTTTATTCCTATTGATTCTGATAGTTTTCTTTGTGTTTAAATTATGCCGCAGAAAAAATTGAACTCCCCAACAGCACAAGCACAGAGGTCGAAATGACGCCAACGAGCGAAGCTTCAGAACCTGTCCAGAATGGAAACCTCTCCCACAACATTGAAGCTGCAGATGCCCCGGTATGATGTCTGAGCATGACAATACAGCTTCCTTAGTGGCCCAGTGCCCAGCTGAATGGATACCAAGGGGGATCTGGTTCTTATATGTGTCTTCCCCCGGGCCTCACATGTGGCAACCTCTGTGTACATTGAATGAACACCCAAACTCTCCAAGCTATCATCTTCTCAGGGCGAAGGGAAGGTCAGATGTTTCAGAATCTGGGGAAAGGTATACACTAGTGTATGGTAAAGCTTGGTGGCTATAGTTTTAAATTCGGTGGCTAAATAACAAAGAACTCACAGTCATCACACCTTCGTGGGGTCTTTTATCTCTGTAGTTGACGTTAATACTCTTTGGCCCCGCCCAGAGTTCAACCACAACTATTGAACTGTTCTTCCTAGAAGTAATAATACCTAGCATCTATCAGATTCCTACTATGTGCCCATATGTGGTGCTAGATGCTTTAGGAATGGCCATCTTCAGACCTCACAGCTGAAGGTACTGGCATTGGTAGGGCTGAGGAAGCCAAGCTGGCTGAGATGACGTGCTTAACTAGACGCGAGTAGTGAGCTAAGACTCCATCTCAGGCATGTCCAAGTGCAGTCCCCGAGCTGTTTCCACCACGAGCACTGCCTTTAGACCACAGTTGTTCAAGCAGTGGGCAGAACCAAGTGGCAGATGTTTGAGTCTTGTGTGAACCAGAACGTATAAAGCATGGAACCTCAGTTTTGGGTCTCATCAAGTATCCTCCATCGAAGCTTTCACAGATAGAAAGGCACTTCTAAATTCTTGAGTGGGTGGGGAGGACGGTGAGTCTGACTTTCAAGTGCTGTAGTAAAGCCCAAGGTGTGGAATGGAATTGGCTTCCCAGTGGTGCTTCTAGCCAAAGGACCATACCTTAAGTAGCATCATCCTAAAGCTTGCAAACAGTCTTGTCCTGGAATTTTTCCCAATGAACTGTTTATACGGTGCTCACAAAGAGAAACGAGCCTATGGCCAGTGTGTTCTAGCACCTCCTTCTTTTATGTCAGGAAATGCTCTGCAATGGGGCCGTCTGCCCTCTGGAAAAAGCGTGTAACTGCTTGCCTGCTGCTCCTCATCTCTAAGAGTAATTTTAATTTAGAAGGAGATTCTCAACATTTATCCTAAGAGAGCTCAGCTCTCTCTGCCCTTGTGTCCTCTGCCTTCCAGCTTCTCACCCTCCTGCCCAGAGCCCTGGGCTGCCACCACGTCAGCTCAGGACTGATCATCTGGCAGAGCAGCTTATGTCCACATGGATAAGCAGCATGTGGTAGCAGCAGGCAGGAGGCAGGCCCCAAGGACATCTGGCTGCCCTCGGGGCTGGCAGAGTCACAGGTGTGCAGAGGGACACCTCATCACCATGACACTCCATCTGGCTGGCCAAGGGACATCTGTGTCCCTTCAAGGGAGGACCTTGCTGCAGGGAAGTGAAAGTCTCGCTGACCCCGCTCCGTTGAGCTGCCCTAGGTCTCAGTGCATGGAGATGGACAGATTTGTGTGCTGTGCTGGCTCGACTGGAGAGCAGTCAAGCTATCAAAGTCATCACGATAACAGGGTGACCTGCTGGTTTGTTCCAAAGCCACAGGGCGAGCTGCCAACCTGACTAGGCAGTCACTTCCTCCTCTCTTCCTCCTCCTCCTCCTCTTGCTCCTTTTCCTCCTCCTCCTCCTCCTCCTCTTGCTCCTTTTCCTCCTC